>NC_136630.1:33458423-33863423 GCF_933228915.1 Telmatherina bonti | reverse complement strand
CTGACAACACCTGTCTGTCCATATCTGTCTGATAACAACTGTCTGTCCACACCTGTCTCTGATAACACCTGTCTGTCCATACCTGTCTGATAACACCTGTCTATCCACACATGTCTGTCCACACCTGTCTCTGATAACACCTGTCTGTCCACACCTGTGTCTGACAACACATGTCTGTCCTCACCTGTCTCTGATAACACCTGTCTGTCCATATCTGTCTGATAACACCTGTCTGTCCTCACCTGTCTGATAACACCTGTCTGTCCACACCTGTCTCTGACAACACCTGTCTGTCCTCACTTGTCTCTGATAACACCTGTCTGTCCACACCTGTCTCTGACAACACATGTCTGTCCTCACCTGTCTCTGATAACAACTGTTTGTCCACACCTGTCTGACAACACATGTCTGTCCACACCTGTCTCTGATAACACCTGTCTGTCCTCACCTGTCTCTGATAACACCTGTCTGTCCTCACCTGTCTGTGATAACAACTGTCTGTCCACACCTGTCTGATAACACCTGTCTGTCCTCACCTGTCTCTGATAACACCTGTCTGTCCACACCTGTCTCTGACAACACCTGTCTGTCCTCACCTGTCTCTGATAACACCTGTCTGTCCACACCTGTCTCTGACAAAACATGTCTGTCCACACCTGTCTCTGACAACACATGTCTGTCCACACCTGTCTGTGATAACAACTGTCTGTCCACACCTGTCTGACAACACCTGTCTGTCCTCACCTGTCTCTGATAACACCTGTCTGTCCTCACCTGTCTCTGATAACAACTGTCTGTCCACACCTGTCTGATAACACCTGTCTGTCCTCACCTGTCTCTAATAACACCTGTCTGTCCTCACCTGTCTCTGATAACACCTGTCTGTCCTCACCTGTCTCTGATAACAACTGTCTGTCCACACCTGTCTGATAACACCTGTCTGTCCTCACCTGTCTCTAATCACACCTGTCTGTCCACACCTGTCTCTAATAACACCTGTCTGTCCTCACCTGTCTCTGATAACACTTGTCTGTCCACACCTGTCTCTGATAACAACTGTCTGTCCACACCTGTCTGATAACACCTGTCTGTCCTCACCTGTCTCTGATAACACCTGTCTGTCCATATCTGTCTGATAACACCTGTCTGTCCACACCTGTCTCTGATAACACCTGTCTGTCCTCACCTGTCTCTGATAACACCTGTCTGTCCACACCTGTCTCTGACAAAAATTGTCGGTCCTCACCTGTCTCTGACAACACCTGTCTGTCCTCACCTGTCTCTGACAAAACATGTCTGTCCACACCTGTCTCTGACAACACCTGTCTGTCCACACCTGTGTCTGAAAACACCTGTCTTTCCACACCTGTCTCTGACAACACATGTCTGTCCACACCTGTCTCTGATAACAACTGTCTGTCCACACCTGTCTCTGATAACACCTGTCTGTCCTCACCTGTCTCTGATAACAACTGTCTGTCCACACCTGTCTGATAACACCTGTCTGTCCACACCTGTCTCTGACAACACCTGTCTGTCCACACCTGTCTCTGACAACACCTGTCTGTCCATATCTGTCTGATAACACCTGTCTGTCCACACCTGTCTCTGACAACACCTGTCTGTCCTCACCTGTCTCTGATAAAGCCTGTCTGTCCACACCTGTCTCTGACAAAACATGTCTGTCCACACCTGTCTCTGACAACACATGTCTGTCCACACCTGTCTCTGACAACACCTGTCTGTCCTCACCGTCTCTGATGACACATGTCTGTCCATATCTGTCTGATAACACCTGTCTGTCCACACCTGTCTCTAATAACACCTGTCTGTCCATATCTGTCTGATAACAACTGTCTGTCCTCACCTGTCTCTGATAACACCTGTCTGTCCACACCTGTCTCTGATAACACCTGTCTGTCCACACCTGTCTCTGACAACACATGTCTGTCCACACCTGTCTCTGACAACACCTGTCTGTCCACACCTGTGTCTGAAAACACCCGTCTGTCCACACCTGTCTCTGATAACAACTGTCTGTCCACACCTGTCTGATAACACCTGTCTGTCCACACCTCTCTCTGACAACACCTGTCTGTCCACACCTGTCTCTGACAACACCTGTCTGTCCATATCTGTCTGATAACAACTGTCTGTCCACACCTGTCTCTGATAACACCTGTCTGTCCACACCTGTCTCTGATAACACCTGTCTGTCCTCACCTGTCTCTGACAACACATGTCTGTCCACACCTGTCTGTCCACACCTGTGTCTGAAAACACCTGTCTGTCCACACCTGTCTCTGACAACACATGTCTGTCCACACCTGTCTCTGATAACAACTGTCTGTCCACACCTGTCTCTGATAACACCTGTCTGTCCTCACCTGTCTCTGATAACAACTGTCTGTCCACACCTGTCTGATAACACCTGTTTGTCCTCACCTGTCTCTGATAACACCTGTCTGTCCATATCTGTCTGATAACACCTGTCTGTCCACACCTGTCTCTGACAACACCTGTCTGTCCACACCTGTCTCTGACAACACCTGTCTGTCCATATCTGTCTGATAACAACTGTCTGTCCTCACCTGTCTCTGATAACACCTGTCTGTCCTCACCTGTCTCTGATAACAACTGTCTGTCCACACCTGTCTGATAACACCTGTCTGTCCTCACCTGTCTGATAACACCTGTCTGTCCACACCTGTCTGATAACACCTGTCTGTCCTCACCTGTCTCTGATAACACCTGTCTGTCCACACCTGTCTCTGACAACACCTGTCTGTCCTCACCTGTCTCTGATAACACCTGTCTTTCCACACCTGTCTCTGACAACACATGTCTGTCCTCACCTGTGTCTGATAACAACTTTATGTCCACACCTGTCTGTCCATATCTGTCTCTGATAACACCTGTCTATCCTCACCTGTCTCTGATAACAACTGTCTGTCCACACCTGTCTGACAACACCTGTCTGTCCACACCTGTCTCTGACAACACCTGTCTGTCCTCACCTGTCTCTGATAACACATGTCTGTCGATATCTGTCTGATAACAACTGTCTGTCCACACCTGTCTCTGATAACACCTTTCTGTCCTCACCTGTCTCTGACAACACCTGTCTGTCCTCACCTGTCTCTGATAACAACTGTCTGTCCAAACCTGTCTGACAACACCTGTCTGTCCATATCTGTCTGACAACAACTGTCTGTCCTCACCTGTCTCTGATAACACCTGTCTGTCCTCACCTGTCTCTGATAACAACTGTCTGTCCACACCCGTGTCTGATAACACCTGTCTGTCCTCACCTGTCTCTGATAACACCTGTCTGTCCTCACCTGTCTCTGATAACAACTGTCTGTCCACACCTGTCTCTGACAACACCTGTCTGTCCATATCTGTCTGATAACAACTGTCTGTCCACACCTGTCTCTAATAACACCTGTCTGTCCTCACCTGTCTCTGATAACACCTGTCTGTCCTCACCTGTCTCTGATAACAACTGTCTGTCCACACCTGTCTGATAACACCTGTCTGTCCTCACCTGTCTCTGATAACACCTGTCTGTCCTCACCTGTCTCTAATAACACCTGTCTGTCCTCACCTGTCTCTGACAACACCTGTCTGTCCTCACCTGTCTCTGATAACACCTGTCTGTCCTCACCTGTCTCTGATAACAACTGTCTGTCCACACCTGTCTCTAATAACACCTGTCTGTCCTCACCTGTCTCTGATAACACCTGTCTGTCCTCACCTGTCTCTGATAACACCTGTCTGTCCTCACCTGTCTCTGATAACAACTGTCTGTCCTCACCTGTCTCTGATAACACCTGTCTGTCCACACCTGTCTCTGATAACACCTGTCTGTCCACACCTGTCTGTCCATACCTGTCTGATAACACCTGTCTATCCACACATGTCTGTCCACACCTGTCTCTGATAACACCTGTCTGTCCACACCTGTCTCTGACAACACATGTCTGTCCTCACCTGTCTCTGATAACACCTGTCTGTCCATATCTGTCTGATAACACCTGTCTGTCCTCACCTGTCTGATAACACCTGTCTGTCCACACCTGTCTCTGACAACACCTGTCTGTCCTCACTTGTCTCTGATAACACCTGTCTGTCCACACCTGTCTCTGACAACACATGTCTGTCCTCACCTGTCTCTGATAACAACTGTTTGTCCACACCTGTCTGACAACACCTGTCTGTCCACACCTGTCTCTGATAACACCTGTCTGTCCTCACCTGTCTCTGATAACACCTGTCTGTCCTCACCTGTCTGTGATAACAACTGTCTGTCCACACCTGTCTGATAACACCTGTCTGTCCTCACCTGTCTCTGATAACACCTGTCTGTCCACACCTGTCTCTGACAACACCTGTCTGTCCTCACCTGTCTCTGATAACACCTGTCTGTCCACACCTGTCTCTGACAAAACATGTCTGTCCACACCTGTCTCTGACAACACATGTCTGTCCACACCTGTCTCTGACAACACCTGTCTGTCCACACCTGTCTCTGACAAAACATGTCTGTCCACACCTGTCTCTGACAACACCTGTCTGTCCTCACCTGTCTCTGATAACAACTGTTTGTCCACACCTGTCTGACAACACCTGTCTGTCCACACCTGTCTCTGATAACACCTGTCTGTCCTCACCTGTCTCTGATAACACCTGTCTGTCCTCACCTGTCTGTGATAACAACTGTCTGTCCACACCTGTCTGATAACACCTGTCTGTCCTCACCTGTCTCTGATAACACCTGTCTGTCCACACCTGTCTCTGACAACACCTGTCTGTCCTCACCTGTCTCTGATAACACCTGTCTGTCCACACCTGTCTCTGACAAAACATGTCTGTCCACACCTGTCTCTGACAACACATGTCTGTCCACACCTGTCTCTGACAACACCTGTCTGTCCACACCTGTCTCTGACAAAACATGTCTGTCCACACCTGTCTCTGACAACACCTGTCTGTCCTCACCTGTCTCTGATAACAACTGTCTGTCCACACCTGTCTGATAACACCTGTCTGTCCTCACCTGTCTCTGATAACACCTGTCTGTCCTCACCTGTCTCTAATAACACCTGTCTGTCCTCACCTGTCTCTGATAACACCTGTCTGTCCTCACCTGTCTCTGATAACAACTGTCTGTCCACACCTGTCTGATAACACCTGTCTGTCCTCACCTGTCTCTAATCACACCTGTCTGTCCACACCTGTCTCTAATAACACCTGTCTGTCCTCACCTGTCTCTGATAACACTTGTCTGTCCTCACCTGTCTCTGATAACAACTGTCTGTCCACACCTGTCTCTGATAACAACTGTCTGTCCACACCTGTCTGATAACACCTGTCTGTCCTCACCTGTCTCTGATAACACCTGTCTGTCCATATCTGTCTGATAACACCTGTCTGTCCACACCTGTCTCTGATAACACCTGTCTGTCCTCACCTGTCTCTGATAACACCTGTCTGTCCACACCTGTCTCTGACTAAACATGTCGGTCCTCACCTGTCTCTGACAACACCTGTCTGTCCTCACCTGTCTCTGACAAAACATGTCTGTCCACACCTGTCTCTGACAACACCTGTCTGTCCACACCTGTGTCTGAAAACACCTGTCTTTCCACACCTGTCTCTGACAACACATGTCTGTCCACACCTGTCTCTGATAACAACTGTCTGTCCACACCTGTCTCTGATAACACCTGTCTGTCCTCACCTGTCTCTGATAACAACTGTCTGTCCACACCTGTCTGATAACACCTGTCTGTCCACACCTGTCTCTGACAACACCTGTCTGTCCACACCTGTCTCTGACAACACCTGTCTGTCCATATCTGTCTGATAACACCTGTCTGTCCACACCTGTCTCTGACAACACCTGTCTGTCCTCACCTGTCTCTGATAAAGCCTGTCTGTCCACACCTGTCTCTGACAAAACATGTCTGTCCTCACCTGTCTCTGACAACACATGTCTGTCCACACCTGTCTCTGACAACACCTGTCTGTCCTCACCTGTCTCTGATGACACATGTCTGTCCATATCTGTCTGATAACAACTGTCTGTCCACACCTGTCTCTAATAACACCTGTCTGTCCATATCTGTCTGATAACAACTGTCTGTCCTCACCTGTCTCTGATAACACCTGTCTGTCCACACCTGTCTCTGATAACACCTGTCTGTCCACACCTGTCTTTGACAACACATGTCTGTCCACACCTGTCTCTGACAACACCTGTCTGTCCACACCTGTGTCTGAAAACACCCGTCTGTCCACACCTGTCTCTGATAACAACTGTCTGTCCACACCTGTCTGATAACACCTGTCTGTCCACACCTCTCTCTGACAACACCTGTCTGTCCACACCTGTCTCTGACAACACCTGTCTGTCCATATCTGTCTGATAACAACTGTCTGTCCACACCTGTCTCTGATAACACCTGTCTGTCCACACCTGTCTCTGATAACACCTGTCTGTCCTCACCTGTCTCTGACAACACATGTCTGTCCTCACTTGTCTCTGATAACACCTGTCTGTCCACACCTGTCTCTGACAACACATGTCTGTCCTCACCTGTCTCTGATAACAACTGTTTGTCCACACCTGTCTGACAACACCTGTCTGTCCACACCTGTCTCTGATAACACCTGTCTGTCCTCACCTGTCTCTGATAACACCTGTCTGTCCTCACCTGTCTGTGATAACAACTGTCTGTCCACACCTGTCTGATAACACCTGTCTGTCCTCACCTGTCTCTGATAACACCTGTCTGTCCACACCTGTCTCTGACAACACCTGTCTGTCCTCACCTGTCTCTGATAACACCTGTCTGTCCACACCTGTCTCTGACAAAACATGTCTGTCCACACCTGTCTCTGACAACACATGTCTGTCCACACCTGTCTCTGACAACACCTGTCTGTCCACACCTGTCTCTGACAAAACATGTCTGTCCACACCTGTCTCTGACAACACCTGTCTGTCCTCACCTGTCTCTGATAACAACTGTCTGTCCACACCTGTCTGATAACACCTGTCTGTCCTCACCTGTCTCTGATAACACCTGTCTGTCCTCACCTGTCTCTAATAACACCTGTCTGTCCTCACCTGTCTCTGATAACACCTGTCTGTCCTCACCTGTCTCTGATAACAACTGTCTGTCCACACCTGTCTGATAACACCTGTCTGTCCTCACCTGTCTCTAATCACACCTGTCTGTCCACACCTGTCTCTAATAACACCTGTCTGTCCTCACCTGTCTCTGATAACACTTGTCTGTCCTCACCTGTCTCTGATAACAACTGTCTGTCCACACCTGTCTCTGATAACAACTGTCTGTCCACACCTGTCTGATAACACCTGTCTGTCCTCACCTGTCTCTGATAACACCTGTCTGTCCATATCTGTCTGATAACACCTGTCTGTCCACACCTGTCTCTGATAACACCTGTCTGTCCTCACCTGTCTCTGATAACACCTGTCTGTCCACACCTGTCTCTGACTAAACATGTCGGTCCTCACCTGTCTCTGACAACACCTGTCTGTCCTCACCTGTCTCTGACAAAACATGTCTGTCCACACCTGTCTCTGACAACACCTGTCTGTCCACACCTGTGTCTGAAAACACCTGTCTTTCCACACCTGTCTCTGACAACACATGTCTGTCCACACCTGTCTCTGATAACAACTGTCTGTCCACACCTGTCTCTGATAACACCTGTCTGTCCTCACCTGTCTCTGATAACAACTGTCTGTCCACACCTGTCTGATAACACCTGTCTGTCCACACCTGTCTCTGACAACACCTGTCTGTCCACACCTGTCTCTGACAACACCTGTCTGTCCATATCTGTCTGATAACACCTGTCTGTCCACACCTGTCTCTGACAACACCTGTCTGTCCTCACCTGTCTCTGATAAAGCCTGTCTGTCCACACCTGTCTCTGACAAAACATGTCTGTCCTCACCTGTCTCTGACAACACATGTCTGTCCACACCTGTCTCTGACAACACCTGTCTGTCCTCACCTGTCTCTGATGACACATGTCTGTCCATATCTGTCTGATAACAACTGTCTGTCCACACCTGTCTCTAATAACACCTGTCTGTCCATATCTGTCTGATAACAACTGTCTGTCCTCACCTGTCTCTGATAACACCTGTCTGTCCACACCTGTCTCTGATAACACCTGTCTGTCCACACCTGTCTTTGACAACACATGTCTGTCCACACCTGTCTCTGACAACACCTGTCTGTCCACACCTGTGTCTGAAAACACCCGTCTGTCCACACCTGTCTCTGATAACAACTGTCTGTCCACACCTGTCTGATAACACCTGTCTGTCCACACCTCTCTCTGACAACACCTGTCTGTCCACACCTGTCTCTGACAACACCTGTCTGTCCATATCTGTCTGATAACAACTGTCTGTCCACACCTGTCTCTGATAACACCTGTCTGTCCACACCTGTCTCTGATAACACCTGTCTGTCCTCACCTGTCTCTGACAACACATGTCTGTCCTCACTTGTCTCTGATAACACCTGTCTGTCCACACCTGTCTCTGACAACACATGTCTGTCCTCACCTGTCTCTGATAACAACTGTTTGTCCACACCTGTCTGACAACACCTGTCTGTCCACACCTGTCTCTGATAACACCTGTCTGTCCTCACCTGTCTCTGATAACACCTGTCTGTCCTCACCTGTCTGTGATAACAACTGTCTGTCCACACCTGTCTGATAACACCTGTCTGTCCTCACCTGTCTCTGATAACACCTGTCTGTCCACACCTGTCTCTGACAACACCTGTCTGTCCTCACCTGTCTCTGATAACACCTGTCTGTCCACACCTGTCTCTGACAAAACATGTCTGTCCACACCTGTCTCTGACAACACATGTCTGTCCACACCTGTCTCTGACAACACCTGTCTGTCCACACCTGTCTCTGACAAAACATGTCTGTCCACACCTGTCTCTGACAACACCTGTCTGTCCTCACCTGTCTCTGATAACAACTGTCTGTCCACACCTGTCTGATAACACCTGTCTGTCCTCACCTGTCTCTGATAACACCTGTCTGTCCTCACCTGTCTCTAATAACACCTGTCTGTCCTCACCTGTCTCTGATAACACCTGTCTGTCCATATCTGTCTGATAACAACTGTCTGTCCTCACCTGTCTCTGATAACACCTGTCTGTCCACACCTGTCTCTGATAACACCTGTCTGTCCACACCTGTCTTTGACAACACATGTCTGTCCACACCTGTCTCTGACAACACCTGTCTGTCCACACCTGTGTCTGAAAACACCCGTCTGTCCACACCTGTCTCTGATAACAACTGTCTTTCCACACCTGTCTGATAACACCTGTCTGTCCACACCTCTCTCTGACAACACCTGTCTGTCCACACCTGTCTCTGACAACACCTGTCTGTCCATATCTGTCTGATAACAACTGTCTGTCCACACCTGTCTCTGATAACACCTGTCTGTCCACACCTGTCTCTGATAACACCTGTCTGTCCTCACCTGTCTCTGACAACACATGTCTGTCCTCACTTGTCTCTGATAACACCTGTCTGTCCACACCTGTCTCTGACAACACATGTCTGTCCTCACCTGTCTCTGATAACAACTGTTTGTCCACACCTGTCTGACAACACCTGTCTGTCCACACCTGTCTCTGATAACACCTGTCTGTCCTCACCTGTCTCTGATAACACCTGTCTGTCCTCACCTGTCTGTGATAACAACTGTCTGTCCACACCTGTCTGATAACACCTGTCTGTCCTCACCTGTCTCTGATAACACCTGTCTGTCCACACCTGTCTCTGACAACACCTGTCTGTCCTCACCTGTCTCTGATAACACCTGTCTGTCCACACCTGTCTCTGACAAAACATGTCTGTCCACACCTGTCTCTGACAACACATGTCTGTCCACACCTGTCTCTGACAACACCTGTCTGTCCACACCTGTCTCTGACAAAACATGTCTGTCCACACCTGTCTCTGACAACACCTGTCTGTCCTCACCTGTCTCTGATAACAACTGTCTGTCCACACCTGTCTGATAACACCTGTCTGTCCTCACCTGTCTCTGATAACACCTGTCTGTCCTCACCTGTCTCTAATAACACCTGTCTGTCCTCACCTGTCTCTGATAACACCTGTCTGTCCTCACCTGTCTCTGATAACAACTGTCTGTCCACACCTGTCTGATAACACCTGTCTGTCCTCACCTGTCTCTAATCACACCTGTCTGTCCACACCTGTCTCTAATAACACCTGTCTGTCCTCACCTGTCTCTGATAACACTTGTCTGTCCTCACCTGTCTCTGATAACAACTGTCTGTCCACACCTGTCTCTGATAACAACTGTCTGTCCACACCTGTCTGATAACACCTGTCTGTCCTCACCTGTCTCTGATAACACCTGTCTGTCCATATCTGTCTGATAACACCTGTCTGTCCACACCTGTCTCTGATAACACCTGTCTGTCCTCACCTGTCTCTGATAACACCTGTCTGTCCACACCTGTCTCTGACTAAACATGTCGGTCCTCACCTGTCTCTGACAACACCTGTCTGTCCTCACCTGTCTCTGACAAAACATGTCTGTCCACACCTGTCTCTGACAACACCTGTCTGTCCACACCTGTGTCTGAAAACACCTGTCTTTCCACACCTGTCTCTGACAACACATGTCTGTCCACACCTGTCTCTGATAACAACTGTCTGTCCACACCTGTCTCTGATAACACCTGTCTGTCCTCACCTGTCTCTGATAACAACTGTCTGTCCACACCTGTCTGATAACACCTGTCTGTCCACACCTGTCTCTGACAACACCTGTCTGTCCACACCTGTCTCTGACAACACCTGTCTGTCCATATCTGTCTGATAACACCTGTCTGTCCACACCTGTCTCTGACAACACCTGTCTGTCCTCACCTGTCTCTGATAAAGCCTGTCTGTCCACACCTGTCTCTGACAAAACATGTCTGTCCTCACCTGTCTCTGACAACACATGTCTGTCCACACCTGTCTCTGACAACACCTGTCTGTCCTCACCTGTCTCTGATGACACATGTCTGTCCATATCTGTCTGATAACAACTGTCTGTCCACACCTGTCTCTAATAACACCTGTCTGTCCATATCTGTCTGATAACAACTGTCTGTCCTCACCTGTCTCTGATAACACCTGTCT
Organism: Telmatherina bonti; assembly: GCF_933228915.1. Taxonomy (NCBI): domain Eukaryota; kingdom Metazoa; phylum Chordata; class Actinopteri; order Atheriniformes; family Telmatherinidae; genus Telmatherina; species Telmatherina bonti. The sequence continues at coordinate 33,852,176 of NC_136630.1, read as the reverse complement.
GTCCACACCTGTCTCTGATAACACCTGTCTGTCCACACCTGTCTTTGACAACACATGTCTGTCCACACCTGTCTCTGACAACACCTGTCTGTCCACACCTGTGTCTGAAAACACCCGTCTGTCCACACCTGTCTCTGATAACAACTGTCTGTCCACACCTGTCTGATAACACCTGTCTGTCCACACCTCTCTCTGACAACACCTGTCTGTCCACACCTGTCTCTGACAACACCTGTCTGTCCATATCTGTCTGATAACAACTGTCTGTCCACACCTGTCTCTGATAACACCTGTCTGTCCACACCTGTCTCTGATAACACCTGTCTGTCCTCACCTGTCTCTGACAACACATGTCTGTCCACACCTGTCTCTGACAACACCTGTCTGTCCACACCTGTGTCTGAAAACACCTGTCTGTCCACACCTGTCTCTGACAACACATGTCTGTCCACACCTGTCTCTGATAACAACTGTCTGTCCACACCTGTCTCTGATAACACCTGTCTGTCCTCACCTGTCTCTGATAACAACTGTCTGTCCACACCTGTCTGATAACACCTGTTTGTCCTCACCTGTCTCTGATAACACCTTTCTGTCCATATCTGTCTGATAACACCTGTCTGTCCACACCTGTCTCTGACAACACCTGTCTGTCCATATCTGTCTGATAACAACTGTCTGTCCTCACCTGTCTCTGATAACACCTGTCTGTCCTCACCTGTCTCTGATAACAACTGTCTGTCCACACCTGTCTGATAACACCTGTCTGTCCTCACCTGTCTGATAACACCTGTCTGTCCACACCTGTCTGATAACACCTGTCTGTCCTCACCTGTCTCTGATAACACCTGTCTGTCCACACCTGTCTCTGACAACACCTGTCTGTCCTCACCTGTCTCTGATAACACCTGTCTTTCCACACCTGTCTCTGACAACACATGTCTGTCCTCACCTGTCTCTGATAACACCTGTCTGTCCACACCTGTCTCTGATAACACCTGTCTGTCCTCACCTGTCTCTGATAACACCTGTCTGTCCTCACCTGTCTCTGATAACAACTGTCTGTCCTCACCTGTCTCTGATAACACCTGTCTGTCCACACCTGTCTCTGATAACACCTGTCTATCCACACATGTCTGTCCACACCTGTCTCTGATAACACCTGTCTGTCCACACCTGTCTCTGACAACACATGTCTGTCCTCACCTGTCTCTGATAACACCTGTCTGTCCATATCTGTCTGATAACACCTGTCTGTCCTCACCTGTCTGATAACACCTGTCTGTCCACACCTGTCTCTGACAACACCTGTCTGTCCTCACTTGTCTCTGATAACACCTGTCTGTCCACACCTGTCTCTGACAACACATGTCTGTCCTCACCTGTCTCTGATAACAACTGTTTGTCCACACCTGTCTGACAACACCTGTCTGTCCACACCTGTCTCTGATAACACCTGTCTGTCCTCACCTGTCTCTGATAACACCTGTCTGTCCTCACCTGTCTGTGATAACAACTGTCTGTCCACACCTGTCTGATAACACCTGTCTGTCCTCACCTGTCTCTGATAACACCTGTCTGTCCACACCTGTCTCTGACAACACCTGTCTGTCCTCACCTGTCTCTGATAACACCTGTCTGTCCACACCTGTCTCTGACAAAACATGTCTGTCCACACCTGTCTCTGACAACACATGTCTGTCCACACCTGTCTCTGACAACACCTGTCTGTCCACACCTGTCTCTGACAAAACATGTCTGTCCACACCTGTCTCTGACAACACCTGTCTGTCCACACCTGTCTCTGATAACAACTGTCTGTCCACACCTGTCTGATAACACCTGTCTGTCCTCACCTGTCTCTGATAACACCTGTCTGTCCTCACCTGTCTCTAATAACACCTGTCTGTCCTCACCTGTCTCTGATAACACCTGTCTGTCCTCACCTGTCTCTGATAACAACTGTCTGTCCACACCTGTCTGATAACACCTGTCTGTCCTCACCTGTCTCTAATCACACCTGTCTGTCCACACCTGTCTCTAATAACACCTGTCTGTCCTCACCTGTCTCTGATAACACTTGTCTGTCCTCACCTGTCTCTGATAACAACTGTCTGTCCACACCTGTCTCTGATAACAACTGTCTGTCCACACCTGTCTGATAACACCTGTCTGTCCTCACCTGTCTCTGATAACACCTGTCTGTCCATATCTGTCTGATAACACCTGTCTGTCCACACCTGTCTCTGATAACACCTGTCTGTCCTCACCTGTCTCTGATAACACCTGTCTGTCCACACCTGTCTCTGACTAAACATGTCGGTCCTCACCTGTCTCTGACAACACCTGTCTGTCCTCACCTGTCTCTGACAAAACATGTCTGTCCACACCTGTCTCTGACAACACCTGTCTGTCCACACCTGTGTCTGAAAACACCTGTCTTTCCACACCTGTCTCTGACAACACATGTCTGTCCACACCTGTCTCTGATAACAACTGTCTGTCCACACCTGTCTCTGATAACACCTGTCTGTCCTCACCTGTCTCTGATAACAACTGTCTGTCCACACCTGTCTGATAACACCTGTCTGTCCACACCTGTCTCTGACAACACCTGTCTGTCCACACCTGTCTCTGACAACACCTGTCTGTCCATATCTGTCTGATAACACCTGTCTGTCCACACCTGTCTCTGACAACACCTGTCTGTCCTCACCTGTCTCTGATAAAGCCTGTCTGTCCACACCTGTCTCTGACAAAACATGTCTGTCCACACCTGTCTCTGACAACACATGTCTGTCCACACCTGTCTCTGACAACACCTGTCTTTCCTCACCTGTCTCTGATGACACATGTCTGTCCATATCTGTCTGATAACAACTGTCTGTCCACACCTGTCTCTAATAACACCTGTCTGTCCATATCTGTCTGATAACAACTGTCTGTCCTCACCTGTCTCTGATAACACCTGTCTGTCCACACCTGTCTCTGATAACACCTGTCTGTCCACACCTGTCTTTGACAACACATGTCTGTCCACACCTGTCTCTGACAACACCTGTCTGTCCACACCTGTGTCTGAAAACACCCGTCTGTCCACACCTGTCTCTGATAACAACTGTCTGTCCACACCTGTCTGATAACACCTGTCTGTCCACACCTCTCTCTGACAACACCTGTCTGTCCACACCTGTCTCTGACAACACCTGTCTGTCCATATCTGTCTGATAACAACTGTCTGTCCACACCTGTCTCTGATAACACCTGTCTGTCCACACCTGTCTCTGATAACACCTGTCTGTCCTCACCTGTCTCTGACAACACATGTCTGTCCACACCTGTCTCTGACAACACCTGTCTGTCCACACCTGTGTCTGAAAACACCTGTCTGTCCACACCTGTCTCTGACAACACATGTCTGTCCACACCTGTCTCTGATAACAACTGTCTGTCCACACCTGTCTCTGATAACACCTGTCTGTCCTCACCTGTCTCTGATAACAACTGTCTGTCCACACCTGTCTGATAACACCTGTTTGTCCTCACCTGTCTCTGATAACACCTGTCTGTCCATATCTGTCTGATAACACCTGTCTGTCCACACCTGTCTCTGACAACACCTGTCTGTCCACACCTGTCTCTGACAACACCTGTCTGTCCATATCTGTCTGATAACAACTGTCTGTCCTCACCTGTCTCTGATAACACCTGTCTGTCCTCACCTGTCTCTGATAACAACTGTCTGTCCACACCTGTCTGATAACACCTGTCTGTCCTCACCTGTCTGATAACACCTGTCTGTCCACACCTGTCTGATAACACCTGTCTGTCCTCACCTGTCTCTGATAACACCTGTCTGTCCACACCTGTCTCTGACAACACCTGTCTGTCCTCACCTGTCTCTGATAACACCTGTCTTTCCACACCTGTCTCTGACAACACATGTCTGTCCTCACCTGTCTCTGATAACAACTTTATGTCCACACCTGTCTGTCCATATCTGTCTCTGATAACACCTGTCTATCCTCACCTGTCTCTGATAACAACTGTCTGTCCACACCTGTCTGACAACACCTGTCTGTCCACACCTGTCTCTGACAACACCTGTCTGTCCTCACCTGTCTCTGATAACACATGTCTGTCGATATCTGTCTGATAACAACTGTCTGTCCACACCTGTCTCTGATAACACCTTTCTGTCTTCACCTGTCTCTGACAACACCTGTCTGTCCTCACCTGTCTCTAATAACACCTGTCTGTCCATATCTGTCTGATAACACCTGTCTGTCCTCACCTGTCTCTGATAACAACTGTCTGTCCACACCTGTCTGTCCATATCTGTCTGATAACACCTGTCTGTCCTCACCTGTCTCTGATAACAACTGTCTGTCCACACCTGTCTGTCCTCACCTGTCTGTGATAACACCTGTCTGTCCTCACCTGTCTCTGATAACACATGTCTGTCCATATCTGTCTGATAACAACTGTCTGTCCACACCTGTCTCTGATAACACCTGTCAGTCCATATCTGTCTGATAACAACTGTCTGTCCACACCTGTCTCTGATAACACCTGTCAGTCCATATCTGTCTGATAACAACTGTCTGTCCACACCTGTCTCTGATAACAACTGTCTGTCCTCACCTGTCTCTGATAACACCTGTATGTCCATACCTGTCTGATAACACCTGTCTGTCCACACCTGTCTCTGATAACACCTGTCTGTCCTCACCTGTGTCTGATAACAACTGTCTGTCCACACCTGTCTCTGATAACACCTGTCTGTCCTCACCTGTGTCTGATAACAACTGTCTGTCCACACCTGTCTCTGATAACACCTGTCTGTCCACACCTGTCTCTGACAACACCTGTCTGTCCTCACCTGTGTCTGATAACACCTGTCTGTCCACACCTGTCTCTGACAAAACATGTCTGTCCACACCTGTCTCTGACAACACCTGTCTGTCCTCACCTGTCTCTGATAACAACTGTCTGTCCACACCTGTCTGATAACACCTGTCTGTCCTCACCTGTCTCTGATAACACCTGTCTGTCCTCACCTGTCTCTAATAACACCTGTCTGTCCTCACCTGTCTCTGATAACACCTGTCTGTCCTCACCTGTCTCTGATAACAACTGTCTGTCCACACCTGTCTGATAACACCTGTCTGTCCTCACCTGTCTCTAATCACACCTGTCTGTCCACACCTGTCTCTAATAACACCTGTCTGTCCTCACCTGTCTCTGATAACACTTGTCTGTCCTCACCTGTCTCTGATAACAACTGTCTGTCCACACCTGTCTCTGATAACAACTGTCTGTCCACACCTGTCTGATAACACCTGTCTGTCCTCACCTGTCTCTGATAACACCTGTCTGTCCATATCTGTCTGATAACACCTGTCTGTCCACACCTGTCTCTGATAACACCTGTCTGTCCTCACCTGTCTCTGATAACACCTGTCTGTCCACACCTGTCTCTGACTAAACATGTCGGTCCTCACCTGTCTCTGACAACACCTGTCTGTCCTCACCTGTCTCTGACAAAACATGTCTGTCCACACCTGTCTCTGACAACACCTGTCTGTCCACACCTGTGTCTGAAAACACCTGTCTTTCCACACCTGTCTCTGACAACACATGTCTGTCCACACCTGTCTCTGATAACAACTGTCTGTCCACACCTGTCTCTGATAACACCTGTCTGTCCTCACCTGTCTCTGATAACAACTGTCTGTCCACACCTGTCTGATAACACCTGTCTGTCCACACCTGTCTCTGACAACACCTGTCTGTCCACACCTGTCTCTGACAACACCTGTCTGTCCATATCTGTCTGATATCACCTGTCTGTCCACACCTGTCTCTGACAACACCTGTCTGTCCTCACCTGTCTCTGATAAAGCCTGTCTGTCCACACCTGTCTCTGACAAAACATGTCTGTCCACACCTGTCTCTGACAACACATGTCTGTCCACACCTGTCTCTGACAACACCTGTCTGTCCTCACCTGTCTCTGATGACACATGTCTGTCCATATCTGTCTGATAACAACTGTCTGTCCACACCTGTCTCTAATAACACCTGTCTGTCCATATCTGTCTGATAACAACTGTCTGTCCTCACCTGTCTCTGATAACACCTGTCTGTCCACACCTGTCTCTGATAACACCTGTCTGTCCACACCTGTCTTTGACAACACATGTCTGTCCACACCTGTCTCTGACAACACCTGTCTGTCCACACCTGTGTCTGAAAACACCCGTCTGTCCACACCTGTCTCTGATAACAACTGTCTGTCCACACCTGTCTGATAACACCTGTCTGTCCACACCTCTCTCTGACAACACCTGTCTGTCCACACCTGTCTCTGACAACACCTGTCTGTCCATATCTGTCTGATAACAACTGTCTGTCCACACCTGTCTCTGATAACACCTGTCTGTCCACACCTGTCTCTGATAACACCTGTCTGTCCTCACCTGTCTCTGACAACACATGTCTGTCCACACCTGTCTCTGACAACACCTGTCTGTCCACACCTGTGTCTGAAAACACCTGTCTGTCCACACCTGTCTCTGACAACACATGTCTGTCCACACCTGTCTCTGATAACAACTGTCTGTCCACACCTGTCTCTGATAACACCTGTCTGTCCTCACCTGTCTCTGATAACAACTGTCTGTCCACACCTGTCTGATAACACCTGTTTGTCCTCACCTGTCTCTGATAACACCTGTCTGTCCATATCTGTCTGATAACACCTGTCTGTCCACACCTGTCTCTGACAACACCTGTCTGTCCACACCTGTCTCTGACAACACCTGTCTGTCCATATCTGTCTGATAACAACTGTCTGTCCTCACCTGTCTCTGATAACACCTGTCTGTCCTCACCTGTCTCTGATAACAACTGTCTGTCCACACCTGTCTGATAACACCTGTCTGTCCTCACCTGTCTGATAACACCTGTCTGTCCACACCTGTCTGATAACACCTGTCTGTCCTCACCTGTCTCTGATAACACCTGTCTGTCCACACCTGTCTCTGACAACACCTGTCTGTCCTCACCTGTCTCTGATAACACCTGTCTTTCCACACCTGTCTCTGACAACACATGTCTGTCCTCACCTGTCTCTGATAACACCTGTCTGTCCTCACCTGTCTCTGATAACACATGTCTGTCGATATCTGTCTGATAACAACTGTCTGTCCACACCTGTCTCTGATAACACCTTTCTGTCCTCACCTGTCTCTGACAACACCTGTCTGTCCTCACCTGTCTCTAATAACACCTGTCTGTCCATATCTGTCTGATAACACCTGTCTGTCCTCACCTGTCTCTGATAACAACTGTCTGTCCACACCTGTCTGTCCATATCTGTCTGATAACACCTGTCTGTCCTCACCTGTCTCTGATAACAACTGTCTGTCCACACCTGTCTGTCCTCACCTGTCTGTGATAACACCTGTCTGTCCTCACCTGTCTCTGATAACACATGTCTGTCCATATCTGTCTGATAACAACTGTCTGTCCACACCTGTCTCTGATAACACCTGTCAGTCCATATCTGTCTGATAACAACTGTCTGTCCACACCTGTCTCTGATAACACCTGTCAGTCCATATCTGTCTGATAACAACTGTCTGTCCACACCTGTCTCTGATAACAACTGTCTGTCCTCACCTGTCTCTGATAACACCTGTATGTCCATACCTGTCTGATAACACCTGTCTGTCCACACCTGTCTCTGATAACACCTGTCTGTCCTCACCTGTGTCTGATAACAACTGTCTGTCCACACCTGTCTCTGATAACACCTGTCTGTCCTCACCTGTGTCTGATAACAACTGTCTGTCCACACCTGTCTCTGATAACACCTGTCTGTCCACACCTGTCTCTGACAACACCTGTCTGTCCTCACCTGTGTCTGATAACACCTGTCTGTCCACACCTGTCTCTGATAACACCTGTCTGTCCACACCTGTCTCTGACAACACCTGTCTGTCCACACCTGTGTCTGATAACACCTGTCTGTCCACACCTGTCTCTGATAACACCTGTCTGTCCACACCTGTCTCTGACAACAACTGTCTGTCCACACCTGTGTCTGACAACACCTGTCTGTCCACACCTGTGTCTGATAACACCTGTCTGTCCACACCTGTCTCTGATAACACCTGTCTGTCCACACCTGTGTCTGATAACACCTGTCTGTCCACACCTGTCTCTGACAACACATGTCTGTCCATATCTGTCTGATAACACCTGTCTGTCCTCACCTGTCTCTGATAACACATGTCTGTCCATATCTGTCTGATAACACCTGTCTGTCCACACCCGTGTCTGATAACACCTGTCTGTCCACACCTGTCTCTGATAACACCTGTCTGTCCACACCTGTCTGATAACAACTGTCTGTCCTCACCTGTGTCTGATAACACATGTCTGTCCACACCTGTCTCTGATAACACCTGTCTGTCCACACCTGTCTCTGACAACACCTGTCTGTCCTCACCTGTGTCTGATAACACCTGTCTGTCCACACCTGTCTCTGACAACACATGTCTGTCCATATCTGTCTGATAACACCTGTCTGTCCTCACCTGTCTCTAATAACACATGTCTGTCCATATCTGTCTGATAACAACTGTCTGTCCACACCTGTCTCTGATAACACCTGTCTGTCCACACCTGTCTCTGATAACACCTGTCTGTCCACACCTGTCTGATAACAACTGTCTGTCCTCACCTGTGTCTGATAACACATGTCTGTCCACACCTGTCTCTGATAACACCTGTCTGTCCTCACCTGTCTCTGATAACACATGTCTGTCCATATCTGTCTGATAACACCTGTCTGTCCTCACCTGTCTCTGATAACACATGTCTGTCCATATCTGTCTGATAACACCTGTCTGTCCTCACCTGTGTCTGATAACACATGTCTGTCCACACCTGTCTCTGATAACACCTGTCTGTCCACACCTGTCTCTGACAACACATGTCTGTCCATATCTGTCTGATAACACCTGTCTGTCCTCACCTGTCTCTGATAACACATGTCTGTCCATATCTGTCTGATAACAACTGTCTGTCCACACCTGTGTCTGATAACACCTGTCTGTCCACACTGGGCTCTGATAACACCTGTCTGTCCTCACCTGTCTCTGATAACACATGTCTGTCCATATCTGTCTGATAACAACTGTCTGTCCACACCTGTGTCTGATAACACCTGTCTGTCCACACCTGTCTCTGATAACACCTGTCTGTCCACACCTGTCTGATAACAACTGTCTGTCCTCACCTGTGTCTGATAACACATGTCTGTCCACACCTGTCTCTAATAACACCTGTCTGTCCTCACCTGTCTCTGATAACACCTGTCTGTCCTCACCTTTCTCTGATAACAACTGTCTGTCCATATCTGTCTGATAACAACTGTCTGTCCTCACCTGTGTCTGATAACACATGTCTGTCCACACCTGTCTCTGATAACACCTGTCTGTCCTCACCTGTCTCTGATAACACATGTCTGTCCATATCTGTCTGATAACACCTGTCTGTCCTCACCTGTCTCTGATAACACATGTCTGTCCATATCTGTCTGATAACACCTGTCTGTCCTCACCTGTGTCTGATAACACATGTCTGTCCACACCTGTCTCTGATAACACCTGTCTGTCCACACCTGTCTCTGACAACACATGTCTGTCCATATCTGTCTGATAACACCTGTCTGTCCTCACCTGTCTCTGATAACACATGTCTGTCCATATCTGTCTGATAACAACTGTCTGTCCACACCTGTGTCTGATAACACCTGTCTGTCCACACTGGGCTCTGATAACACCTGTCTGTCCTCACCTGTCTCTGATAACACATGTCTGTCCATATCTGTCTGATAACAACTGTCTGTCCACACCTGTGTCTGATAACACCTGTCTGTCCACACCTGTCTCTGATAACACCTGTCTGTCCACACCTGTCTGATAACAACTGTCTGTCCTCACCTGTGTCTGATAACACATGTCTGTCCACACCTGTCTCTAATAACACCTGTCTGTCCTCACCTGTCTCTGATAACACCTGTCTGTCCTCACCTTTCTCTGATAACAACTGTCTGTCCATATCTGTCTGATAACAACTGTCTGTCCACACCTGTGTCTGATAACACCTGTCTGTCCACACCTGTCTCTGATAACACCTGTCTGTCCACACCTGTCTGATAACAACTGTCTGTCCTCACCTGTGTCTGATAATACATGTCTGTCCACACCTGTCTCTGATAACAACTGTCTGTCCACACCTTTCTCTGACAACACCTGTCTGTCCTCACCTGTGTCTGATAACACCTGTCTGTCCACACCTGTCTCTGTCAACACATGTCTGTCCATATCTTTCTGATAACACCTGTCTGTCCTCACCTGTCTCTGATAACACATGTCTGTCCATATTTGTCTGATAACAACTGTCTGTCCACACCTGTGTCTGATAACACCTGTCTGTCCTCACCTGTCTCTGATAACAACTGTCTGTCCACACCTGTCTGTCCTCACCTGTCTCTGATAACACCTGTCTGTCCTCACCTGTCTCTGATAACACATGTCTGTCCATATCTGTCTGATAACAACTGTCTGTCCACACCGGTCTCTAATAACACCTGTCTGTCCATATCTGTCTGATAACACCTGTCTGTCCTCACCTGTCTCTGATAACAACTGTCTGTCCACACCTGTCTGTCCATATCTGTCTGATAACACCTGTCTGTCCTCACCTGTCTCTGATAACAACTGTCTGTCCACACCTGTCTGTCCTCACCTGTCTGTGATAACACCTGTCTGTCCTCACCTGTCTCTGATAACACATGTCTGTCCATATCTGTCTGATAACAACTGTCTGTCCACACCTGTCTCTGATAACACCTGTCAGTCCATATCTGTCTGATAACAACTGTCTGTCCACACCTGTCTCTGATAACACCTGTCAGTCCATATCTGTCTGATAACAACTGTCTGTCCACACCTGTCTCTGATAACAACTGTCTGTCCTCACCTGTCTCTGATAACACCTGTATGTCCATACCTGTCTGATAACACCTATCTGTCCACACCTGTCTCTGATAACACCTGTCTGTCCTCACCTGTGTCTGATAACAACTGTCTGTCCACACCTGTCTCTGATAAAACCTGTCTGTCCTCACCTGTGTCTGATAACAACTGTCTGTCCACACCTGTCTCTGATAACACCTGTCTGTCCACACCTGTCTCTGACAACACCTGTCTGTCCTCACCTGTGTCTGATAACACCTGTCTGTCCACACCTGTCTCTGATAACACCTGTCTGTCCACACCTGTCTCTGACAACACCTGTCTGTCCACACCTGTGTCTGATAACACCTGTCTGTCCACACCTGTCTCTGATAACACCTGTCTGTCCACACCTGTCTCTGACAACAACTGTCTGTCCACACCTGTGTCTGACAACACCTGTCTGTCCACACCTGTGTCTGATAACACCTGTCTGTCCACACCTGTCTCTGATAACACCTGTCTGTCCACACCTGTGTCTGATAACACCTGTCTGTCCACACCTGTCTCTGACAACACATGTCTGTCCATATCTGTCTGATAACACCTGTCTGTCCTCACCTGTCTCTGATAACACATGTCTGTCCATATCTGTCTGATAACACCTGTCTGTCCACACCCGTGTCTGATAACACCTGTCTGTCCACACCTGTCTCTGATAACACCGATCTGTCCACACCTGTCTGATAACAACTGTCTGTCCTCACCTGTGTCTGATAACACATGTCTGTCCACACCTGTCTCTGATAACACCTGTCTGTCCACACCTGTCTCTGACAACACCTGTCTGTCCTCACCTGTGTCTGATAACACCTGTCTGTCCACACCTGTCTCTGACAACACATGTCTCTCCATATCTGTCTGATAACACCTGTCTGTCCTCACCTGTCTCTGATAACACATGTCTGTCCTTATCTGTCTGATAACAACTGTCTGTCCACACCTGTGTCTGATAACACTTGTCTGTCCACACCTGTCTCTGATAACACCTGTCTGTCCACACCTGTCTGATAACAACTGTCTGTCCTCACCTGTGTCTGATAACACATGTCTGTCCACACCTGTCTCTGATAACACCTGTCTGTCCTCACCTGTCTCTGATAACACATGTCTGTCCATATCTGTCTGATAACACCTGTCTGTCCTCACCTGTGTCTGATAACACATGTCTGTCCACACCTGTCTCTGATAACACCTGTCTGTCCACACCTGTCTCTGACAACACATGTCTGTCCATATCTGTCTGATAACACCTGTCTGTCCTCACCTGTCTCTGATAACACATGTCTGTCCATATCTGTCTGATAACAACTGTCTGTCCACACCTGTGTCTGATAACACCTGTCTGTCCACACCTGTCTCTGATAACACCTGTCTGTCCTCACCTGTCTCTGATAACACATGTCTGTCCATATCTGTCTGATAACAACTGTCTGTCCACACCTGTGTCTGATAACACCTGTCTGTCCACACCTGTCTCTGATAACACCTGTCTGTCCACACCTGTCTGATAACAACTGTCTGTCCTCACCTGTGTCTGATAACACATGTCTGTCCACACCTGTCTCTAATAACACCTGTCTGTCCTCACCTGTCTCTGATAACACCTGTCTGTCCTCACCTTTCTCTGATAACAACTGTCTGTCCATATCTGTCTGATAACAACTGTCTGTCCACACCTGTGTCTGATAACACCTGTCTGTCCACACCTGTCTCTGATAACACCTGTCTGTCCACACCTGTCTGATAACAACTGTCTGTCCTCACCTGTGTCTGATAATACATGTCTGTCCACACCTGTCTCTGATAACAACTGTCTGTCCACACCTTTCTCTGACAACACCTGTCTGTCCTCACCTGTGTCTGATAACACCTGTCTGTCCACACCTGTCTCTGTCAACACATGTCTGTCCATATCTTTCTGATAACACCTGTCTGTCCTCACCTGTCTCTGATAACACATGTCTGTCCATATTTGTCTGATAACAACTGTCTGTCCACACCTGTGTCTGATAACACCTGTCTGTCCACACCTGTCTCTGATAACACCTGTCTGTCCACACCTGTCTGATAACAACTGTCTGTCCTCACCTGTGTCTGATAACACATGTCTGTCCACACCTGTCTCTGTTAACACCTGTCTGTCCTCACCTGTCTCTGACAACACATGTCTGTCCATATCTGTCTGATAACACCTGTCTGTCCTCACCTGTCTCTGATAACACATGTCTGTCCATATCTGTCTGATAACAACTGTCTGTCCACACCTGTGTCTGATAACACCTGTCTGTCCACACCTGTCTCTGATAACACCTGTCTGTCCTCACCTGTCTCTGATAACACATGTCTGTCCATATCTGTCTGATAACAACTGTCTGTCCACACCTGTGTCTGATAACACCTGTCTGTCCACACCTGTCTCTGATAACACCTGTCTGTCCACACCTGTCTGATAACAACTGTCTGTCCTCACCTGTGTCTGATAACACATGTCTGTCCACACCTGTCTCTAATAACACCTGTCTGTCCTCACCTGTCTCTGATAACACCTGTCTGTCCTCACCTTTCTCTGATAACAACTGTCTGTCCATATCTGTCTGATAACAACTGTCTGTCCACACCTGTGTCTGATAACACCTGTCTGTCCACACCTGTCTGATAACAACTGTCTGTCCTCACCTGTGTCTGATAATACATGTCTGTCCACACCTGTCTCTGATAACAACTGTCTGTCCACACCTTTCTCTGACAACACCTGTCTGTCCTCACCTGTGTCTGATAACACCTGTCTGTCCACACCTGTCTCTGTCAACACATGTCTGTCCATATCTTTCTGATAACACCTGTCTGTCCTCACCTGTCTCTGATAACACATGTCTGTCCATATTTGTCTGATAACAACTGTCTGTCCACACCTGTGTCTGATAACACCTGTCTGTCCACACCTGTCTCTGATAACACCTGTCTGTCCACACCTGTCTGATAACAACTGTCTGTCCTCACCTGTGTCTGATAACACATGTCTGTCCACACCTGTCTCTGATAACACCTGTCTGTCCTCACCTGTCTCTGATAACACATTTCTGTCCATATCTGTCTGATAACAACTGTCTGTCCACACCTGTGTCTGATAACACCTGTCTGTCCACACCTGTCTCTGATAACACCTGTCTGTCCACACCTGTCTGATAACAACTGTCTGTCCTCACCTGTGTCTGATAACACATGTCTGTCCACACCTGTCTCTAATAACACCTGTCTGTCCTCACCTGTCTCTGATAACAACTGTCTGTCCACACCTGTCTCTGATAACAACTGTCTGTCCTCACCTGTGTCTGATAACACCTGTCTGTCCTCACCTGTGTCTGATAACACCTGTCTGTCCACACCTGTCTCTAATAACACCTGTCTGTCCACACCTGTCTCTGATAACACCTGTCAGTCCACACCTGTCTGATAACAACTGTCTGTCCTCACCTGTCTCTGATAACAACTGTCTGTCCTCACCTGTGTCTGATAACACCTGTCTGTCCTCACCTGTGTCTGATAACACCTGTCTGTCCATATCTGTCTGATAACAACTGTCTGTCCACACCTGTCTCTGATAACACCTGTCTGTCCACACCTGTCTCTGATAACAACTGTCTGTCCTCACCTGTCTCTGATAACACCTGTCTGTCCATATCTGTCTGATAACACCTGTCTGTCCACACCTGTCTCTGATAACACCTGTCTGTCCACACCTGTCTGTCCATACCTGTCTGATAACACCTGTCTATCCACACATGTCTGTCCATACCTGTTTCTGATAACACCTGTCTGTCCTCACCTGTCTCTGATAACACCTGTCTTTCCACACCTGTCTGATAACACCTGTCTGTCCATACCTGTCTGATAACACCTGTCTGTCCACACATGTCTGTCCATACCTGTTTCTGATAACACCTGTCTGTCCACACCTGTCTCTGATAACACCTGTTTGTCCACACCTGTCCATCCTATGTTTATGTGTCCCCCCTGAGGTCTATAGTAGGATGAATAACTTCCAGTACAGTTTTTTCTTTAAGGACATGGGGACATGAGGGACACGTTTCAGACCCTGTCAGGTTATTAGTTGACAACTTCATAAACATTCTCTATAATCTTTCCCAAAGAAGATTTTTACATTTTCTCTAAAATTTTTCAGATTTTTTTAAGTTTCTTACATGGCTTGATGCTGCTTCATAACAACAAAACATGTTTTGATTGACGTCATACGTTCAATATCTTTTTATTGGTTTCAATCTGTAAAAGAATCTGACGATGAATTAATATAATTCTTGTTATTGATTATTAGTTGATTTAAAATTCTCCTATCATGTTTTGTTTGGAACAAAACTCATTTTATTTCCATATTTTTCATAATCGTTGATCAACAGATTTGAGTAAAAGTGAAAAAATTAAAATTCATTTAATTGAGCTGAATGACTGAACTGAAGCTTTAATCAGGATAAAACAAACGTTTTTCCGGTTTTTATTGTCACTGTTTCTGATCAGTCAGCTGATTTCTACCATATTGACGTGCAGGATGTGTCAGTGTATGATGTTACACAAAACTCTGTGTGTGTGTGTGTGTGTTGGCTTGATGCCTACTCTCGTCACCATGAAGCTATTTATAGTGCAGCACAGTGAAGGAAGATGCTTGGCATGTCTTTGGAGGTATGTTTGCAACCAGAATATGATAACCAGCCCCTTAAGACAGTGACTGGACTGCAGTGGTCATGTGATACAGACGGCCTACAGTGATTGGACTGCAGTGGTCATGTGATACAGACGGCCTACAGTGGTTGGACTGCAGTGGTCATGTGATACAGACCGCCTCACAGTGGTTGGACTGCAGTGGTCATGTGATACAGACCGCCTCACAGTGACTGGACTGCAGTGGTCATGTGATAAAGACGGCCTCACAGTGGTTGGACTGCAGTGGTCATGTGATACAGACGGCCTCACAGTGATTGGACTGCAGTGGTCATGTGATACAGACGGCCTCACAGTGATTGGATTGCAGTGGTCATGTGATACAGACCGCCTCACAGTGACTGGACTGCAGTGGTCATGTGATACAGACGGCCTCACAGTGATTGGACTGCAGTGGTCATGTGATACAGACCGCCTCACAGTGATTGGATTGCAGTGGTCATGTGATACAGACCGCCTCACAATGATTGGACTGCAGTGGTCATGTGATACAGACGGCCTCACAGTGATTGGACTGCAGTGGTCATGTGATACAGACCGCCTCACAGTGACTGGACTGCAGTGGTCATGTGATACAGACGGCCTCACAGTGATTGGACTGCAGTGGTCATGTGATACAGACGGCCCACAGTGAGTGGACTGCAGTGGTCATGTGATACAGACGACCCACAGTGATTGGATTGCGGTGGTCATGTGATACAGACCGCCTCACAGTGACTGGACTGCAGTGGTCATGTGATACAGACCGCCTCACAGTGATTGGACTGCAGTGGTCATGTGATACAGACGACCCACAGTGAGTGGACTGCAGTGGTCATGTGATACAGACGACCCACAGTGAGTGGACTGCAGTGGTCATGTGATACAGACGACCCACAGTGATTGGACTGCAGTGGTCATGTGATACAGACCGCCTCACAGTGACTGGACTGCAGTGGTCATGTGACACAGACCGCCTCACAGTGATTGGACTGCAGTGGTCATGTGATACAGACGGCCCACAGTGATTGGACTGCAGTGGTCATGTGATACAGACCGCCTCACAGTGACTGGACTGCAGTGGTCATGTGATACAGACCGCCTCACAGTGATTGGACTGCAGTGGTCATGTGATACAGACGGCCCACAGTGATTGGACTGCAGTGGTCATGTGATACAGACCGCCTCACAGTGACTGGACTGCAGTGGTCATGTGATACAGACGGCCTACAGTGGTTGGACTGCAGTGGTCATGTGATACAGACCGCCTCACAGTGGTTGGACTGCAGTGGTCATGTGATACAGACCGCCTCACAGTGACTGGACTGCAGTGGTCATGTGATAAAGACGGCCTCACAGTGGTTGGACTGCAGTGGTCATGTGATACAGACGGCCTCACAGTGATTGGACTGCAGTGGTCATGTGATACAGACCGCCTCACAGTGATTGGATTGCAGTGGTCATGTGATACAGACCGCCTCACAATGATTGGACTGCAGTGGTCATGTGATACAGACGGCCTCACAGTGATTGGACTGCAGTGGTCATGTGATACAGACCGCCTCACAGTGACTGGACTGCAGTGGTCATGTGATACAGACGGCCTCACAGTGATTGGACTGCAGTGGTCATGTGATACAGACGGCCCACAGTGAGTGGACTGCAGTGGTCATGTGATACAGACGACCCACAGTGATTGGATTGCGGTGGTCATGTGATACAGACCGCCTCACAGTGACTGGACTGCAGTGGTCATGTGATACAGACCGCCTCACAGTGATTGGACTGCAGTGGTCATGTGATACAGACGACCCACAGTGAGTGGACTGCAGTGGTCATGTGATACAGACGACCCACAGTGAGTGGACTGCAGTGGTCATGTGATACAGACGACCCACAGTGATTGGACTGCAGTGGTCATGTGATACAGACCGCCTCACAGTGACTGGACTGCAGTGGTCATGTGACACAGACCGCCTCACAGTGATTGGACTGCAGTGGTCATGTGATACAGACGGCCCACAGTGATTGGACTGCAGTGGTCATGTGATACAGACCGCCTCACAGTGACTGGACTGCAGTGGTCATGTGATACAGACCGCCTCACAGTGACTGGACTGCAGTGGTCATGTGATACAGACCGCCTCACAGTGACTGGACTGCAGTGGTTATGTGATACAGACCGCCTCACAGTGACTGGACTGCAGTGGTCATGTGATACAGACCGCCTCACAGTGATTGGACTGCAGTGGTCATGTGATACAGACGGCCTCACAGTGATTGGACTGCAGTGGTCATGTGATACAGACGGCCCACAGTGAGTGGACTGCAGTGGTCATGTGATACAGACGACCCACAGTGAGTGGACTGCAGTGGTCATGTGATACAGACGGCCCACAGTGACTGGACTGCAGTGGTCATGTGATACAGACCGCCTCACAGTGATTGGACTGCAGTGGTCATGTGATACAGACGGCCGACAGTGAGTGGACTGCGGTGGTCATGTGATACAGACGACCCACAGTGAGTGGACTGCGGTGGTCATGTGATACAGACGGCCCACAGTGAGTGGACTGCGGTGGTCATGTGATACAGACGGCCCACAGTGAGTGGACTGCGGTGGTCATGTGATACAGACGGCCCACAGTGAGTGGACTGCGGTGGTCATGTGATACAGACGGCCCACAGTGAGTGGACTGCGGCCCACAGACGGGGAGGGGGGGCGAGAGAGGCTTACGAAATATCAGAAATGAACAACTCCATTTGGGTTGGAACGTTTGGATTTGTCAGAGTTTTCACAGATTTCCAGTAAACTGAGGGGTTGAACTATCCCGGCAGCTTTCTGGCGAAGCAGGGTACACCCTGGACAGGTCGCCAGTCCATTGCAGGCTGCTGGGATAGGCTCCAGCTCCCCCGCCCTTAATCAGATTAAGTGGTTTCCAAAAATGAATGAATGAATGAATGAGGGGTCTAACTATATTTCTTATTGTGTCTTAGTGTTCATGATTAGAAAATCTATCAGGACGAGGAACCACTTCACCCAGCATAAAAAAATGTCTCTGAGCAAGATTACCAAATAAAACTTTAAAATTGAGGCGAAACCAAAGGTTGAACAAAAAAAGAAACACTCAATCCATTCTCTAGCCCATTCAAACCATCCATCCATCCATTCATCCACTCTCTGCCACTTATCAAAGGTCGGGTCGCAGGGGCAGCAGCCTAAGCAGGGAAGCCCAGACTTCCCTCTCTCCAGCTACATTTGCCAACTCTGCGGGGGGGATCCCGAGGCGTTCCCAGGCCAGTCGAGAGATATAATCCCTCCAGCGTGTCCTGGGTCTTCCCCGGGGTCTCCTCCCAGAGGGACGTGCCTGGAACACCTCACCAGGGAGGTCCAGGAGGCATCCTTACCAGATGCCCGAGCCACCTCAACTGGTTCCTCTCGATGCGGAGGAGCAGCGGCTCTACTCTGATCTCCTCCCGGATGACCGAGCTCCTCACCCTATCTCTAAGGGAGAGCCCGGCCACCCTGCGGAGGAAACTCATTTCAGCCGCCTGTATACGAGATCTCCTTCTTTCGGTCACGACCCACAGCTCATGACCATAGGTGAGGGTAGGAACGTAGATCGACTGGTAAATTGAGAGCTTTGCCTTCTGGCTCAGCTCCTTCTTCACCACGACAGACCGGAGCAGAGTCCGCATTACTGCAGACGCCGCACCGATCCGTCTGTTGATCTCACGCTTCATCCTTCCCTCACTCGTGAACAAGACCCCGAGATATTTAAACTCCTCCACTTGAGGCAGGACCTGACTCCCGACCCGGAGAGGGCAATCCACCTTATTCCGGCTGAGGACCATGGTCTCAGATTTTGAGGTGCTGATTCTCATCCCAGCCGCTTCACACTCGGCAGCGAATCGCTCAAGTGAGAGCTGGAGATCACGACCAGATGAAGCCAACAGGACCACATCATCTGCATTAAATGCTCTCTAAGATGGCGCCGGTGTGTCTGGTTTGTCGTTTGGCTCTGTTCATTTTGGACTGTTTTATTGTTTATTTTAACGTCTTTTACAAGGACCATCGACTCACTGCGAGAGTATGATCACCAGGAATTGTTTAAAGATCAAAGAAACGGTTGACATAGTGGCAGATTATCAATATAATGGAAATACAGTCCAGTTTCTCTTACCTGGCTGATGTGGCACAGTACCTGGCTGGCACTTTCCTCTAACTTGGCGCTGATCTAGCCCATTCCACGGGAATATGAAGATTCCTTTATATCTCCCGGCGCCAGTCAGCAACTGGTTGGTGCCCATTGTTGGAGTGAACATGGAGCTCCGTGCACTGCATCCTGGCCGTTCTTCTCATCGGGTTTCAGGCAACAATGTTGTTGTTGTGAAGCAGTATTTCCTGACCACAGTCCTGTCTTGCTTGATTTTACTCTGAATTATACATTCAGGCAGTCTGGCCCTGTGCGTAATGGGCAAGTCATCAGGTCTGACACTGACACTGCCGCTGCGTTTTCTCCTTATTTTGCTGCACAGTCCATTTCTGTGCAGCAAAATGTTGACACGGCGCAATTAATGTCTACTTTTATACATATCTGCTCCGACGCGCCAGACGTTATAGCCCCTGTCAAAGCCATGCGTCCTAAATCCAAACAAGAGCCGTGGATAAATGAAGCCACATGTGCTGCAAGGCAGGAGTGTCGGAAGGCAGAGGTAGGTGGAAAAATCTGCAGGTGTCATTAGAAATTCCATAGGAATAGTTTGAAGAACTATCAAAAGGTTGTTAAAGAGGAAAGAACAAAGTACTTTTCAAGCATAATTTAATATAATGTCAGCAGGGATCGTGTTCTGTTGAAAACTATTAGCTCGGTTTTAAATTCAAATTCATCCACTGTGCTGAAAACAACACATGAAAGGTGTGAAAAATTCATGTTTTTTTTAGTAACAAGGTCTTAATTGTAAGAGCCAATATAGTTTCCCCCTCTGTTGAACTTGTAGTAATAAATGAATGCTCTGCCCTCCTGGGTGAATTTGAGGCTGTGCCACTGTCTGCACTCACAGGGACAGTAAACAAACTGAAGTCCTCATCCTGTCCCACAGACCCCATCCCTCGAAAGCTTTTTAAAGGCATTTGGGATATAGCTTCTTCATCCTTCATCTAAAAAAACACAACCAGCTGAACCAAGTGACTACAGACCAGTTGCCCTGACATCTCACATCATGAAAGTCCTGGAGAGACTCTTACTGGCTCACCTCAACAAGCAAGTAAACACCTTTCAGGACCCATTCCAGTTTGCATATCGTAATGGACTTGGGGTTGAAGATGCCATCATATACCTGCTCCAGAGAGCACACTCTCATCTGGACCATTCAGGCAGCACTCTGAGGGTCATGTTCTTTCATTTCTCAGTGCTTTTAATACCATTCAGCCTGCTTTGTTATGTGAGAAGCTCCATAAATTCCAGGTGGATACCTCCACAACCACCTGGATCTATGACTACCTCACAAACAGACCCCAGTTTGTGAGACTGAAAGGTTGTGTGTCTGAGATGGAGGTCAGCAGCACTGGTGCACCACAAGGAACTGTACTCTGGCCATTCCTCTTCACTCTGTACACCTCAGACTTCCAGTACAACTCTGAGTCCTGTCATCTGCAGAAATACTCTGATGACTCTGCAGTTGTGGGGTGTATCAGGGATGGACAAGAAGCAGAGTACAGAGAACTGGTCAGTCAGTTTGTTAAATGGTGCGGTGACAATCATCTCATATTAAATAGCAGCAAAACAAAAGAGATGATTGTTGACTTCAGGAGGAAGAAGAATAAACAAAGCACTGTTTCCATCCTGGGAGAGGAGGTGGAGGTGGTGGAGGAATACAAGTATCTTGGAGTTCAGCTGGACAACAAACTGGACTGGAAATGCAACACTGACTACATCTACAAGAAAGGTCAGAGCAGACTGTACTTCTTAAGGAAGCTGAGATGGTTTAACGTCTGCACCAAGATGTTGCATATCTTCTAGAAGTCTGTTGTGGAGAGTGCAGTCAGCTTTGCAGAATCTGCTGGGGTAGTAGCATCAGAACCAGAGACTTGAAGAGAATCAACAAACTGATCCAGAAAGCTGCTTCTGTGCTTGGAGTAACTCTGGAGCCGCTGGAGCTGATTGTCCAAAGAAGAATGCTGCGCAAGCTGATGAAGATGGAGGATTCTTCACACCCTCTCCACAACACAGTGATGAAACAACAAAGTGTGTTCAGTGAGAGGCTTCTTCAGGTCCGATGTAAGACTGAAAGATACAGAAGATCATTCCTGCCAGCAGCCAGCAGCCTCCGGAACAAGACCTCCTCTAGTTATTATTATATACTACAATATTTCCCTTTGGGGATTAATAAAGTATTTTTCATTTCATTTTCATTTCATTCATCTGGCTGTCTTATGAGACATTTGTTATCTTGTTGATTGTTAAAACTTTGATGATTGATATGTGCTAGTTTTTTCTAATTTTATTCATTCATTCATTTTCTAAACCGCTTAATCCAATTCAGGGTCATGGGGAAGCTGGAGCCTATCCCAGCCAGCTTTGGGTGAAAGGCAGGGTACACCCTGGACAGCTCGCCAGTCCATTGCAGGGCCACACAGAGAGACAAACAACCACTCACACTCACTCCTATAGGCAATTTAGAGTAACCAGTTAACCTGACATCATGTCTTTGGATGGTGGGAGGAAGCCGGAGAACCTGGAGAGAACCCACGCATACACGGGGAGAACATGCAAACTCCACACAGAAAGGCCACTGACCAAACCGGTCAGCCAAGGATCGAACCAGTGACCTTCTTGCTGTGAGGCCACAGTGCTAACCACTGTGCCACTGTGCACTAATTTTAATGCATCTATAATATTTATATTGCATTTCCCCCTGAGGGATCGCCACCGTATTGTGATCAGGGGGTTTGGTGCCTCAGTGACCCTAAGAGTTTCTGGTGGGACCCCCACGCTGGACAGGCCTGACAAAGTGCAATCCATTTCTTCAGTATGTTGGACTCTACTGACAGTCCTGTTCAGAAAACACTTAACACTTCATAAACAATAAAAACACAGAAAGAGCTGAAGCATGACGTAATGATGCCCCGTCCACATCTCTTCTTGTCCCCTCATGTATGTATTCCTACTGCCGGCTTTGGTCTTGGACAAATTTTGTCCCACCATTGAAAAGATGCATCAGCATTGGAGGGCAGCATCAGGACCAGCTATGCAATCATTTCAAGTCTCTGGAACAGTCTTGCTTCAGTCACCTGTGAGAAATGAACCAAGAATACAGTAAAAATTATCTCCCAAGTGTCACTATTTTATGGTTTTCTTCTCATTGCCATTTGAAGTTAATGCATAGTTAGTTTAGTCTATCAAGATAAATGCATGATTTTACATGCTTCTTTAAAAATGTATATTCACATTTACAGCAGCACATTAAAGTATGATGACGTCTTGACTGACTTTGCATCACCTTTCAGTTTTACATCTTTTTACACCAGAATCACAAAGGTGTTATTTTTTAACCACTCATGGAACTCCTAAATTTAATTCATCTCAAACTGAGATTAATTTAATTTAAACTGACAATTTCTGTGAATTTTGAGGGGCCTGCGATACAAAATAAAAGATTATGATCGTTTATATCTAGACCACGGAGGGAGTCCTTTTGATCCCATAGAAAACAATGTCAAATGCTGAAACTAGCCGCAGTGTCACAGCGCCAGCATTGCAAGGCCACCAGCCCACTGCGCAAGGCGACGTTTAGACGTCCAGACGTCCAGACGTTTACACATCCAGACGTCCAGACGTCCAGATGTCCAGACGTTCAGACGTTTAGACGTCCAGACGTCCAGACGTCCAGACATCCAGACGTCCAGACGTTTAGACGTTTAGACATCCAGACGTTTACACGTTTAGATGTCCAGACGTCCAGACGTTTAGACATCCAGACGTTTACACGTTTAGATGTCCAGACGTCCAGACGTTTAGACGTCCAGACGTTTAGACATCCAGATGTCCAGACGTCCAGACGTTTAGACATCCAGATGTCCAGACGTTTAGACGTCCAGACGTTCAGACGTCCAGACATTTAGACATCCAGATGTTTAGATGTCCAGACGTCCACACATCCAGACGTTTAGACGTCCAGACGTTCAGACGTCCAGACATCCAGACGTCCAGACGTTTAGACATCCAGACGTCCAGACGTTCAGACGTCCAGATGTTTAGACGTTTAGACATCCAGACGTCCAGACGTTCAGACGTCCAGATGTTTAGACGTTTAGACATCCAGACGTCCAGACGTTTAGACGTTTAGACATCCAGACATCCAGACGTTTAGACGTCCAGACGTCCAGACGTTTAGACGTTTAGACATCTAGACGTTTAGACGTCCAGACGTTTAGACGTCCAGACGTCCAGACGTTTAGACGTCCAGATGTTTAGACGTTTAGACGTCCAGACGTTTAGACATCCAGACGTTTAGACGTCCAGACGTTTAGACGTCCAGACGTCCAGACGTTTAGACGTTTAGACATCCAGACGTTTAGACGTCCAGACGTTTAGACGTCCAGACGTCCAGACGTTTAGACGTTTAGACGTCCAGACGTTTAGACGTTTAGACGTCCAGACGTCCAGACGTTTACACATCCAGACGTACAGACGTTTAGACGTCCAGACGTCCAGATGTCCAGACGTTCAGACGTTTAGACGTCCAGACGTCCAGACGTCCAGACATCCAGACGTCCAGACGTTTAGACGTTTAGACATCCAGACGTTTACACGTTTAGATGTCCAGACGTCCAGACGTTTAGACATCCAGACGTTTACACGTTTAGATGTCCAGACGTCCAGACGTTTAGACGTCCAGACGTTTAGACATCCAGATGTCCAGACGTCCAGACGTTTAGACATCCAGATGTCCAGACGTTTAGACGTCCAGACGTTCAGACGTCCAGACATTTAGACATCCAGATGTTTAGATGTCCAGACGTCCACACATCCAGACGTTTAGACGTCCAGACGTCCAGACGTTCAGACGTCCAGACATCCAGACGTCCAGACGTTTAGACATCCAGACGTCCAGACGTTCAGACGTCCAGATGTTTAGACGTTTAGACATCCAGACGTCCAGACGTTCAGACGTCCAGATGTTTAGACGTTTAGACATCCAGACGTCCAGACGTTTAGACGTTTAGACATCCAGACATCCAGACGTTTAGACGTCCAGACGTCCAGACGTTTAGACGTTTAGACATCTAGACGTTTAGACGTCCAGACGTTTAGACGTCCAGACGTTTAGACGTCCAGACGTCCAGACGTTTAGACGTCCAGATGTTTAGACGTTTAGACGTCCAGACGTTTAGACGTCCAGACGTTTAGACATCCAGACGTTTAGACGTCCAGACGTCCAGACGTTTAGACGTCCAGACGTCCAGACGTTTAGACGTTTAGACATCCAGACGTCCAGACGTTTAGACGTCCAGACGTTTAGACGTCCAGACGTCCAGACGTTTAGACGTTTAGACGTCCAGACGTTTAGACGTTTAGACGTCCAGACGTTTAGACGTCCAGACGTCCAGACGTTTAGACGTCCAGACATCTAGAAATCCAGACGTCCAGACGTTTAGACATCCAGACGTCCAGACGTTTAGACGTCCAGACGATTAGACGTCCAGACGTCCAGACGTTTAGACGTCCAGACGATTAGACGTCCAGACGTCCAGACGTTTAGACGTCCAGACGTCCAGACGTTTAGACGTTTAGACATCCAGACGTCCAGACGTTTAGACGTCCAGACGTTTAGACATCCAGACGTCCAGACGTTTAGACGTCCAGACGTCCAGACGTTTAGACGTCCAGATGTTTAGACGTTTAGACGTCCAGACGTTTGGACGTCCAGACGTTTAGACGTCCAGACGTTTAGACGTCCAGACGTCCAGACGTTTAGACGTTTAGACATCCAGACGTCCAGACGTTTAGACGTCCAGACGTTTAGACATCCAGACGTCCAGACGTTTAGACGTCCAGACGTCCAGACGTTTAGACGTCCAGACGTTTAGACGTTTAGACGTCCAGACATTTAGACGTCCAGACGTCCAGACGTTTAGACGTCCAGACATCTAGAAATCCAGACGTCCAGACGTTTAGACATCCAGACGTCCAGTCGTTTAGACGTTTAGACGTCCAGACGATTAGACGTCCAGACGTTTAGACGTCCAGACGTTTAGACATCCAGACGTTTAGACGTCCAGACGTTTAGACATCCAGACGTCCAGATGTTTAGACGTCCAGACGTCCAGACGTTTAGACGTCCAGACGTTTAGACATTTAGACGTCCAGACATTTAGACGTCCAGACGTTTAGACATCCAGACATTTAGACGTTCAGACGTCCAGACATTTAGACATCCAGATGTTTAGATGTCCAGACGTCCACACATCCAGACGTCCAGACGTTTAGACGTCCAGACGTTCAGACGTCCAGACATCCAGACGTCCAGACGTCCAGACGTTTAGACATCCAGACGTCCAGACGTTCAGACGTCCAGATGTTTAGACGTTTAGACATCCAGACGTCCAGACGTTTAGACGTTTAGACATCCAGACGTTTAGACGTCCAGACGTTTAGACGTTTAGACATCCAGACGTTTAGACGTCCAGACGTTTAGACGTCCAGATGTTTAGACGTTTAGACGTCCAGACGTTTAGACGTCCAGACGTCCAGACGTTTAGACGTTTAGACATCCAGACGTCCAGACGTTTAGACGTCCAGACGTCCAGACGTTTAGACGTTTAGACGTCCAGACGTTTAGACGTTTAGACGTCCAGACATTTAGACGTCCAGACGTTTAGACGTCCAGACATCTAGAAATCCAGACGTCCAGACGTTTAGACATCCAGACGTCCAGACGTTTAGACGTCCAGACGATTAGACGTCCAGACGTCCAGACGATTAGACGTCCAGACGTTTAGACGTCCAGACGTTTAGACGTCCAGACGTTTAGACGTTTAGACGTCCAGACGTTTAGACGTCCAGACATCCAGACGTCCAGACGTTTAGACGTCCAGACGTTTAGACGTCCAGACGTTTGGACGTCCAGACGTTTAGACGTCCAGACGTTTAGACGTCCAGACGTCCAGACGTTTAGACGTTTAGACATCCAGACGTCCAGACGTTTAGACGTCCAGACGTTTAGACATCCAGACGTCCAGACGTTTAGACGTCCAGATGTTTAGACGTTTAGACGTCCGGACGTTTAGACGTCCAGACGTTTAGACATTTAGACATCCAGACGTTTAGACGTCCAGACGTTTAGACATCCAGACGTTTAGACGTCCAGACGTTTAGACATCCATACGTTTAGACGTCCAGACGTTTAGACATTTAGACATCCAGATGTTTAGATGTCCAGACGTCCACACATCCAGACGTTTAGACGTCCAGACGTTCAGACGTCCAGACATCCAGACGTCCAGACGTTTAGACATCCAGACGTCCAGACGTTCAGACGTCCAGATGTTTAGACGTTTAGACATCCAGACGTCCAGACGTTCAGACGTCCAGATGTTTAGACGTTTAGACATCCAGACGTCCAGACGTTTAGACGTTTAGACATCCAGACATCCAGACGTTTAGACGTCCAGACGTCCAGACGTTTAGACGTTTAGACATCTAGACGTTTAGACGTCCAGACGTTTAGACGTCCAGACGTCCAGACGTTTAGACGTCCAGATGTTTAGACGTTTAGACGTCCAGACGTTTAGACATCCAGACGTTTAGACGTCCAGACGTTTAGACGTCCAGACGTCCAGACGTTTAGACGTTTAGACATCCAGACGTTTAGACGTCCAGACGTTTAGACGTCCAGACGTCCAGACGTTTAGACGTTTAGACGTCCAGACGTTTAGACGTTTAGACGTCCAGACGTCCAGACGTTTACACATCCAGACGTCCAGACGTTTAGACGTCCAGACGTCCAGATGTCCAGACGTTCAGACGTTTAGACGTCCAGACGTCCAGACGTCCAGACATCCAGACGTCCAGACGTTTAGACGTTTAGACATCCAGACGTTTACACGTTTAGATGTCCAGACGTCCAGACGTTTAGACATCCAGACGTTTACACGTTTAGATGTCCAGACGTCCAGACGTTTAGACGTCCAGACGTTTAGACATCCAGATGTCCAGACGTCCAGACGTTTAGACATCCAGATGTCCAGACGTTTAGACGTCCAGACGTTCAGACGTCCAGACATTTAGACATCCAGATGTTTAGATGTCCAGACGTCCACACATCCAGACGTTTAGACGTCCAGACGTCCAGACGTTCAGACGTCCAGACATCCAGACGTCCAGACGTTTAGACATCCAGACGTCCAGACGTTCAGACGTCCAGATGTTTAGACGTTTAGACATCCAGACGTCCAGACGTTCAGACGTCCAGATGTTTAGACGTTTAGACATCCAGACGTCCAGACGTTTAGACGTTTAGACATCCAGACATCCAGACGTTTAGACGTCCAGACGTCCAGACGTTTAGACGTTTAGACATCTAGACGTTTAGACGTCCAGACGTTTAGACGTCCAGACGTTTAGACGTCCAGACGTCCAGACGTTTAGACGTCCAGATGTTTAGACGTTTAGACGTCCAGACGTTTAGACGTCCAGACGTTTAGACATCCAGACGTTTAGACGTCCAGACGTCCAGACGTTTAGACGTCCAGACGTCCAGACGTTTAGACGTTTAGACATCCAGACGTCCAGACGTTTAGACGTCCAGACGTTTAGACGTCCAGACGTCCAGACGTTTAGACGTTTAGACGTCCAGACGTTTAGACGTTTAGACGTCCAGACGTTTAGACGTCCAGACGTCCAGACGTTTAGACGTCCAGACATCTAGAAATCCAGACGTCCAGACGTTTAGACATCCAGACGTCCAGACGTTTAGACGTCCAGACGATTAGACGTCCAGACGTCCAGACGTTTAGACGTCCAGACGATTAGACGTCCAGACGTCCAGACGTTTAGACGTCCAGACGTCCAGACGTTTAGACGTTTAGACATCCAGACGTCCAGACGTTTAGACGTCCAGACGTTTAGACATCCAGACGTCCAGACGTTTAGACGTCCAGACGTCCAGACGTTTAGACGTCCAGATGTTTAGACGTTTAGACGTCCAGACGTTTGGACGTCCAGACGTTTAGACGTCCAGACGTTTAGACGTCCAGACGTCCAGACGTTTAGACGTTTAGACATCCAGACGTCCAGACGTTTAGACGTCCAGACGTTTAGACATCCAGACGTCCAGACGTTTAGACGTCCAGACGTCCAGACGTTTAGACGTCCAGACGTTTAGACGTTTAGACGTCCAGACATTTAGACGTCCAGACGTCCAGACGTTTAGACGTCCAGACATCTAGAAATCCAGACGTCCAGACGTTTAGACATCCAGACGTCCAGTCGTTTAGACGTTTAGACGTCCAGACGATTAGACGTCCAGACGTTTAGACGTCCAGACGTTTAGACATCCAGACGTTTAGACGTCCAGACGTTTAGACATCCAGACGTCCAGATGTTTAGACGTCCAGACGTCCAGACGTTTAGACGTCCAGACGTTTAGACATTTAGACGTCCAGACATTTAGACGTCCAGACGTTTAGACATCCAGACATTTAGACGTTCAGACGTCCAGACATTTAGACATCCAGATGTTTAGATGTCCAGACGTCCACACATCCAGACGTCCAGACGTTTAGACGTCCAGACGTTCAGACGTCCAGACATCCAGACGTCCAGACGTCCAGACGTTTAGACATCCAGACGTCCAGACGTTCAGACGTCCAGATGTTTAGACGTTTAGACATCCAGACGTCCAGACGTTTAGACGTTTAGACATCCAGACGTTTAGACGTCCAGACGTTTAGACGTTTAGACATCCAGACGTTTAGACGTCCAGACGTTTAGACGTCCAGATGTTTAGACGTTTAGACGTCCAGACGTTTAGACGTCCAGACGTTTAGACGTCCAGACGTCCAGACGTTTAGACGTTTAGACATCCAGACGTCCAGACGTTTAGACGTCCAGACGTCCAGACGTTTAGACGTTTAGACGTCCAGACGTTTAGACGTTTAGACGTCCAGACATTTAGACGTCCAGACGTTTAGACGTCCAGACATCTAGAAATCCAGACGTCCAGACGTTTAGACATCCAGACGTCCAGACGTTTAGACGTCCAGACGATTAGACGTCCAGACGTCCAGACGTTTAGACGTCCAGACGTCCAGACGATTAGACGTCCAGACGTTTAGACGTCCAGACGTTTAGACGTCCAGACGTTTAGACGTTTAGACGTCCAGACGTTTAGACGTCCAGACATCCAGACGTCCAGACGTTTAGACGTCCAGACGTTTGGACGTCCAGACGTTTAGACGTCCAGACGTTTAGACGTCCAGACGTCCAGACGTTTAGACGTTTAGACATCCAGACGTCCAGACGTTTAGACGTCCAGACGTTTAGACATCCAGACGTCCAGACGTTTAGACGTCCAGATGTTTAGACGTTTAGACGTCCGGACGTTTAGACGTCCAGACGTTTAGACATTTAGACATCCAGACGTTTAGACGTCCAGACGTTTAGACATCCAGACGTTTAGACGTCCAGACGTTTAGACATCCATACGTTTAGACGTCCAGACGTTTAGACATCCAGACGTCCCGACGTTTAGACGTCCAGACGTTTAGACATCCAGACGTTTAGACGTCCAGACGTTTAGACATCCAGACGTCCAGACGTTTAGACGTTGCATTTTCATCGCCACAAGGTGCAGCCTGTGACGCTAGATGACGTGTTTTTTCCGTCTGTATAACATCAAGTATTGATGTCCATAGGACTTCTGTATTGTGGCCAATTTATTTATTTTAGACACTTTATGCTGTTTCTAAACTGCAATATTCATCCCAAATTGTTTGCACATTTATATCATCAGATAATTCAAATAAAAAAGCTAAAAGACTAAAAAGCTCTGGAACCAGTCTTGCAACCTTCAACTGCAGCTTTTTTGACTTGTCAAAGTGCTGTGAATGAGTATTTATCATGCTCCAAATTGACCTGGACTTTTCTCAGCTACTGCGGCTAATAGGGTCTAACTTTACTTTGTACAAACTTGTCCATTCGCCATAACACAGCAAAGAAAAACTATGCTTACGAGTGTGGGAGAAAAGAAAAAAAACCCACGACTAAGAAACATGATCACCTCAGACAATTTAAAAAAAAAAAATTGGATTGCCTCAGAGGCAGATAACTGGAAACATATACAAATTGGTCAAATACATTTACATTTTGAACTTTCTGATGAGCTAAATAAAGAAAAAAATCTGGCCTTCTACCCTCTGGAAACACTTGACACTACAGTTCAATGCAGATAGACCAAAACAAAGAAACAACCACAATTTAATGAACATTCACCAATTTCCATCTTTATTTATGGACATTTTCAACAATTTTGTTAATAGAATAACATGGTGGTTAAAGCTGGGTCCAAAATAATATGAAAGAACACAGGCCAACTCTTCAGTTTGTAGTTCAACAACAAACATTGAAAAACTTAAACTGGATTTTGACTTCAACCCATTCAATTCAATTCAATTCAATTCAACTTTATTTATATAGCGTCAAATCACGGCAATGCCATCTCAAGACACTTTACAGACAGAGGGGAAAACATAATGAAAGCCAATTCATAACAGCCTATATAAGGAAACCAACAGATTGAGTTGAGTCCAACTCAGTCTCCCATCCTGAGCAAGCACACTGGCAACAGTGGGAAGGAAAAAACTCCCTTTTAACAGGAAGGAAACCTCCGGCAGAACCCGGCTCAGGACAGGCAGCCATCTGCCTCTGCTGTGTGGGGGGAAGAGGACAGAAAGACAACAGACAACAGGAACTGCTACTCCCGGCCAGGGAGACCTGCTGAGACAGGAGACATACATGTTAATGATGCAACACTGTTATGGGGGGGGGGGGGGGGATAAAAGAGAGAGATAAAGAGAAAAAGAAAGAAGCTCAGTGTATCAGGAAATGTCCCTCAGCAGTCTAAACCTATAGCAGCATAACTAAGGGATGCTAACCATCCCTAGCTATAGGACTTATCAAAAAGATAAGTCTTCAGCCTAGTCTTAAAGGTGGGGAGGGTGTCTGCTTCCCTAACACTAACTGGGAGCTTATTCCATAAGAGAGGGGCCTGATAACCAAAGGCTCTGCCTCCTGCTCGGCTCTTTGAGACTCTAGGAACCACAAGTAAGCCTGTAGTCTGCGAACGAAGTACTCTGCTTGGTATATAAGGAACCATGAGGTCTTTGATATATAATGGTGCCTGGTTGTGGAGGGCTTTATATGTAAGGAGAAGGATTTTAAATTCTATTCTAGATTCAACAGGCAGCCAATGAAGAGAGGCTAAAACTGGAGAAATATGATCTCTCATGCTGGTTCTGGTCAGGACTCTGGCTGCAGAATTCTGGATCAGCGGAAGGCTTTTCAGGGCATATTTAGGACAGCCCAGTAATAGTTACAGTAATCTAGTCTCGAAGTAACAAAAGCGTGAACCAGTTTTTCTGCATCACTCCCGAGACAGAATGTCCCTAATTTTGGCTATATTACGTAAATGAAAGAAGGCTGTTTAAGTAACCTGCTTAATATGTGGGCCAAAGGACAGGTCAGGGTCAAATATTACTCCAAGGTTTCTCACTGTAGCACTGGAAGCTAAAGTAATGCCATCCAGGTTCATTACAAAACCGGAAAATTTAGCTCTGAGTTTTTCAGATCCAACGAGAATTACTTCAGTCTTATCTGAGTTTAAGAGGAGAAAATTTCTAGACATCCAAGTCTTTATGTCTATGAGAAAATTTTGTAGCCTATCGGGCTGATTTGTTTCATCTGGTTTAAAGGATAAGTATAGTTGAGTATCATCTGCATAACAATGAAAGTTTATTCCATGCTGTCTAATAATTTTGCCTAAAGGGAGCATATATAGTGTGAAGAGTACTGGTCCAAGTACAGAACCTTGAGGAACTCCATGACTTACTGTAGTTTGTGAGGAGGACTTGTCATTTACATGAACAACCTGAAGTCTATCAGATAAATATGATTTAAACCAGCTTAACGCTGTACCTGTAATCCCAATCACCTGTTCTAGTCTCTGTAACAGAATGTTATGATCGACTGTATCAAATGCAGCACTAAGATCAAGCAAGATAAGTATGGACACAAGTCCTTTGTCTGAGGCCATAAGAAGGTCATTAGTAACTTTCACCAATGCTGTCTCAGTGCTATGATGAGCTCTAAATCCTGACTGAAACTCCTCGCATAAATTATTTCTGCTCAGGTGGGCATGTAGCTGAGCTGAAACTATTTTCTCCAGAATTTCGGACATAAACGGGAGGTTAGATATAGGTCTATAATTTGCTATCACCTCTGGATCCAGAGATTGCTTTTTAAGTAAAGGCTTGATTACAGCAGTTTTAAATGATTGTGGTACATATCCATAAGCTATAATGAGGGAAAAAAAAAAGATTCCATTAGCAGTCCATCAGTCCTGAGTGATGGATGTAGATCCTCCATGTCTTTGTGGTGCATGCTTCAGATGCTCTGATGTGTGCAGCCTGATGACGTCTTCTGTTGCCGACTCATCACTCGTCGTCATTCCATCTACGTGAGTAAATAAAGCAAAATGATATCAGGGACCACGCACAAAGCACTAAGTAGAGGGGAAAAAACTAAATTTACACAATGCTGGACATCCAAGATAGTTTTCTGTCATGATTTGGTTTTGGCTGTGCCTTGGTTTCGGGTTTCCTGTTTTATTTTGTAGTATTTCCTGTTTGGTTCCCTTGTTTAGCTGTATTGACTTCCTGTTCATTGAGTTCATCTGGTCTTGTTTCAGTTCTTTCAGTACACCTGTTTCTTGTTTGGTTCCCCAGTGTATTTATACCCCTCAGTTTCAGTTTTTGGTTGCTGGATCATTTTGTGTTTGTGTAAGTCCCCTGAGTGCCTCGGTGTAATTAGTCTGGAATCTGCATCCCTGTTTCCCCTCACTTCTGCCTTTGGGTCCATACACCTTGCACATCCCCAGTGCCACCGCGACAGTTTTCATCTTGCAGTCTGGCTCTTCACGTTTGTTTGTCGTTCTGTCTTTCAGTGGCTCTGATTGTTTTAGTCTGCCTGTTTCTGAATTTAAGTCTGTCTTAGTTTCTTTGACTTTTTTTTTTTTTTTTAAAGTCTGTATCTGTGTTTATCTGACTTTAGTCTGTTTCTCTTCTTCTGATTTTCTGTCTTTTGGTCTGTCTTTCCAACTGCGACTTTTTTAACAGCTGAAATAAAGAACCATGGTTGAATTTGGTGTAAAAATGAGAAAAAAAAAAGTTGGACCTCTGACTTCTGCATGAATGTGTTTTAAAAACAAAAAAAAAAGAAGAAAAAAAAAAGGTAGATTTATGGGACCTTATGGGGTCTGTTTGTCTGTGTTTTCCAATTTCTGAAAGCTTTGGGCAAAATCTGTAAATATCAGGAAAGAAAATATTCAGTTCATTATTTGGAAGTGGGCAGAGCCAATTATCTTCTCCTGGTCAACAGGAAATTTGAACTGACCTTGTATCTCTCTATAACCCATGGTCTTCTCCAAAGATTTCTTGCCCTTTTTTCCCCTCACATTGAATTTTGCCATCAAAGCATTTGTGAAGAGCCTAAAGGGAAAAAAAAAAACACAAATATAGAGGAGATGTAAAAATATCACTCGTCATATGTTGTGGGTGAGGGGCTAGTAGGATCCAAAGAGCGGACACTTTCTGAGTACAGAGAGAGGTTTATTGATTTCCCACAGATTCCTGTGAATTCTTCCAGCGGAACTTTCAGAGACTGGCAGACCGGCGAGCATCAGGAGGCAGGCAGGCAGGGGAGCAAACGAACGAGCAGGCTGGCTTTCTCTGGCAGGGGGAAGACAGGACAGGTTACAAATCAAGGTCAAGCACAAGCAACGTAAGCTGAGGCCGAGAGCTGGTTTACCGCAGGGCAATCAACAATCTGGCGCTGGATAGCAGGCAGAGCTGGTCTTAAATAGGTGGTTCGTTGATTGCTGAGATGTGGATCAGCTGCGCCTCCAGTTCCCAGCTGACCGTGCCCACCAGGGAACAGGAATCACCACAGTACCCCCCCCCCCCTCAACGGGAGCCACCCGGCGACCGGAACTTCTCGGGATGGGCCTGACGGAAATCCCTGACCAGGGAAGGATCAAGGATGAAAGAGCGGGGGACCCAGGCCCGCTCCTCAGGGCCATAACCCTCCCAGTCAACCAGAAACTGGAAGCCCCGGCCGCGACGGCGCACATCCAGGAGATGGCGGACGGTGTATGCCGGGCGACCAGCCACAAGCCGGGCGGGAGGAGGGGGCCTGGAAGGAGGGACCAGAGGACTGGAAGACAGGCTTTAACTGGGAGACATGGGAGGGATGAATCCGCATAGATCGGGGGAGCTGCAGGCGAACCACCGTGGGATTGATGACCCGCTGGATCTCAAAGGGTCCCAGGTAGCGGGGAGCCAACTTCTTGGCGTCAGTTCGCAAGGGAATGTTCTTGGAAGATAACCAGACCTTCTGACCAGGAGCGTATTTGGGCCCAGCTGTGCGATGGCGATCGGCCTGGCGTCGACTCCGTTCCCCAGCCCGAAGCAGAGCAGTCCGAGTCGTCCTCCAGGCCCGACGACAACGGCGGATGTGGTGTTGAACTGATGGAACAGCTACTTCAACCTCTTGGACAGGGAACAGGGGCGGCTGGTACCCAAGAGAGCCTTCAAAAGGAGATAAACCAGAAGCTGAGGATGTGAGGGAGTTGTGCGAGTACTCAACCCAGTCCAGATGGTCGCTCCATGATGACGGGTTGGATTCAGCCACACAACGAAGGACGGTCTCCAGGTCCTGGTTGGCTCTCTCGGCTTGACCGTTAGTCTGGGGGTGGAAACCGGAGGACAAACTGACCGTGGCACCGATGGATAGACAAAAGGCTTTCCACACCTGCGAAGTGAACTGGGGTCCTCGGTCAGAGACTATGTCAGTGGGTAATCCATGGAGTCGGAAGACATGGTGCACTAACAGGTCGGCAGTTTCCTTGGCTGAGGGGAGCTTGGGAAGAGCGACGAAATGCACAGCCTTGGAAAAACGGTCCACAATAGTCAGGATGGTGTCTTTACCTTTGGAAACAGGTAGGCCGGTAACAAAATCCACTGCAATGTGCGACCAGGGTCTGCTAGGGACAGGCAGAGGACGTAGAAGTCCAGCCGGGGGTTGATGTAATGCCTTACTCCTAGCACAGGTGGTGCAGGCAGCCACGAACTGTTGTGCATCCCTCTCCATGGTTGGCCACCAAAACCTGCGTCTGATAAGGGAGAGAGTGCGTGAGGAACCAGGACGACAAGCCAAACGGGAGGAGTGACCCCACTGGAGGACCAGGGATCGGGCGGTGTCGGGGACAAACAGTCGATCCGGGGGACCAGTACCCGGATCAGGCTGATGTTGCTGATCCGCTATGACTTGGTTTTCGACCTCCCATGAGACCGCAGCCACGATGCAGGAGGCTGGCAGGACGGTTTCCACCACGGAGTTGGTGGCTTCAGGGGCAAACTGACGGGACAGTGAGTCGGGTTTCTGGTTCTTGGAGCCTTGTCTGTATGACAGTGGGAAATGGAACCGGTTGAAAAATAGAGACCAACGGGCTTGGCGGGGATTCAATTGTTTAGCCGACTGCAAATACTCCAGGTTTCTGTGATCTGTCCAAATGAGGAATGGAACTCTGGATCCTTCCAGCCAGTGCCGCCAGTGCTCTAGAGCCAGTTTGATGGCAAGGAGTTCTCGGTCCCCAACATGATAATTGTGTTCCGCAGGGGTAAGACGTCGGGAAAAGTAGGCACAGGGGTGTAATTTCTGGGTCTCAGGAGATCTCTGGGACAACATGGCTCCTACCCCGGTGTCCGAGGCATCCACCTCCACTACAAATTGGCAGTTCAGGTCCGGATGGAGAAGAACTGGAGCTGAGGTGAACAGTTCCTTAAGTTTGTTGAAAGCTTGGGCTGCTGCGTCTGACCAGAAAAAGGGAACTGATGGGGAAGTGAGACGTGTTAGGGGGAGAGCTGTACGGCTGAAGTTGCGGATAAAGCGTCGATAAAAGTTTGCAAAACCCAGAAAGCGCTGCAGTTGTTTTACAGGTACTTCAGTCTCTGAAGTACCTGTTTGACATGTTGCTCATGTTCCGAGTGAGTCCGGGAGAAAATGAGGATGTCATCCAAATAAACAAACACAAAACGGTTAATAAGGTCTCAGCACGTCATTAACCATGGTCTGAAATACTGCAGGAGCGTTACATAATCCAAAAGGCATGACCAGATATTCGAAGTGGCCGAGAGGGGTTCTGAAGGCAGTCTTCCATTCATCACCTTCCTTTATTCACCAAATGATATGCGTTGCGGAGGTCCAATTTAGTGAAGATTGTGGCGCCATGAAGGGAGTTGAATACAGAGTCAAGCAGAGGTAAAGGGTACTTATTCTTCACAGTGATAGCGTTTAAGCCACGATAATCTATACAAGGCCTGAGTGAACCATCCTTCTTCGAGACGAAGAAAAATCCAGCCCCTACGGGTGACGAAGAGGGCCTGATGAGTCCTGCAGCGAGAGAATCTGAGATATATTTCTCCATAGCCTCAGTCTCTGGTCGGGAGATGTTATATAGACGGCAGGTTGGTAATGGCGCCCCTGGGAGCAGATCAATGGAACAGTCATAAGGTCTATGTGGGGGAAAAGCTGAGGCGTTGTCCTTACTAAAGAACTCCCTTAAGTCATGATAGACTGGGGGAACGGTGGACAGGTCAAGGGGAACAGGTTGGCGGCTGGAAACAAGGGTAGCAGGAACAGCTGAAAGGCAGGTGGCATGACAGAAGGAACTCCAGTTAATAATCCTCCCACTCTGCCAGTCCAGGTGGGGGTTGTGCTGAGCCAGCCAAGGGTGGCCTAAAACCAGAGGGGATTTAGGTGAGTCAATGTAAAACGAGAAGTTCTTGATGGTTACCCGAAACAATCATCTTTATAGGAAGGGATTGCAGTGTGATGGTGTAAAGAAGACTGCCATCCAGGGCATGCGCAGAGATGGGGGATGAGAGGGTCTTCAAGCCAATATGTAGCGAGCTAGCTAAGGATCTATCCAACAAATTGGCCTCTGCACCAGAGTCAACCAAGGCATCAACAGAATGGGGAACATTATCGCTGAACAGGACTGCTGGGATGAGAGTCTTAGTGTGGGGAAATACCTCAGAGGATGTGGTCGTCAGTACCCCCACTGCTGCTGACGACCCTGGTCTTTTGATCGGTTGGGACAGAAAGAAATACGATGTCCAGGTAGTCCACAGTAGTAACAGTCTCCCGAGGTCCTTCTCCTCTGCCGCTCCTCTGGGGAAACGTGCGCTCTTCCCAGCTGCATAGGCTCCTCTGTGGGAGTGGCTGTGTGAGGGAAGGATGGTATTGCTCCAGAGGAATACTCCTGCTTGTCACGAGATTGGGATCTCCGTTCCCGGTCCCTCTCCCGCAGTCGGTTGTCCACCCGGATGGCGAGGGAAATTAGTCCCTCCAGGGACTCAGGCGTGTCACGGGTTGCTAGTTCATCCTTCAACCGGCTGTTCAGACCGTTAGCAAAAACGTCACGGAGAGCGTCCTCATTCCACCCAGAATCTGCGGCGGCTGTCCTGAAATCAATAGCAAAGTTAGCCACACTCGTACCTCCTTGACGGAGGCTGAGGAGACGTGTAGCAGACACTCTGCCTCTTACAGGATGATCAAAAACCTTCATCTCATGGACAAACGCTGAAAATGACTGCTGCCTGAAACCCTGTTCGTAGGCTGCTTCAGCCCAATCCAGAGCTCTCCCTTCAAGGAGTCCGATCACAAAAGAAATCTTAGATCGATCCGTGGCGTAGGTGAATGGTTTCTGATCGAATACCAGTGAACATTGAAGCAAGAATCCTCTACATTTGCCTAAATCACCAGCATACGGTTTGGGATCTGGAATATGCGTCTCTTACGGGGTGTGCTGAGTCAGGTTGGTGAGCGGGCGGATCAGGAGCAGGCGGCTGAGTTGGTGCAGGACAGCCCAAGCCGGCGACGTGTGTAGTCAGCTGGGTTAGCCAAGAGAGGATCGCATGATACTTCTGATCCAGAGTTAGCATCATTTGCTCATGTCGAGCGAGACGTGCATTCTGACCTGAAATGGTGCGCTGAAGGCTGTCAGCGGTGGCTTCCGGGTTCGCGTCCGTCGGATCCATTCAGTGGCCAGATTGTTCTGTTGTGGGTGAGGGGCTAGTAGGATCCAAAGAGCGGACACTTTCTGAGTACAGAGAGAGGTTTATTGATTTCCCACAGATTCCTGTGAATTCTTCCAGCGGAACTTTCAGAGACTGGCAGACCGGCGAGCATCAGGAGGCAGGCAGGCAGGGGAGCAAACGAACGAGCAGGCAGGCAGGCTTTGTCTGGCAGGAGGAAGACAGGACAGGTTACAAATCAAGGTCAAGCACAAGCAAGGTAAGCTGAGGCCGAGAGCTGTTTACCGCAGGGCAATCAACAATCTGGCGCTGGATAGCAGGCAGAGCTGGTCTTAAATAGGTGGTTCGTTGATTGCTGAGATGTGGATCAGCTGCGCCTCCAGTTCCCAGCTGACCACGCCCACCAGGGAACAGGAATCACCACAATATACCCTTTGGTTTATCCGAGTAGCCAAAAGACAACAAACCTTGTCAAAAACAGTCGGTCTGTAAGCGCATGATGCATTGTTGTGAATTTGAAATGAAATATTTTCATTAAAAATGAGAAATTATGCCAAGTACTGTGAGGATGGAGCAGAATGTTGTGGTGGTGTAGGGCAGGGATGGACAACTCCAGTCCTCAGGTACTGGTAACCTGCAGATATTAAGAGTTTCCCTGCTGCAGTACATTTGAGTCAAGAATCAGATCTAATTATCAGACTTGTGCAGAGCTTGATGTCAAGCAGCTGATCTGCTGCAGGTGGAACCTCCTAATACCAGCAGGATGCCGGTGGAGGTGCAGAGACGGGCTCGGTGAAGGTAAATGGTGGAGGGTTGAGCTGAGCATGTGTCTGTGTGCGTGGATACATACCTATCAAGAACTTTGTGGACACAGTCCTTGGTGTTCTTCCCTCCAACTCTTGCAATTCGCATCACCTGATGGAATAAATCCATCATGAAGATGACTAACATTTCTCATGTAACTGCATGTATGACTGGACTGTTTTGCTACGCGGTGCGTTACTTCCAGACTAGTTAAACCTACCATGGTATCAAAGGCTTTTGCATCACTCAGGTGTTGCTCCTCTTTTTCAAAATCCTCAATGGTGTCCATCCTTTCAATATTCACAGCTGAAAAGGCCGGCTGCGCTTCTTTATGATGATTACGGAGGTCTATCAGTAGGTTTAGGAACTTTTTCTGGTACACTGAAAACAGATTTGTTGATTATGATGTAACTTCCTCTTAGAAAAGATTTGTTTTGGTCATCAGCTTCTGTTATTCCTTAATACAGCAGATAGTGTTTTGGGGGGGCGTGAGAGCGAGTAATGATCTGACAACAGAAACCACACTAAAGTTGTGTGAACAGAGAAAATAGTTGACACAGAGACATACGAACCGTCCCATGGTGATGGGAATATCCATTTTCCACTCTTTGTCACTGCATCTGCACCACAAACAGATCATTTTAGAAATAATAAAACTTTAAGGTTTGGGTCATATTAAGACAGAAATAAAGGAGCTTCTATAAACAAACTGCAAGTTTCAATGAAAACTGATTCCATTAGACAAGTCGCCATGCTTTAGCCTGTCATAGGGGAGCTGGCCAGATCATTCTGCTGGGATGGCTTATAAGGACCTGGGGCGGGTCCTGGACCCGCTGCGTCTGGACCTGGGTCCGGACCTACATACACACACACACACATACATACATACATACATACATACATACATACATACATACATACATACATACATACATACATATATATATATATATATATATATATATATATATATATATATATATATATATATATATATATATATATATATATATATAAAATCTTTAAAGACGATATTCACTGGGTGTGGAGAGGTCCCTGTTCCGAGGTGCAATTCTTGCATCTTGAGGGATTACACAAAAGACAAAGAGCATTTAATGATCTAAAATTATGGTGAGAATTTGTTGTGACAAATAATTGCTATTATTGTTTTGAGTGTAAAGAAATTATTGTCAAAGTTAATCTAAAACAATGAGTAACAATTTGTCCTGTATCAATTTTGCAATTGTTGGTTCCATTAATAAAGAGAATAATGTCTTTTTCCTGAGATTCTGCTTGTTTGAGCCAGATGGAGTTTCCACAGGGTCATGTGACGGATGATTTACAGTCTGAAACATAAGTCAGCCTGTAAGTACTTTCCTGTTTTATGTATCAAAACAATAATTAAGACACTTATAGCAAAACTTGTATCTTTGGAAATCTTACACTTTTCTTTTGTCAAGTTAACATGCTGTTGATAATGTTCCCATTTGGTTGTGAGAAAAGTCTGAACAATCGTTCCAGTTGGTGCAGATGGCAGGTTTCTGTCATCAGACACCCTGCCCTCCTGTAACTGGCTTCAGACGACCAACTTTGTGCAATGGGATGATTGGTGGAAAAGAGAACTAAACTGGATCTCTGTCTGAGCAGAGAACTTCATACTTCATGGCTTCCTCTTCAGAGGCTGAAATGGGCATACAGAGATGTTTTATTCATATGTAGATACTGGGTAAAGTAAGATTGCTTTAGAAGCATCATTGTATCAAAATTATGTAGTGTATACCGGACACATTACTGTGCTTCAGAAGTTCTGATCAGTACTCAGGAGCATCGTGTCATATGAAAGGATGACAGCTTGCTCGGCGGCGTAGGGTAACTGGGCAGCCCAACACCTAAACAGAAGTATTATGAAGTAAAAAGTACATAGTCATCTCTAAATAAGATGTCCGATGAAAGAATGTGATTAATATTGAAATGGAATTCTACATTTAGTCCAGAAACCGTTGCACCTCTCCTCATCTGAATCCGTTCGTTCTGCAAAGAATGTTTCTAAACAGTGATGTCTAAAATGTAAGGTCTACTTTGTGCCAGCAGATTATAATTATACTCATTACTTGAGAATAAAAAGCATTTCTTACGAAACCCTCG
The DNA here is from genome assembly GCF_933228915.1 of Telmatherina bonti. Classification (NCBI taxonomy): domain Eukaryota; kingdom Metazoa; phylum Chordata; class Actinopteri; order Atheriniformes; family Telmatherinidae; genus Telmatherina; species Telmatherina bonti. The sequence continues at coordinate 33,810,041 of NC_136630.1, read as the reverse complement.
GGTTCCTCTTTTAGTCCGGCTCCTCTTCCATCTGGTTGCAACTTCTACTTCCTCCTCTTCTGCCTGGTCAGCTCGCATCCACCACGCTTAGCTAAAATCAAGATAATTCAGCTTTAAAAATCAACAACAAAAATATTCCTTTAACAACATTTTGATTTGGATGATGCGTTTAATGACTCTTCATTAAAACAAAACTTGCCTGAAGTCATTTTTATCTTAATTAGGGGGGAAGGTCCTGCAGTCATCTTGGGGGTTCGTTTTGTCTTTTAGTGCTCTCTCCAGTAGTTACATGTTAGGTGGCCATCTAACTGTTCTCTTGTTTCTGTCTATCCAGTTGTCAGGAACTACCCCCCCCCCTCTTCTCCCTCCTTCCAAACCGCCTTGTGTACATGACCTGGAAAGAACAATATATGCATGTTAGTTTCAAACATTTTAACGTAGCATTGACTGCTTAGTGGTTCTTAAAATTCATCATTTCAAAGTCTCTCATAAGAACCAATTCTAAAAGTGAACAACTGTGTGTTTTTTTAAAAAAAAAAGAAGTTATGTTAGAAGAGACAGCTTGAGGCTCGAGGCGGCAGAAATGAACATGTGACAACTGTGATTGGACTACGACTGGCATGAAAGAGTACGTTAGTGGATGAAGCAGGAGAAGTGGTTGAGCAGGTTTGAACATGTGCCACAACGGATGAGGTTACATCAGGAGAGGGATATTGTCAGTACAAGAAGAAGGTTTTCGGATGAGAAGGGACACACGGGTGGCAGGAATATGCAGACAACAAACAGAAAGAGATGATGAGATGAAGTAAATGGGATTGAAATAAAAGGAAAAAAGAAAACTCAACCTTCATAATTGCGTTCCGGAACATGGCGAAGGGATATGAGGACCGAACCACCACTTTCCTGTGGGAGGCAGGCCACCTGCGGAACAGGTTCGTTTTTCATCCTGACCTGAGCAGTTCCTATGCACACTATATTCAGGAGTCCAGAGCTACATGGTTGGTGAAATAACAGGGAAGTGTGACGCTGGTGCAGGATTTTCCAGGCAAACTGTCCCTTTCTTTAACAGAAGCAACCACCTGAGAGTGCGTCATGTCCTCATTCCTTTCAGAGTGTTGGAGTTCTGATAAGCGCCTGCTGACTTGTTCTAGGGGACTTCTCCCGCTCCTCACTTTGATCTGTTGCAGGTAGTTCTCAAATGGGAAACAGCCAATGTCATTTAAGGAAGAGTTAAAATGTCGGACATCTTCATGGAGATGAATCAGTCCATGTACACAGGAAACGTCTTCCCATACAGGTCAGCACAGCACATGACAAAGTGCTCGATGAGGTCCTGCTCATACTGGAGACAGCCATTAGAATCCTCTCATCTGACTCCAGCATTATCGACGTGGCCACTGTCTAAGACACAAACCGTTTGTCCCTCTCAGGTGACAGCACAGTTTTTAACACCACCGGTGTATGACAAACACTGCCGTAGCTCCGTGGCTTTCCATCCATCGAGTTCATGCAAAACCCGCGGTTGCCGTGAAAATCCACTCGGCATCTTCCCTCTCAGTGCAATGAGTTTTGCCTCACAGATAAACGACAGATTTTTGGTCCCGGAGTTAAGTATACTAACAGGCGTCTAACTACTCCCAAGCAGACCAGATGCATATAATCTAGCAGAAATGAGCTAACGAAAGGAATTCCTGCAGCTATGAGGGGGCTGACAGCAGCTTGGTGGTTCTTGTACTCCACTCTGGAGAAATTGCACGAGGAGTGCAGACTAAAAACTATTCTCCCCTCCTCACGAGCGCCTCTGATTAAACATCTTTCACAGCTCTCATAGGAAGTGTGTCCCTTTCCATATTTTAGATATGCCCCTGCTGGTGCGTCACAGATCAGAGCATCAACATTGACATTGTAAGTCTGGCCTTTATAAACTAGGTCATTGTCTTTCAGATGTTTGTCCTCTGTAGCAAAGTCTTTCAGATACTCCTCAAGTTGACTTGGCTTATTTTGTCCACTGAACATAGCAACAATAAATGGATCAAAATGGCCATACTTCATCGGTATTGGCCAGAACTGCAGACCGCTACTCTTAAAAAGTGGGATGCCATCAATATTCATACTAAGGTGCGCATCATGACCATACATCTGACTTAAATAACGACAGTTCCCCTTTTCTAAGCCATAGTATGTGCTATGTGCAGGCAACATGTGTCAATTTGTGCTCCAAGGCCCAATGTCTCAGATCATCTTCAAAGCTGCTAGTAATCTCAGAGAGATCGTTTGGTTCCTTTCCAGAGTCAGTAGACCAACAGTCTTCATCAGTATAAAAGTCAGAATTATCTGACGTCCCATGAACAACGTCAGTGATAAATCTATGTTGATTCCCAGACACACTGTGACTGCTGCAACTCTTCTGACTCCCAGACACATTGCTACAATCATTTTCAATGCCCCGATGTTCATCACCGCTGTCTGAATAACAGAGGAGTTAGTTCCCTTCTGCTGTTTCGCCATTCTCTCATTCTCAAAGCCATCTGTGAACACAGATGTAGAGAAACTTCTGCAGAAGTAAGAAACTTGTAGAAAAACTTCTAGAGAAGTTTCGGTAATCATACTTCTTTCCAATTTTGGCACAAATAAAGAGGCACATAGTGGAGGTGAGTGTGATTGCTTTAGTTTAACAGTATAAACTAGTCATGTACAAACGCTTTAATGAAGCGCTGCAGAGTATCGGTGTGCAGGTACATAAAAGTGAAAAATTAAAAAAGAAAAAAGAGAGAAGCTATGAAAACATGCTTTCAATGATTTATAGTTTCTATACAGAACTGTAGGAAGCACTCACAACACCAGGTGGGCAGAGACGTCGCCACAGCAAACAGTTCCTCATGTTGTTACTCCACCTCTTGGGTTTAATCAGATTATTTATCATGCGATTTTCAGGAGACGGCGTTGGGCTGTAGGTTGGTGTGTCCCTGGGAATCCCCTGTCCTGTCAGCATGTTCTCTCTGGCAGCACTCCTGTCGAAGCTCACTCATGGGTGGAATACGCTACCGTTTACATTTTGCTCGATGCCAACATAGCGCCGTGATCCGGAGCCCATTCCCGGCGTAGTCTTTAAAAACAGTAGTTTGAATCTAATGACAGCGTTTTGACCGTGTACATAATCGGGAGACTAGAGAACTGTCGCTCATAAGTCGCTTTTTGATGTCTGTTAAATACATGTAAATATATTTTTACATATTCCCGTTTGTTTTTTAACTATTATTATTCTCCCATTCAATTTGAAAACTGAAGAGATGCGCTACGTTGACAGTTAGCCAGAGCAGGATTAGAGTTGAAGACAATCAAATAAAAACACCTAACACTATAAATACCTAATTACACATCAAGTTAAATTGACCAAACTCACCTTTATCTTCTGAGTGGATCGGTATCGTTTGGCTTGGCGTGCACCAGCTACGTAGACACGGAAGCTTAACGGTGTTGACTGCTTGATGATGCGCCACCAATGAGAGTGGCGCAGATATGCTGACTCAACCAATCAGAGTGGCATGTACTGGGTTAAAACATAATGGTTGTGTTCAACACAGCCCACCAAATATACAAACTTCAGCCAAGGTGGCTGTTGTGAAGAATTAATGGTGGTCATTGCTCAAATGAATACAGTGAAAATAATTTTCAATTATGGCCAGATGGCTGAAACAGGACAAAATTAAAATGTTTAAATACATAAATAAAATACAAAAAAAACATAACATCATGCTTAGAAAACATAACCAATAATTAAATTTGATAATCAATTAATCATGTTGACAAAGTTTTTATATCTGTCTTTCATGAAAAAAAAAAAAAAGTATGTCCACGTCCATCCTGTCTAAGACCATCCATCCGTCCATCCATCCATCTTCTGCCGCTTATCCGGGGTCAGGTCGCGGGGGCAGCAGCCTAAGCAGGGAAGCCCAGACTTCCCTCTCCCCAGCCACATTTGCCAACTCTGCGGGGGGATCCCGAGGCGTTCCCAGGCCAGCCGAGAGATATAATCCCTCCAGCGTGTCCTGGGTCTTCCCCGGGGTCTCCTCCCAGAGGGACGTGCCTGGAACACCTCACCAGGGAGGCGTCCAGGAGGCATCCTGACCAGATGCCCGAGCCACCTCAACTGGTTCCTCTCGATGTGGAGGAGCAGCGGCTCTACTCTGATCTCCTCCCGGATGACCGAGCTCCTCACCCTATCTCTAAGGGAGAGCCCGGCCACCCTGCGGAGGAAACTCATTTCAGCCGCCTGTATACGAGATCTCCTTCTTTCGGTCACGACCCACAGCTCATGACCATAGGTGAGGGTAGGAACGTAGATCGACTGGTAAATCGAGAGCTTCACCTTCTGGCTCAGCTCCTTCTTCACCACGACAGACCGGCGCAGAGTCCGCATTACTGCAGACGCCGCACCGATCCGTCTGTCCATCTCGCGCTCCATCCTTCCCTCACTCGTGAACAAGACCCCGAGATATTTAAACTCCTCCACTTGAGGCAGGACCTGACTCCCGACCCAGAGAGGGCAATCCACCCTATTCCGGCTGAGGACCATGGTCTCAGATTTGGAGGTGCTGATTCTCATCCCAGCCGCTTCACACTCGGCCGCAAATCGCTCAAGCGAGAGCTGGAGATCACGACCAGATGAAGCCAACAGGACCACGTCATCCGCAAAAAGCAGGGACCCAATCCTGAGGCCACCAAGCTGGATCCCCTCAACCCCTCGGCTGCACCTAGAAATTCTGTCCATATAAGTTATGAACAGAATCGGTGATAAAGGGCAGCCTTGGCGGAGTCCAACCCTCACCGGAAACGGATCTGACTTACTACCGGCAATGCGGACCAAGCTCTGACACCTGTCGTACAGGGACCGGACAGCTCGTACAAGGGGGTCCGGTACCCCATACTCCCGGAGTACCCCCCACAGGAGCCCCCGGGGGACACGGTCGAATGCCTTCTCCAGGTCCACAAAGCACATGTAGACTGGTTGGGCAAACTCCCATGCCCCCTCCAGGACCCCAAAGAGGGTATAGAGCTGGTCCACTGTTCCGCGACCAGGACGAAAACCCCACTGCTCCTCCTCAATCCGAGATTCGACTATCCGGCGGACCCTCCTCTCCAGGACCCTTGAATAGACCTTACCAGGGAGGCTGAGGAGTGTGATTCCCCTGTAATTGGAACACACCCTCCGGTCCCCCTTCTTAAAAAGGGGGACCACCACCCCAGTCTGCCAATCCAGCGGTACTGCCCCCGATGTCGACGCGATGCTGCAGAGGCGTGTCAGCCAGGACAGCCCCACAGCATCCAGAGCCTTAAGGAACTCCGGGCGGATCTCATCCACCCCCGGGGCCTTGCTGCCAAGGAGCTTTTTGACCACCTCAGCGACTTCAGCCCCAGAGATAGGAGAGTCCACTCCTGAGTCCACCAGCTCTGCTCCCTCATGGGAAGACATGTTGGTAGGATTGAGGAGGTCTTCGAAGTATTTCCTCCACCGACCCACAACGTCCCGAGTTGAGGTCAGCAGCTCCCCATCTCCACTGTACACAGTATTGATGGAGCACTGCTTCCCCCCCCTGAGCCGCCGGATGGTGGACCAGAATCTCCTCGAAGCTGTCCGGAAGTCTTTCTCCATGGCCTCGCCGAACTCCTCCCATGCCCGAATTTTTGCCTCGGTAACAGCCGAAGCCGCGTGCCGCTTAGCCCGTTGGTACCCATCAGCTGCCTCCAGAGTCCCACAGGCCAAGAAGGCCCGATAGGACTCCTTCTTCAGCTTGACGGCATCCCTCACTGCTGGTGTCCACCAACGAGTCCTGGGATTACCGCCACGACAGGCACCAACGACCTTACAACCACAGCTCCGGCTGGCCGCCTCAGCAATAGAGGCACGGAACACAGCCCATTCGGACTCAATGTCCCCCGCCTCACTCGGGACATGTTCGAAGCTCTGCTGAAGGTGGGAGTTGAAGCTCGCTCTGACGGGGGACTCAGCCAGACGTTCCCAGCAGACCCTCACAACACGTTTGGGCCTGCCAGCTCTGACTGGCTTCCTCCCCCACCATCTGAGCCAACTCACCACCAGGTGGTGATCAGTTGAAGCTCCGCCCCCCTCTTCACCCGAGTGTCCAAGGCATGTGGCCGCAGGTCCGACGATACGACTACAAAGTCGATCATTGAACTGCGGCCCAGGGAATCCTGATGCCAGGTGTACATATGGACACTCTTATGCTGGAACATGGTGTTCGTTATAGACAATCCATGACGAGCACAGAAGTCCAATAACAAAACACCATTTGGGTTCAGAGGGGGGGACCATGCCTCCCAATCACTCCCCTCCAGGTCTCACTGTCATTGCCCACGTGAGCATTGAAGTCCCCCAGTAGAACAATGGAGTCCCCAGAAGGAGCACCCTCCAGCACTCCCTCCAAGGACTCCAGAAAGGGTGGGTACTCTGAACTGCTGTTTGGTGCATAAGCACAGACAACAGTCAGGACCCGTCCCCCCACCCGGAGGCGGTGGGAAACTACCCTTTCATCCACCGGGGTAAACCCCAACGTGCAGGCACCAAGCTGGGGGCTGATGAGAATGCCCACACCTGCTCGGCGCCTCCCACCATGAGCAACTCCAGAGTGGAAGAAGGTCCAGCCCCTCTCGAGGGTTCTGGTTCCAGAGCCCAAGCCATGCGTCGAGGTGAGTCCAACTATATCTAGTCGGAACCGCTCAACCTCGCGCACAAGCTCAGGCTCCTTCCCCACCAGAGAGGTGACGTTCCACGTCCCTAGAGCCAGCTTCTGCAGCCGGGGATCGGACCACCAGGGTCCCTGCCTCTTGCTGCCGCCCAGCTCACATTGCACCCGACCCCTACGGCTCCTCCCGCAGATGGTGAGCCCACGGGAGGTGGGGCCCATGTAACCCTTTCGGGCTGAGCCCGACCGGGCCCCATGGGCGAAGGCCCGGCCACCAGACGCTCGCTCTCGTACCCCGCCTCCAGGCCTGGCTCCAGAGGGGGGTCCCGGTAACCCGCGTCCGGGCAAGGGAACATTTATGCCCAGGTTTGTCATCGTCATAGGGGTCTATGAGCCGTGCTTGGTCTGGTCCCTCCCCTAGACACCTGTTTGCCATGGGTGACCCTACCAGGGGCATAAAGCCCCCGACAACATAGCTGCTGGGATCTTCGGGACGCACAAACCCCTCCACCACGATAAGGTGACGGCTCAGGGAGAGGTCTAAGACCTCCAAAACAATTCATAACGTTCAGATATTACATGCATAGTGACGTCCAACGTGGGTCATGGTTTGACGTCAAAGTTGAAGACCTATTTTTCACGTTGTGTTGACGTACAGAATTTGTCATTGACCAACAGATGCTATATAGACATGACCTGTACGTCCATCAGGAGCCTCATTAATCAAACTGTGCGGAGCAGCGATGACTACAGGCGGCGTACGGACGGAAAACAGGAAATGCGGCGCAAAAAAACTTCACAATTTACAAAGCAGCACGTCCCACGCCTGCTTCCTTCATAAACCAGGATCAACACTAAATGTTGTGCACGTGAAGGAACATCTGGCCACGCCCACATGTTGGCTATAAAAGGTCATGCCGACGCCCTGATAAATATTAATCCATCTCGTTTCCATGACGGTTCTGCAGGAAAAAAGAGGAATTTTCTGGAAAATGAGGAAGAACTTCTAACAGATAAAGCTGTAAAATGTAAAAGTATTTTATCTGGTGGAGACGGGATGGACATCAGCACCAGCAGAAAGACAGAGGAGGTCAGCAGGGGACAGATGCTGTCAGCGTCTCATCAGACCACCGGACTTATCCAGAAAGGACAAATAAAGTGGTCAGACAGTAAAATGTAGGGAGAAAGTGCATCTTGGTCCACAGGAGGAGGAAGGGGGGGCGCTGCCCACTCCCACAGATTAGAAGCTGGCGGGAAAATGAAGGAGTCCAGAGATACGCTGGAACAAAATGCTCCAGATGATGCTGGAAGTGCTTCATTCCTTTGGTTCAGATTATAAAATGAACGGACATGAATGAGACGTCTCTGACTCCAGTTTATTTACTGGGAACATACTGGTGTTCCTGTGTGTCCCAGCTGGGTTGCAGCGCTGCAGATGTGGTCGGAGAGGGGGGGGGGCAGTGGTTCCACCTTGTCCCCCCAGCAGGCGTGTCCTGGCAGAGGAGGAGGTGCAGGAGACGGAGACTTAAAGACAGAAATGAGACTAAACCTGTGAATAAATGAGAATTGTCCACCTCTGATGTGTTGCATCACTTCTAGACGTTTGGCAGCAGTTTGGTTCCAACATGATGGTTGGAGGTCGGGGACAACAGCGCTGGTCGCAGCTGAACGGGACACGTTACCATTTAGTAGCATGTTATGTAGCGTCTCCACTATCTGCACACATCTGCAGCTGTACAACAGGTTTCCTCCTGGGCATGGAGGCACCTCCACCTGCCTCCATCTGCCCGATGGCCGCTACACCACGTCTGGCTGTGGAGAACATCGTTCTGTTCCTCTGCTCTGGGTTGGGAAAAGGAGCGGACCCGACCTGTCAGTCCCTTCCCTTTGGAAGGTGCCGGACTGGAGTCCAGACTCTCCATGTTCCATGTCCACCAGCAGGGACAGATAAGCCACGTTGGGGAGCATTTTATATCCAACCATCACTTCATGTTCTGTATCTGCAGGTGGAGGAAACACCTGAGCAGCCTGATGATGGGCTGTTGTCATGGCGACCGCCTCCTTTTACCTGCAGGTCTTCATGTAGAGCTTTATTAGTACGGCAGCTTCTGTACGACTTATTAACTGTGTGATGTGGCTTTTCTAACATGTAGAACTGCTTGGTTTCAGAACATTTTCCTGCTGGACGTTTTACGTGCTGGAGGAATCAAATGTGCGTTTTTTTGGGGGGTTTTTTATTTTGCAAATACTGTTAATGTACGGCTTTCTGCGAAAAGGTTTTTGGTATTTGATTTTGAACACGTATCAAATTTCACACCATTTTTTTTGGTTTTATTCTCGGCCTTTGGTGTTGCCGTTTCCTGTTTCTCCAGATGTTGTCGTACGCCGGGGTCAGAGTTGGCGTGGAGGTCGGGACGTTTTACAGCCAAGTCCTGGTTTCAGAAATCCCAAAAGTTGACTATAATTGGCGTATGCCGGGTTTTGTGCGACAGCTTCGTAAATGAGACCCCAGACGTCTAATGTTTAGTGGGAGGCTCTTGCGCCATAAAATGACAGACAGAAATGGCACCACATACACATAACACAAACAAAAGCAGAGAACATGCTGACATGCAGCTTGTGGCGTGTGGCTGAAACGACCCTGCATGTCCTTCTTTCTTCATTTAAATAAATTTGCCAACCGTTTTAGTCAGAAATCCAAAGTACATGTAAAATTTCTGATGTGAAATACATTTCAATGTTTCAATAGTTTTTCTCATGTTGTTGGGTTTTTACATGTATTAGCTGTCTGTCAGCAAACAGCTTCTGTTCTCCACTGTATGTTTAAAGTTCACATAAAGAATCAAAACTCCTGTAAATTATTGTTAGTTTAGGTTTTATTTAATTTATTCCTCGTTCATTATTAGTTGAATATAATGTTTTCTCCCCACTTGTTGTCTCGTGCTTTTCTTTTGTGCGGTACATTAAATCCTCCAGCGCTCTGCTTTGTTCATCATACATCAAGCTTTTTTTCTACTTCTACTGTTCCTCAGGCAACACGGAGGACAATGATGCTTGAAAAGTAACTCTACTGAGTTCTTGGAGTGCAGGAATAGTTCGTATCTTGTTTTTTGTTGCCTTTTTAATCCAGAAGCTCTGCATCTGAACTTCCTCTGTGTTCTGCAGCGGTGGTGTCGGCATTACCTGGTATTCTAGGAACTCGTTGTTCAGTGGGTCATGGTTAGGGTCACGGTTAGGGTGCTCCTGCGGCCAATGGAAGGGGATCAGGTGGAAAACCTAATTAAAGAAAGTTGCATTTGCAAGTTATTTGTTTTCAATCTATAGTCATCAACCCAAAGGAAAAAGCATTTAAAAAAGACAACATCCAAACCAAATCAAACTTTATTTATAAAGCACTTTTCTCTGCAGCGCTCATCTGTGGAAAAGGGCGAATTTGGTTTTAGACAGGGACAAGAGGTGCCAGCTGCCCTTCAAACACCTTGCCTCCTTAAATCAAATCCGCAGAAAAAGAAAAAGCCAACTAGCTGCTGCTGGGTAAACTGAAGAGAGTTTAACCTGAAGCTAGCTGCTGCTGGGTAAACTGAAGAGAGTTTAACCTGAAGCTAGCTGCAGCTAGCTGCTGCTGGGTAAACTGAAGGGAGCTTACCCTGAAGCTAGCTACAGCTAGCTGCTGCTGGGTAAACTGAAGGGAGTTTACCCTGAAGCTAGCTGCTGCTGGGTAAACTGAAGGGAGTTTAACCTGAAGCTAGCTGCTGATGGGTAAACTGAAGGGAGTTTACCCTGAAGCTATCTGCAGCTAGCTGCTGCTGGGTAAACTGAAGGGAGCTTACCCTAAAGCTAGCTGCAGCTAGCTTCTGCTGGGTAAACTGAAGGGAGTTTACCCTGAAGCTAGCTGCTGCTGGGTAAACTGAAGAGAGTTTACCCTGAAGCTAGCTGCTGCTGGGTAAACTGAAGGGAGTTTAACCTGAAGCTAGCTGCTGATGGGTAAACTGAAGGGAGTTTACCCTGAAGCTATCTGCAGCTAGCTGCTGCTGGGTAAACTGAAGGGAGCTTACCCTAAAGCTAGCTGCAGCTAGCTTCTGCTGGGTAAACTGAAGGGAGTTTACCCTGAAGCTAGCTGCTGCTGGGTAAACTGAAGAGAGTTTATCCTGAAGCTTGCTGCAGCTAGCTGCTGCTGGGTAAACTGAAGAGAGTTTATCCTGAAGCTTTCTGCAGCTAGCTGCTGCTGGGTAAACTGAAGGGAGCTTACCCTGAAGCTAGCTGCTGCTGGGTAAACTGAAGAGAGTTTACCCTGAAGCTAGCTGCAGCTAGCTGCTGCTGGGTAAACTGAACAGAGTTTATCCTGAAGCTAGCTAAATATATACAACTAAATATACAACTAAAAAAACCTTTAAACCAATCCTTAGTAAAGCTTAGTTTAGTCTCACTAGTCTGTGTGACAGTATTGGTTTATTATTTCATAACTCTTCCTCCCTGGAACCGAAGAGCAGAAATGATATGACAATGAGCAGATATTCTGATGGATTTTTTAAGTAGATTAAATCCTACATGTCACTTTTTCTGAAACAGCATTTTTTTGGGCTACTTTTTTTTCTAATTTTAAAACAAGGACAAAAAATTTAAAGTATAGCCACTTCTTGATGGACCACTACAACACTGCCTGAAGGCATAATTTGTTGATCACGAATCTTTTTTTCTCCAGGCTCAACAGATAGATCAAAGATAACTCAGAACCATTTTAATGTGAGCTAAATTTAAAAAAAAGAAAAGAATTTTCCAGCTGAGAAAATTGTGGTTTGGTGTGAGAGTGCTTGAATCTCGCGGTCAATGTGTGAGACTTGGTAGGTATGGGAGGGGGCTATCCATCATCCCATCCGACCTGTTATGGTTCAGGTTCTGGGCATGATCTATACCTCCATGAGACCCTCCTGTTCCAGGGTCCAGATTAGAGGGAGGATCTGTTCTTCCTTCAGACTTGCTGAGGTCTAGGTTCTGGTCAGGGGTGACCTGTTTCCATGAGTTTTCAGTCGAGTTCTTGGGTCATCCGACATTCCTCAGTCTCTGTAGTCATGTTCCCATGGAGACAATTTTTCTTGAGGCTTCAGCCAACAATAGATGGATCAGCTGTAGCTCCACATGCATCTCTCAGGTCCTGGTTCATGTCCCGGTTCTTTTCAGATTAAACTAAAGAAAGTGGAACAAACGATGGGTCTTTATGACAAAGAGTGTTGACACAACTCTGGTTCATCCTGCCAGTTAGGAGCAATGGTCCAGTATGAGGAGTGGATGGATGGATGGATGGATGGATGGATGTGGTTTATTTAATCCTAAATTGTTGTTTTTTTTCTTTTTCCTGTTTTTTTTACCCTGGAAGTGTCCATGTTAGAGTTTTGTCTGTTCCTGGTTCCTCTGGGATTGGTCAGACTTGTAGATCATGTGATCAGATAAGTGACAGTTGATCATCACTCAATGATCTGGAATAATCTGAAATAATGTGGAATAAACTCTATTCTTTGTATCATCAAATAAAGATGCTGTTTACATCAACAACTAGTTTTCTACCTGTTGGATATGCAAAGGACTTGCTTTCTACATGTTGATTATTTAAACAACTCATTTTCTATATATTGTTTATATAAACTACTGTATGTAACCTTGTGTTTGTGCAGAGCGGCTGCCCTTCCCGACCAGACCTCCACAATCACCCCGACACCAACCCCTAACCAGCCTACAGCCGGGCCCGCAGCCTCCAACACCAGATTTACTCCCCAGTCCTCACCACTCCCCACAGAGGAGCAGTGCGGGAGGTGAGGAAGGGGGAGGAGATGGATCAGGGGGAGGAGGAGGTGGGGGAGGTGGAGCTCTCCTCCAGCTGCTGGCAGGGCTTCCCAGCCCCCTGCCATCTCCTCGCTGCCCCAGTCACAGCCTAAGATTCAACTCCGACCCGGATTCAGCACCGTCACCACCATGCAGTCAGCAGTACATCCTGTAAGCACCCTGTCTTTGTTTATTTGTTTACTGATTTCTACGTCTGTTTACCATTAACTTGTTTTATGGTTTTATAATATCACTATTATCCTGTCCTGTATAGTACTGTATCATTTCATATTGTATAAATTGTATCATAATACATCGTACTGGATTGACCCATTTGGTACCGCATCGTTCCGTATCGTACCATATCATACCGTATCGTACCGTACTGAACCATATCATACCATATCAAACTGTATCGTACCATATCATACAGTATTGTATCATATCGTCCCATATCATACAGTATTGTATCATATCGTACCATATCATACAGTATCGTACCATATCGTACTGTATCATGCGATATCATACCATATCGTACCGCATCAATACCGTATCGTACCGTATTGTACCATATCGTACCATATCGTACCATATCGTACCGTATCTTACCATATCATGCCATATTGTACCATTTTGTACCATATAGGACCGTATTGTACCATATCGTACCATATTGTACCATATTATACCATATTGTCCCATATCGTACCGCATCATACCGCATCGTACCGCGTCGTACCGTATCGTACCGTATCGTACTGTATCGTACCGTATCGTACCGTATCGTACCGTATCGTACCGTATCGTACCGTATCGTACCGTATCGTACCACATCATACAGTATCGTACCATATGGTACCGTATCATACGATGTCATACCATATCGTACGGTATCATACCGTATTGTACCATATCGTACCATATCGTACCGTATCGTACCGTATCGTACCGTATCATACCATATCATACAGTATTGTACCATATCGTACCATATCGTACCATATCTTATCGTATCATACGATATCGTGCTATATCGTACCGCATCGTACCATATCATACCATATTGTACCATAGCGTCTCGTATTGTACCATATCGTACCATATTGTACCATATCATAACATATTGTACCATACCGTACCGCATCGTACTATATCGTACCGTATCGTGCCGTATTGTGCCGTATCGTACCATATCGTACCATATCATACCATATCATACCGTATCATACCATGTCATACAGTATTGTACCATATCGTACCACATCATACAGTATCGTACCATATCTTATCGTATCATACGATATTGTGCTATATCGTACCGCATCGTACCATATCATACCATATTGTACCATATCGTCTCGTATTGTACCATATCGTACCATATTGTACCATATCATAACATATTGTACCATATCGTACCGCATCGTACCATATCGTACTGTATCGTGCCGTATTGTGCCGTATCGTACCATATCGTACCATATCATACAGTATCGTACCATATCGTACCGTATCATACAGTATTGTACCATATCGTACCATATTGTACCATATCATAACATATTGTACCATATCGTACCGCATCGTACCATATCGTACTGTATCGTGCCGTATTGTGCCGTATCGTACCATATCGTACCATATCATACAGTATCGTACCATATCGTACCGTATCATACAATATCGTACCATATCATACCGTATCATACCGTATTGTACCATATTGTACCATATCATACCGTATCATACCGTATTGTACCATATTGTACCGTATCGTACCATATCGTACCATATCATACCATATCGTACCATTTCGTACCATATCATACCATATCATACCGTATCGTACCATATCATACAGTATTGTACCATATCGTACCACATCATACAGTATCGTACCATATCGTACCGTATCATACGATATCGTACCACATCATACAGTATCATACCATATCGTACCGTATCATACCATATCGTACCATATCTTACTGTATCATACGATATTGTGCTATATCGTACCACATCGTACCATATCATACCATATTGTACCATATTGTACCATATTGTTTCGTATTGTACTATATCGTACCATATTGTACCATATCGTACCATATCATACCATATCATACCATATCGTACCATTTCGTTCCATATCATACCATATCATACTGTATCGTACCATATCATACAGTATTGTACCATATCCTACCACATCATACAGTATCGTACCATATCGTACCGTATCATACGATATCGTACCATATCTCACCGCATCGTACCGTATCGTACCGTATTGTACCATATTGTACCATATCGTACCATATCGTACCGTATGTACCGTATCGTACCATATCATACAGTATTGTACCATATCGTACCATATCATACCATATCATACAGTATCGTACCATATCTCACCGTATCATGCGATATCGTGCTATATCGTACTGCATCGTACCATATCATACCATATTGTACCATATTGTACCATATTGTACCATATCATACCATATTGTACCATATCGTACCATATCGTACCATATCGTACCGTATCATACCATATCATACCATATCATACCGTATCGTACCATATCATACAGTATTATACCATATCGTACCATATCATACGATATTGTACCATATTGTACCATATCATACCATATTGTACCATATCGTACCGTATCGTACCATATCGTACCGTATCATACCATATCATACCATATCATACCGTATCGTACCATATCATACAGTATTATACCATATCGTACCATATCATACAATATCGTACCATATTGTACCATATCATACCATTTTGTACCATATCGTACCGTATCGTACCATATCGTACCGTATCATACCATATCATACCATATATCGTACCATATCATACAGTATCGTACCATATCGTACCGTATCATACGATATCGTACCATATTGTACCGCATCGTACCGTATCGTACTGTATTGTACCGTATTGTACCGTATTGTACCATATCGTACCATATCATACCGTATCGTACTGTATCGTACCATATCATACAGTATTGTACCATATCGTACCATATAATACCATATCATACCGTATCGTACCATATTATACAGTATTGTATCATATCATACCATATCATACAGTATCGTACCATATCGTACCCTATCATGCGATATCGTACCATATCGTACCATATCATACCATATCGTACCATTTCGTACCATATCATACCATATCATACCATATCGTACCATATCATACAGTATTGTACCATATCGTACCACATCATACAGTATCGTACCATATCGTACCGTATCATACGATATCGTACCACATCATACAGTATCATACCATATCGTACCGTATCATACGATATCGTACCATATCTTACTGTATCATACGATATTGTGCTATATCGTACCACATCGTACCATATCATACCATATTGTACCATATTGTACCATATCGTTTCGTATTGTACCATATCGCACCATATTGTACCATATCGTACCATATCATACCATATCATACCATATCGTACCATTTCGTTCCATATCATACCATATCATACTGTATCGTACCATATCATACAGTATTGTACCATATCCTACCACATCATACAGTATCGTACCATATCGTACCGTATCATACGATATCGTACCATATCTCACCGCATCGTACCGCATCGTACCGTATTGTACCATATTGTACCATATCGTACCATATCGTACCGTATGTACCGTATCGTACCA
Organism: Telmatherina bonti; assembly: GCF_933228915.1. NCBI lineage: Eukaryota > Metazoa > Chordata > Actinopteri > Atheriniformes > Telmatherinidae > Telmatherina > Telmatherina bonti. The sequence goes on along the minus strand of NC_136630.1, from coordinate 33,793,776 downwards.
TATCATACAGTATTGTACCATATCATACAGTATTGTACCATATCGTACCATATCATACCATATCATACAGTATCGTACCATATCTCACCGTATCATGCGATATCGTGCTATATCGTACTGCATCGTACCATATCATACCATATTGTACCATATTGTACCACATTGTACCATATCATACCATATTGTACCATATCGTACCATATCGTACCATATCGTACCGTATCATACCATATCATACCATATCATACCGTATCGTACCATATCATACAGTATTATACCATATCGTACCATATCATACGATATTGTACCATATTGTACCATATCATACCATATTGTACCATATCGTACCGTATCGTACCATATCGTACCGTATCATACCATATCATACCATATCATACCGTATCGTACCATATCATACAGTATTATACCATATCGTACCATATCATACAATATCGTACCATATTGTACCATATCATACCATATTGTACCATATCGTACCGTATCGTACCATATCGTACCGTATCATACCATATCATACCATATATCGTACCATATCATACAGTATCGTACCATATCGTACCGTATCATACGATATCGTACCATATTGTACCGCATCGTACCGTATCGTACTGTATTGTACCGTATTGTACCATATCGTACCATATCGTACCGTATCGTACTGTATCGTACCATATCATACAGTATTGTACCATATCGTACCATATAATACCATATCATACCGTATCGTACCATATTATACAGTATTGTATCATATCATACCATATCATACAGTATCGTACCATATCGTACCCTATCATGCGATATCGTACCATATCGTACTGTGTCATACGATATCGTACCATATCGTACCGTATTGTACCATATCATACCATATTGTACCATATTTTACCATATCGTATCGTATTGTACCATATCGTACCATATTGTACCATATTGTACCGTATCGTACAATATCGTAGCTTATCATACCATACCATATCGTACCGTATCGTACCATATCGTACCATATCATACCATACCATGTCATTCCACATCATACCATATTGTACCATATCGTACCATATCATACCATATCGTACCATATCATACCGTATCGTGCCATATCGTACCATATCATACCATATCGTAGCATATTGTACCAGATCGTACCGTATCGTACCATATTGTACCATATCGTACCAAATCATACCGTATCGTACCGTATCATACCATATTGTACCATATCGTACCGTATTGTACTGCGCCATATTATTTTGTCTCATCTTGTCTTTACGTCCTGTATTGTATCATAATGTATCATCTCTCAGTATACACAGTAAAATTCCTACAGGTGGTCCAAAGAGATCCTATTGTTCCTGTTTGACCAGCCCTAACTACTCATAGGACCCACATAGGACTGGACTTGGATGATTGGTCCTGATGTGACTGCAGGGTTTAGGCTGGATGTTTCTAGGTCCAGGATTATTTAATCTGTTGGATTCTAATCTGTTGATGCTGAAGCTAGTGATTAATTGATCTGGGAGCTAACATGGGGTCCATCTTGATGTAGATCTAAATTCAGGGTTTGTTATTAGGAAAACGTGTTGTTGGTACTGTCACATGGTCTGTACAGAAAATCTGGATGAGGTCTGATTTGAGAATTTTGCCCTGATGAACAGTTTTCAATTTGACCTCCTTGTGTCTGCTGCATGAAGATACCTTATATAATCCATCCTTCATCATCGTCATCTTCATTTTTCAGAGCCACAGCCTGAAGCTCAGGGTCCAAATGTGTTCGTGACCTACTTCATGGTTTTTGTATTTCACTGCAAGCTGCTTCCTGTATGATGATGTTGTTGTTTACTTGTTTACTGATTAAAATCACCAACAGACACTCAGCATCACCTTCTTACGATATGCAGACACCCAGGACGCATACACAGCCACACCCTTACCTCCATTAGGAAAGTCTGATCATAATCTGGTGCATTTGCAACCTGAGTATGTACTGTTTGTGAGGAGGTAGCCCACTACCACCCGGACTGTCAGCTGCCTGACCTGGCGGCTGGTCGTGGTTCTGGAGCTCATCTGTAAGTGGGAAACATCATGGAGAAGCGGTTGCTCGGTTTTGGTGGAAACTGACCCTGGTTCGGCTGTTTCTGAGTCCGACAGAGACCACTAAGGACTCAAAGCTGAGCCAAGCGAAGCTTAGCTTGACCCAAAACAAAGCTGTTATCTGGATCTGGCTCCCTGACTGGCCTTGGGCAGGCTGGTTATCACGTCTCCTGGAATGTAATGCTGTCTGATGCTCAGCCCCCCCTCCTAACCACCCTCCCTTTCTCAGGCCTGTGGAACTTAAACTGAACTCAGCTCTAAATGTTTACAGGTGTGTTTGTTTGTTGCATCTTTATCCTTCCTCCTTTAGGTGAAGTGTAGAGATACTTCTTATTATCCAACACTCACCCATCCTTCCTCATGTCATCTTTTCCTCATTCTGCATAAAAAGCTGTGCCGCTTTCGAGGCTGCTGCCTCAGTCTGCCTGATCCTGGTTATGTCATATGTATGTTGTATGTCTACGTCTTGGACTGGAATTAATTTTGTTGTGCCGACTGGTTCAATGACAATAAAGTTTCTGAATTTGAATCTGAATCTGAAACAATCCAGTGAAAAGTCATGCATGTGCATGTACCCGTGCAGCTTTTCACCTCCTTGTTGAGGAATTGTGAAGTTGACAGGAGCCTCCACAAAGTCAAGAAAACAAATACTTCTCAACCAGGTTCTTTTTATTTGGTCCCAGGTTGCATGATGTGCTAGATGATGGGCTGAGAATGAAAGTGCTGGCTGAAACTCCAAGGCAGGAGGCAGGCTTGGCTGGCTGAAACTGGGAAAAACAAGCAGGGAAATACAGATGAAATACAGATCAGACTGGCGATCTGTCCAGGGTGTAGCCTGCCTCTGGCCTGAAGGCTGCTGGGATAGGTGAGTCTAGGGTGTGTGTGGACCACAGCCAGGTGCAACAGTCCATGTGGATATGGGGGAAGGTTTTGGACAGAGCTTGTACCGGCCCAAAGGCCTTCGGGGGAGCCGAATCCAGAAAAGATTGATTATTTGGGTTTCAGGCCAGGATAAAATTTTCCTTCCAACTTTGAGTGCATGATTGGTCTCACGCTGGCAACTCCAAACAGCCTGATGTCGGGGGGGTCAGTTTCCATCGATACGAGCAGACATCTGCTCCATGCTGGAATCATTTCTGCAGACCAATACACATTCTATCAAAACTCATCGTATGGTATAATGTTGAAAAAAGAAAATATCCTGTGAGCAGCAGAATTCAACCAGACAATCTGGCCAACATCAGAAGTCAGAGGGATATGTGGGATGCTTCTTCATGTCAATATAAAGCAAAATCACTGAGAAATGTTTCCACTACTTGGTTGACTCTATCACACCCAGAACTGTAATAAATCTGAATTTTATGTTTTTTTTGTGACTAGGCGTCGGGATCGAGTGGACAAAACAGAGGGTTCAGAGGGTGAGTGTCCTCCATCGATCCCCTTCCTCACCAGACACATTCAAACCTTGAAGAAGCGAGTTCGCAAGTTTGAGGAGCAGTTTGAGCTGGAGTTGAACTACAAAGTGAGTTCACATCTTTAAACTTCAGTCTTCACCTGGACTATATACAGAGCATAACCTTTCTCTGACTAACTTTAAGTCTTTATCATGAAAATGTGATACATTTACAAACCAAATGCGAAGTTATACTCTCCAAGATGCTGCCCCCTGTTGGCCATCAGATGGAATGCAGGTATGACACTCATGAAGAAATGTTGGCCATTTTCTAAAATCTAAAATCTAAAAACGTTGAAACTTTTATCTGTTACTGATGTAGACTCCATTGGTCTATTTTACTGAAAGTTTCCCTGAATTCTGTTACAGAACCAGGAACATGAACTCTGACATGTTTAACCCCTTAACAGTCACCCTCCAAAATGCCAAATGGGCCTGAAAAAGACAAACCCAAATTAAAGTAGACGCTGTTCTTGAACCCTTTGGAGTAGATTCAAAAGCATGGTCACTTTTTAAAGAAAACACTGTAAAGTTTTACCCTGAGCTTTCAGATGTATTCTAACTGTAAGCAGCATAAAGTTATTGAAGTTGGAACATAAGGAAATTTTAGGTTTTTTCCCTCCTTTGAATTTCTCTTCTACTTTGTCAACATGCTGCACATGGAGAGATGGAGATATGGACTGGAAAATCAGATGGAGCTGTAGCCTGAAGCCTTTCCTATGACCAGTTAAAATTAGCTGACAATAACAGCATAAATTATTATGGCCATTTGGAGTCTCCAACTTCAATAAGCTATAACTCCAGAACACTTCAACATACAGTCATCAATGAGACTCTAATGAAAGGTGGTATCAAGAGGAATATTGCTGTTTATTCATATTTACTATCAGTATTATTGACATTCACCAGGTGATGCATAAACACCCTAAAAGCTTATTTTTTCTACTGTGCATTATAATAAAAGAGTCAGAATAAGTTTTATGGTCATCATGTTTATATATGTAAACAATATAATGCCATGTTATGTCATGTAATAAAATGTAATAATAAAAACACCAGAACACAATACAATTTACATATTTATGTTAGTGGATATTTGTGTTTTGAACTATTGTCTGATAAATAATGTTAAAAAAAAAAAAAAAGTAAAAAAGCAGGAGAGCAGAATATGTAGCTGTTATGATGAGCAGGGGTCCTGGTGGTCTGAAGGGCAGGAATGTAGTCTTCCTCTGGAAGGAGCTGCTCCTTCTTCATCTGAAGAGCTGCTGGGTTTCCATCACCATCACATGACAGACTAATAAAGACAAACAAGAAGTTTTTATCCCACATTAGTCCTGCGACTGTAATAAGTGTATGTTCTAACAGACACGCATCGCTGCACGCATGCACACACAGAGTATGGAAGCGGTCCACACACACGCAGATAAATCAGCAGCAGCTTATTTTCTTTCTATGATTTTCAGTGACGGCTGGTGGTGACATCGGGTGGGAGGGCTAACTGAAGCCCACAGAGCTCATTTTCACTTTATAGCTTTCCCATCACAGGATACGGAACAAGGTTTAAGGTTTCACAACAGTATTATAAAGAACTACCTTTTTAACAAAACACTATTATCAGCGAAATGAATCAATGCACCCCCCCCTCTCTTTCACACACACACAGACTACAAGGTTCAAAAAGTCCCAGAAGCTCGACGGCAGTAGAAAAAAACTCCAGTAAAAACTGACATGTTATAAGAGAAACAGGTAATGGACATAGTGGAAAAAACAGGCCTGTGGGATCTGTGTTGAGATATGAAGAAGGATGGTCTACCTTCAGCACGGCCATTTTTCTGTCATGCAAACAGGTTGATCACCTTTTCAGTGAAGTCAGGTCATTTCTGGATGAAGGCCCGCTCAACAGGAAGCATGCCAGTGTGTTTAGTCTTTCCTGTCCCACGTTACTTCTCAGAAAAGACTTTCTCCTCTTCAGGGTACTGAAGCAGCTCTCTGACTCTGTGGATGTCATGGGGGGGTGACGGTGCGTCAGTTTCAGAGTTTCAGAGAAAGTGTTTTGAAGATCATTCTCTGTCAACATCTTCAAAAGTGTCATTACAGATGTTAACTTCTCCAACTCTGCACTGCTGTACATGACCCTCAGGTTTCTCCTTGCAGATCATTGGGAAATGTTCACATCCAGTTGTTTTTGGGGGAAACTGGCCTGAAACTGTGAAAACAGCTCAGGGTTCATCAGTTCAGACGACATTAGGTGTGGGGCTTTGCTGGATCACCGTGCTGCAGCACTGAGCGGCCGCCGCCACGCAGTCGGACTTCTGCAGCTGCTTGTCCTGGATTCACCGCATCAGTGGGTCGTTTCTGAAGAATGTTGCAGAGAATATCAACATGAAACCATATCATATGATCATATCATGTGAAGAAACCATAAAAAGAAAAGAAAGTTTTCATCCTCCAGTAACGCTGTTGGACTGTCCCAGGTCTGACTGTGTGGACTGTGCGACTGTTCCACCTGGTTTGTCCCGAAGCAGGAATCCTTCTGCCGCAAACTTCGTCTAGAACAGCTGTTCTCTTGGCAAAAAATGTTGCAAATGCGGTTCAATTTGCAAAAACTATTCTGATCGGTGTGAGCAGGCCTGTTGAATCATTAGGTTCAACTGGTGGGCATAACAGTGGACAAAGTGCGCATGAGGAAACGTCTCTCCTCATGCGGCCTGGAGCCTGACGCAGCGCCGCTCGTTACTGCAGCTCCTGCAGCGGTCTGTGTGATGAGTCTACTTTCTACTTTATATGGCTGGAGGTTTTCTTTCAGAACCTTTCCAAGTCCCTCTGCAGTTCTGTCTATTAGTGGAGAAAAACAGCAGAACATTCCGTGATGTACCGGAGCACGATCACGCGCTGGCTCACGCATCTGTCGTCTCATCGGCTGGCACTGCCACAAATGCTGCTGGAGAAATTTCATCAGCCAGTTGATTTTCATAAACTGATAGCATGCAGTCAAGCAGCTCATTCCGACTGGTTTTTGTTGTGTACTTTGTGTGTTAGTCAGGTGATCAGCTAACTGGCTATCTAAACGGAGAACTGGTCAACAAGATCCAGAAACACGCCCGATTCAGCGAAGTGGAAGATTCATCAGATCCACGTAAAGCAGCTCGTGTTCCCCGCTAAATTTACGCCATTTCCGATGTGACTTGTGCTGCATTCGTGTTTTCTTATTTTATCCGACAAATGTTTTAGATCCACGATAACTTGCTGAGTCCAAGCTGTGTCTCCTCCAAAAAGTAAGCAAGGGAAACAGAAAAGTGACTTTTTAGTTTGGCTAGCTGTTAGCCAGTCTTTCCTCTGAAACCAAGTTACACAAAAGCGGCCATTTTGGAGCTTTTCTTTCTGTGTAATTTGGATGATGAGGTCCCACTTTCTTCACTTCAAGTTTTTCTTCTAAAGGCATTGATGAAAATGGTGGTGAAAGCAAATACTCCACCTCGTTAGCGCTGATTTCCGCCATTTCTCCAAGTCTGGCTCCACATTATCTAGCTGAACTTTTTTGCTCGCATCAAGTCGACTCATTGGTTCAAAGCTCCCTGCTTTGGGCTGCAGAGATTTAGCCCAAACCAGAAGCAAATGAAGGGGGCGTATCAGACGACTTGTCACTCATGTCAACGCTAAGTCAAGTGAAATTGTGTCGTGCTACTTGGGCTGTAAATGATCATTTCTTTTATTTTTTTCTTTTCTTTCTTTTTTTTGTGTTTTTACATCAGATTTTGTTTTGGAGATGTTGTTGACTGATCGAGAATTAAAATAATCTGTTCAGAGTTTTAATTAATTAATCAATTTCTCATATTTACTGAAAAATCTAGGGAGGGCTAAGCCCTGCTAGCCCACTTATACCAGCCGCCCCTGATGATTTTGTATTTATGAACAAATGTTTACAACTGGAGGGAAATAGAGGTGTTGAACCGCTGCGTCTCTTTCATCGCTGCTCTTTTTGCTTCACGCACACTCGGACTGAACGAAACGGTTCCCCCGGTCCGGGGTCTGACGTTTTAGAGCCGAGACCCCAAGTTTTCTAACAAACCACGTCTTTAGCAGACCCAACAGAACCACTGGAGATACGGCAACAGTAAGAAACAACGGGAAGAAAACAACGCGGATGCCTCTGTAAACATCACTGTTCCTCCGTGTAAACGACTCCTCCACCTCCTCGCAGGTGTAAACGACTCCTCCACCTCCTCGCGGGTGTAAACGACTCCTCCACCTCCTCGCGGGTGTAAACGACTCCTCCACCTCCTCGCGGGTGTAAACCACTCCTCCACCTCCTCGCGGGTGTAAACGACTCCTCCACCTCCTCGCGGGTGTAAACGACTCCTCCACCTCCTCGCAGGTGTAAACGACTCCTCCACCTCCTCGCGGGTGTAAACGACTCCTCCACCTCCTCGCAGGTGTAAACGACTCCTCCACCTCCTCGCGGGTGTAAACGACTCCTCCACCTCCTCGCGGGTGTAAACGACTCCTCCACCTCCTCGCAGGTGTAAACGACTCCTCCACCTCCTCGCGGGTGTAAACGACTCCACCACCTCCTCGCGGGTGTAAACGACTCCTCCACCTCCTCGCGGGTGTAAACGACTCCTCCACCTCCTCGCAGGTGTAAACGACTCCTCCACCTCCTCGCGGGTGTAAACGACTCCTCCACCTCCTCGCGGGTGTAAACGACTCCTTCACCTCCTCGCGGGTGTAAACGACTCCTCCACCTCCTCGCGGGTGTAAACGACTCCTCCACCTCCTCGCAGGTGTAAACGACTCCTCCACCTCCTCGCGGGTGTAAACGACTCCTCCACCTCCTCGCAGGTGTAAACGACTCCTCCACCTCCTCGCGGGTGTAAACGACTCCTCCACCTCCTCGCGGGTGTAAACGACTCCTTCACCTCCTCGCGGGTGTAAACGACTCCTCCACCTCCTCGCGGGTGTAAACGACTCCTCCACCTCCTCGCGGGTGTAAACGACTCCTCCACCTCCTCGCAGGTGTAAACGACTCCTCCACCTCCTCGCGGGTGTAAACGACTCCTCCACCTCCTCGCGGGTGTAAACGACTCCTTCACCTCCTCGCGGGTGTAAACGACTCCTCCACCTCCTCGCGGGTGTAAACGACTCCTCCACCTCCTCGCAGGTGTAAACGACTCCTCCACCTCCTCGCGGGTGTAAACGACTCCTCCACCTCCTCGCGGGTGTAAACGACTCCTTCACCTCCTCGCGGGTGTAAACGACTCCTCCACCTCCTCGCAGGTGTAAACGACTCCTCCACCTCCTCGCGGGTGTAAACGACTCCTCCACCTCCTCGCGGGTGTAAACGACTCCTTCACCTCCTCGCGGGTGTAAACGACTCCTCCACCTCCTCGCGGGTGTAAACGACTCCTCCACCTCCTCGCGGGTGTAAACGACTCCTCCACCTCCTCCCGGGTGTAAACGACTCCTCCACCTCCTCGCGGGTGTAAACGACTCCTCCACCTCCTCGTGGGTGCAAACGCACGTTGTCACAAATGTTTACACACGGACCCCCTGAAGCCGTTTTACATCCCACACAGAAGCTGCACATCGCCGTGACGGGAATTTTATTGGCTTTACGGCAGTGGGGTCAGAACTGGCGTCAGAGCTGGTGGGCGAGGTCTGGAAGCGGAAACGTATGTGATGGTCAGACCACCTAGGTTGACACTCAGTGGGTATTATTGGCTAAGGAAGGACCATGGATCAATCCAAAATGGGGTCAGTCAGAAGGGAAGAGCCTACCGGTGCGTGATGCGCAGTTTATTGAAAAAGAAAACGTCTAACATATTGTACGAGTGTGATATAAAAAAAAATACGGAAAACGGCCCGCGGGCGGGCCGCCGACGGTTAAGGGGTTAACCTTCAACCATTTCTGTGGATATCTGCTGTTTGTGACAAGTTGTTGGTCAGAAGTGTGAGTGGATTGTTGTTTTTATACCCGAGTTTAGCTAATTTCTGTCTGTTTGTGTTGTATTTCAGCCATCCCACAATGATAAATACTCCAACCCAGAGATGGTCAGAGTCATGAGTGAACTGGCAAAGGCTCGCAAGCAGCTGAAAGGTAACACCATAAAACCATCCTTGTCAAGTTAAGCACCATTTAACACAAATCTTGTTTTGATATTTTATCATTAAACAGACCTGCTGTTGGTTCTTCTGCAGAACTCAGACTGAGGCAGTCGGTGTTCGAGTCTAAGGAACAGGAGGCCACAGATGTCCACAGGTACGTTTCTCGCTTATTCATGTTTTAACACTACCTTCTTCAGTGAATCACATATCCAGAACTACCGCCAAACTCCAACCACCCATACTTGTCCAAGCATGAACCCTTCAATAAGGCTGTGGAACACACTGTTGGGACTACCCCCATTAAAATAACTACCACCCCCTTGTTGCCGCTGACTCTGATTCTCCTGGATCATCATCTTCTTCTTCCTCCTGTCTTACTTCCTCTTCACCTGGACTCAGTTTGTCACTTTTGGGAGTTCTTCCTCCTTTCCAGCTGCAGTCAGTCACGATGTTCCTCAAGGCTCGGTGCTCGGTCTCCTTCTGTTGATGTAATCATCCTCAACCACAGTCTCGGCATTCATTCTTATGCCAATGAAAACTAGCGTTCAAGATTTTCTTTGTGGTGCACCATTGATCAATGTCTTCATCCTACTTACAGTCAGATCTCTCCAATTTGTAAAAGAGTTCTGATTTTTACTTCTGTGTTTTTCTCAAGCATGGTCTCGTATTGCATCATATAAGATGGTATTACCCACAGGAGCACGATGTTCTGGAGACTTTTCAGTCAGGTTTTAAATCAATGCACAGTACTGAATCCGCACTTCTGAGAGTTTTTAATGATATTCTTTTATCATGTGACTCCGGTGACTGTGTGATCCTTATTTTACTGGACTTAACTGCTGCATTTGACACGGCCGATCATATTATTTTAATTTCACGTTTGGAACATTGTGTCGGCATAAAAGGTGTGGCTCTGGATCGGTTCAGGTCCTCTTTAAACGACCGAAGCTTTTCAGTTTGTCCAGGGGACTATGAGTGCGCCACTAGAATATGGAGTCCCACAGGGATCCATTCTAGATCCTGTTCCGTTTTCTTTATATTTACTCCCTTTGGGCTCAATTCTTAGGAGACATAGCTTCTCAGAGATGGTGATGTTTGCTTCCGGGTCTGCTGATGTACTACCGATCAATCTGGACCATTTTAATTTATTTCACAAGCCAGAAATTGTGAACCTGGGTTTTAAAATGGATTCTGAATTAAAGCTTGAAGTCAGATTTGGTCAGTGGTGAAAACAAGTTTCTTCCATCAGTTGGTGGAAGTTAAGCACCTTTTAGCACGTCTGCACTTTGAAGCAGTAATCCATGCCTTTGTAACCACCCGGCTGGATTACTGCAACGCACTTTATTTTGGGGTGAGTCAGTCGTTTTCATCTCAACTGCAGCTGGTACAAAATGCAGCTGCACGTCTTTTAACTGGAACACGTAGATATGAGCACATCACCCCGGTTTTATCATCTCTTCACTGGCTGCCCGTGCACTTTAGGATCCATTCTAAGCTGCTTTTATTTGTTTTTAAATGTCTGAGTGGTGCTGCCCCGCGGTACCTCTCTGAGCTCCTCCATCCCTACACACCCTCTGGTCTCTCATGTCAGCTGACCAGCTACTTCCATCAGTACCGAGGAGGAAATGGAAGCTCAGAGGGGACCGGGCCTTTGCACCTAAACTGTGGAATGAGCTTCCTTTATACGTTAGACAGGCCTCCTCTGTATCTGCTGTTAAATCTGTACTGAAGGCCCGTTTGTTTAAGCTGGCTTTCCACACAATAAGTTGGCTTTTTAGATCTGATTTTATTTTGATTGTTTTAATTTGATTGCTTTTATTTAGGCTGCACGGTGGCACAGTGGTTAGCACTGTGGCCTCACAGCAAGAAGGTCACTGGTTCAATCCTTGGCTGACCAGTTTGGTCAGTGGTCTTTCTGTGTGGAGTTTACATGTTCTCCCCGTGTATGCGTGGGTTCTCTCCAGGTTCTCCGGCTTCCTCCCACCATCCAAAGACATGATGTCAGGTTAACTGGTTACTCTAAATTGCCCCTAGGAATGAGTGTGAGCGTGCGTGGTTGTTCGTCTCTCTGTGTGGCCCTGCGATGGACTGGCGAGCTGTCCAGGGTGTACCCTGCCTGTCGCCCAAAGCCAGCTGGGATACGCTCCAGCCTCCCTGCGACCCTGAATTGGATTAAGCGGTTCAGAAAATGAATGGATGCTTTTATTTGATTGTTTTTAGATGCTTTTAGATGTGACTTATTCTGTTTCTTTTTAACCCCCCACAATGTGGCACCTTGGTCAACATTGTTGTTTTTTAAAGTACCTTATAAATAAAGTTGTATTGTATTGTGTCATACCTAATTAAATAGTATTAAACAGAATTGTACAAAATGAAATTGTATTGTATATCAGATGGTATCACATAGTTTCCTATCTCATGGTAACCTTATTGAATGATTTCAAATTATATTGAATTGCATGGTGTGGAATCACATTGTATCATATTGCATGGTATCAAATTGAATTGTTATGTATTTAGTGGTATTGCAATGCCATCCATCCATTTTCTACCGCTTATCCGGGGTCGGAGCAGCAAAAGCTCTACTCTGATCTCCTCCCGGATGACCGAGCTCCTCACCCTATTTCTAAGGGAGAGCCCGGCCACCCTGCGGAGGAAACCCATTTCAGCCGCCTGTATACGAGATCTGCTTCTTTCGGTCACGACCCACAGCTCATGACCATAGGTGAGGGTAGGAACGTAGATCGACTGGTAAATGGAGAGCTTCGCCTTCTGGCTCAGCTCCTTCTTCACCACGACAGACCGGCGCAGAGTCCACATTACTGCAGACGCCGCACCGATCCGTCTGTCGATCTCACGCTCCATCCTTCCCTCACTCGTGAACAAGACCCCGAGATATTTAAACTCCTCCACTTGAGGCAGGACCTGACCCCCGACCCAGAGAGGGCAATCCACCCTATTCCGGCTGAGGACCATGGTCTCAGATTTGGAGGTGCTGATTCTCATCCCAGCCGCTTCACACTCAGCCGCGAATCGCTCAAGCGAGAGCTGGAGATCACGACCAGATGAAGCCAACAGGACCACGTCATCTGCAAAAGGCAGGGACCCAATCCTGAGGCCACCAAGTCGGATCCCCTCAACCCCTCGGCTGCGCCTAGAAATTCTGTCCATATAAGTTATGAACAGAATCGGTGATAAAGGACAGCCTTGGCGGAGTCCAACCCTCACCGGAAACGAATCCGACTTACTGCCGGCAATGTGGACCAAGCTCTGACACCTGTCGTACAGGGACCGGACAGCTCGTACAAGGGGGTCCGGTACCCCATACTCCCGGAGTATCCCCCACAGGAGCCCCCGGGGGACACGGTCAAACGCCTTCTCCAGGTCCACAAAGCACATGTAGACTGGTTGGGTAAACTCCCATGCCCCCTCCAGGACCCCAAAGAGGGTAAAGAGCAATGCATTGCATCATATTACATTGAATGATATCAAATTGTATTATTGCATATCATATTATTGTATCACATCATATGGAATTGTATTACATCATGCAACCCAACACTTACAAATAGCCAGCTGAACAACTGGGGACACATGGAGTGTATTGGTTATGTCACTGAGCTCAGCATCATGAATATTCAGTATTCTAGCTTCATGATGTCTGAAAATTAGAGGATCAGATGGTCTCACATTGTTTGCAGGTCAGGCTCCAGCCAGCAGGGGGTGTCAGAGCACAAGCCCAGTCTGGAGGAAACGGTAGAGTCTCTGTTCAGATGTCTGCGGGAGAAGAGGCAGACCCTTGGTCTGCCAGACAACATGAAGGTGGGTGTTATGGCCTGACAGGTACGAGTGGAAACTCCTCTGCTGAGTTTCCTCCTCTGATGGTCTGATATTGGTCTGCAGGAGATGACCCAGGCTCAGATGGTGCTGGAGAAGATCACACTGCAGAAATGTCTGCTGTACTTTGAAAGTCTGCACGGCCGACCGGTGAGTACCACCCACTCATCCCTGCCCACTCATCCCTGCCCACTCGTCCCTGCCCACTCGTCCCTGCCCACTCGTCCCTGCCCACTCGTCTCTGCCCACTCGTCCCTGCCCACTCGTCCCTGCCCACTCGTCCCTGCCCACTCGTCTCTGCCCACTCATCTCTGCCCACTCGTCCCTGCCCACTCATCCCTGCCCACTCATCTCTGACTACTGCCCACTCGTCTCTGCCCACTCATCCCTGCCCACTCGTCCCTGCCCACTCGTCTCTGCCCACTCGTCCCTGCCCACTTGTCTCTGCCCACTCGTTCCTGCCCACTCGTCTCTGCCCACTCGTCTCTGCCCACTCGTCCCTGCCCACTCGTCCCTGACTACTCGTCCCTGCCCACTCGTCCCTGCCCACTCGTCCCTGCCCACTCGTCCCTGCCCACTTGTCCCTGCCCATTCGTCTCTGCCCACTCGTCCCTGCCCACTCGTCTCTGCTCACTCGTCCCTGCCCACTCGTCCCTGCCCACTCTTCCTTGACCACTCGTCCTTGACCACTCGTCCTTTACCACTCGTCCTTGACCACTCCTCCCTGCCCACTCTTCCCTGCCCACTAGTCCCTGCCCACTCTTCCCTGACCACTCGTCCCTGCCCACTCGTCCCTGACCACTCATCCCTGCCCACTCGTCCCTTCCCACTCGTCTCTGCCCACTCGTCTCTTCCCACTCGTCCCTGCCCACTAGTCCCTGCCTACTCGTCTCTGCCCACTCATCCCTGATTACTCGTCTCTGCCCACTCGTCCCTGCCCACTCGTCTCTGCCCACTCGTCTCTGCTCACTCGTCTCTGCTCACTCGTCCCTGCCCACTCGTCCCTGCCCACTCTTCCTTGACCACTCGTCCTTGACCACTCGTCCTTTACCACTCGTCCTTGACCACTCCTCCCTGCCCACTCTTCCCTGCCCACTAGTCCCTGCCCACTCTTCCCTGACCACTCGTCCCTGCCCACTCGTCCCTGACCACTCATCCCTGCCCACTCGTCCCTTCCCACTCGTCTCTGCCCACTCGTCCCTTCCCACTCGTCTCTGCCCACTCGTCTCTTCCCACTCGTCCCTGCCCACTAGTCCCTGCCTACTCGTCTCTGCCCACTCATCCCTGATTACTCGTCTCTGCCCACTCATCCCTGCCCACACGTCTCTGCCCACTCGTCTCTGCTCACTTATCCCTGCCCACTCGTCCCTGCCCTCTCGTCCCTGCCCACTCGTCCCTGCCCACTCGTCTCTGCCCACTCGTCCCTGCCCAATCGTCCCTGACTACTCGCTCCTGACTTCTCGTCCCTGCCCACTCGTCCCTGCCCACTTGTCTCTGCCCACTCGTTCCTGCCCACTCGTCCCTGCCCACTCGTCTCTGCCCACTCGTCCCTGCCCACTCGTCCCTGACTACTCGTCCCTGCCCTCTCGTCCCTGCCCACTCGTCCCTGCCCACTCGTCTCTGCCCACTCGTCCCTGCCCACTCGTCCCTGACTACTCTCCCTGCCGATTCTTCCCTGCCCACTCGTCTCTGACTACTCGTCTCTGCCCACTCGTCCCTGCCCACTCGTCCCTGCCCACTCGTCTCTGCCCACTCATCCCTGCCCACTCGTCCCTGCCCACTCGTCCCTGCCCACTCGTCTCTGCCCACTCATCCCTGCCCACTCGTCCCTGCCCACTCGTCCCTGCCCACTCGTCTCTGCCCACTCATCCCTGCCCACTCGTCCCTGCCCACTCGTCTCTGCCCACTCGTCCCTGCCCACTTGTCTCTGCCCACTCGTTCCTGCCCACTCGTCCCTGCCCACTCGTCTCTGCCCACTCGTCCCTGCCCACTCGTCCCTGACTACTCGTCCCTGCCCTCTCGTCCCTGCCCACTCGTCCCTGCCCACTCGTCTCTGCCCACTCGTCCCTGCCCACTCGTCCCTGACTACTCTCCCTGCCGATTCTTCCCTGCCCACTCGTCTCTGACTACTCGTCTCTGCCCACTCGTCCCTGCCCACTCGTCCCTGCCCACTCGTCTCTGCCCACTCATCCCTGCCCACTCGTCCCTGCCCACTCGTCCCTGCCCACTCGTCTCTGCCCACTCATCCCTGCCCACTCGTCCCTGCCCACTCGTCCCTGCCCACTCGTCTCTGCCCACTCATCCCTGCCCACTCGTCCCTGCCCACTCGTCTCTGCCCACTCGTCCCTGCCCACTCATCCCTGCCCACTCGTCCCTGCCCACTAGTCCCTGCCCACTCGTCTCTGCCCACTCATCCCTGATTACTCGTCTCTGCCCACTCGTCCCTGCCCACTCGTTCCTGCCCACTCGTCCCTGCCCACTCGTCTCTGCCCACTCGTCCCTGACTACTCGCTCCTGACTACTCGTCCCTGCCCACTCGTCCCTGACTACTCGTCTCTGACCACTCGTCCCTGCCCACCCGTCCCTGCCCACTCGTCCCTGCCCAATCGTCCCTGACTACTCGCTCCTGACTTCTTGTCCCTGCCCACTCGTCCCTGACTACTCGTCCTTGAAGACTCGTCCTTGACCACTCGTCCCTGCCCACTAGTCCCTGCCCACTCGTCCCTGCCCACTTGTCCCTGCCCATTCGTCTCTGCCCACTCGTCCCTGCCCACTCTTCCCTGCCCACTAGTCCCTGCCCACTCTTCCCTGACCACTCGTCCCTGCCCACTCGTCCCTGACCACTCATCCCTGCCCACTCGTCCCTTCCCACTCGTCTCTGCCCACTCGTCTCTTCCCACTCGTCCCTGCCCACTAGTCCCTGCCTACTCGTCTCTGCCCACTCATCCCTGATTACTCGTCTCTGCCCACTCGTCCCTGCCCACTCGTCTCTGCCCACTCGTCTCTGCTCACTCGTCTCTGCTCACTCGTCCCTGCCCACTCGTCCCTGCCCACTCTTCCTTGACCACTCGTCCTTGACCACTCGTCCTTTACCACTCGTCCTTGACCACTCCTCCCTGCCCACTCTTCCCTGCCCACTAGTCCCTGCCCACTTGTCTCTGCCCACTCGTTCCTGCCCACTCGTCCCTGCCCACTCGTCTCTGCCCACTCGTCCCTGCCCACTCGTCCCTGACTACTCGTCCCTGCCCTCTCGTCCCTGCCCACTCGTCCCTGCCCACTCGTCTCTGCCCACTCGTCCCTGCCCACTCGTCCCTGACTACTCTCCCTGCCGATTCTTCCCTGCCCACTCGTCTCTGACTACTCGTCTCTGCCCACTCGTCCCTGCCCACTCGTCCCTGCCCACTCGTCTCTGCCCACTCATCCCTGCCCACTCGTCCCTGCCCACTCGTCCCTGCCCACTCGTCTCTGCCCACTCATCCCTGCCCACTCGTCCCTGCCCACTCGTCCCTGCCCACTCGTCTCTGCCCACTCATCCCTGCCCACTCGTCCCTGCCCACTCGTCTCTGCCCACTCGTCCCTGCCCACTTGTCTCTGCCCACTCGTTCCTGCCCACTCGTCCCTGCCCACTCGTCTCTGCCCACTCGTCCCTGCCCACTCGTCCCTGACTACTCGTCCCTGCCCTCTCGTCCCTGCCCACTCGTCCCTGCCCACTCGTCTCTGCCCACTCGTCCCTGCCCACTCGTCCCTGACTACTCTCCCTGCCGATTCTTCCCTGCCCACTCGTCTCTGACTACTCGTCTCTGCCCACTCGTCCCTGCCCACTCGTCCCTGCCCACTCGTCTCTGCCCACTCATCCCTGCCCACTCGTCCCTGCCCACTCGTCCCTGCCCACTCGTCTCTGCCCACTCATCCCTGCCCACTCGTCCCTGCCCACTCGTCCCTGCCCACTCGTCTCTGCCCACTCATCCCTGCCCACTCGTCCCTGCCCACTCGTCTCTGCCCACTCGTCCCTGCCCACTCATCCCTGCCCACTCGTCCCTGCCCACTAGTCCCTGCCCACTCGTCTCTGCCCACTCATCCCTGATTACTCGTCTCTGCCCACTCGTCCCTGCCCACTCGTTCCTGCCCACTCGTCCCTGCCCACTCGTCTCTGCCCACTCGTCCCTGACTACTCGCTCCTGACTACTCGTCCCTGCCCACTCGTCCCTGACTACTCGTCTCTGACCACTCGTCCCTGCCCACCCGTCCCTGCCCACTCGTCCCTGCCCAATCGTCCCTGACTACTCGCTCCTGACTTCTCGTCCCTGCCCACTCGTCCCTGACTACTCGTCCTTGAAGACTCGTCCTTGACCACTCGTCCCTGCCCACTAGTCCCTGCCCACTCGTCCCTGCCCACTTGTCCCTGCCCATTCGTCTCTGCCCACTCGTCCCTGCCCACTCTTCCCTGCCCACTAGTCCCTGCCCACTCTTCCCTGACCACTCGTCCCTGCCCACTCGTCCCTGACCACTCATCCCTGCCCACTCGTCCCTTCCCACTCGTCTCTGCCCACTCGTCTCTTCCCACTCGTCCCTGCCCACTAGTCCCTGCCTACTCGTCTCTGCCCACTCATCCCTGATTACTCGTCTCTGCCCACTCGTCCCTGCCCACTCGTCTCTGCCCACTCGTCTCTGCTCACTCGTCTCTGCTCACTCGTCCCTGCCCACTCGTCCCTGCCCACTCTTCCTTGACCACTCGTCTCTGCCCACTCGTCCCTGCCCAATCGTCCCTGACTACTCGCTCCTGACTTCTCGTCCCTGCCCACTCGTCCCTGCCCACTTGTCTCTGCCCACTCGTTCCTGCCCACTCGTCCCTGCCCACTCGTCTCTGCCCACTCGTCCCTGCCCACTCGTCCCTGACTACTCGTCCCTGCCCTCTCGTCCCTGCCCACTCGTCCCTGCCCACTCGTCTCTGCCCACTCGTCCCTGCCCACTCGTCCCTGACTACTCTCCCTGCCGATTCTTCCCTGCCCACTCGTCTCTGACTACTCGTCTCTGCCCACTCGTCCCTGCCCACTCGTCCCTGCCCACTCGTCTCTGCCCACTCATCCCTGCCCACTCGTCCCTGCCCACTCGTCCCTGCCCACTCGTCTCTGCCCACTCATCCCTGCCCACTCGTCCCTGCCCACTCGTCCCTGCCCACTCGTCTCTGCCCACTCATCCCTGCCCACTCGTCCCTGCCCACTCGTCTCTGCCCACTCGTCCCTGCCCACTTGTCTCTGCCCACTCGTTCCTGCCCACTCGTCCCTGCCCACTCGTCTCTGCCCACTCGTCCCTGCCCACTCGTCCCTGACTACTCGTCCCTGCCCTCTCGTCCCTGCCCACTCGTCCCTGCCCACTCGTCTCTGCCCACTCGTCCCTGCCCACTCGTCCCTGACTACTCTCCCTGCCGATTCTTCCCTGCCCACTCGTCCCTGCCCACTAGTCCCTGCCCACTCGTCTCTGCCCACTCATCCCTGCCCACTCGTCCCTGCCCACTCGTCTCTGCCCACTCGTCCCTGCCCACTCATCCCTGCCCACTCGTCCCTGCCCACTAGTCCCTGCCCACTCGTCTCTGCCCACTCATCCCTGATTACTCGTCTCTGCCCACTCGTCCCTGCCCACTCGTTCCTGCCCACTCGTCCCTGCCCACTCGTCTCTGCCCACTCGTCCCTGACTACTCGCTCCTGACTACTCGTCCCTGCCCACTCGTCCCTGACTACTCGTCTCTGACCACTCGTCCCTGCCCACCCGTCCCTGCCCACTCGTCCCTGCCCAATCGTCCCTGACTACTCGCTCCTGACTTCTCGTCCCTGCCCACTCGTCCCTGACTACTCGTCCTTGAAGACTCGTCCTTGACCACTCGTCCCTGCCCACTAGTCCCTGCCCACTCGTCCCTGCCCACTTGTCCCTGCCCATTCGTCTCTGCCCACTCGTCCCTGCCCACTCTTCCCTGCCCACTAGTCCCTGCCCACTCTTCCCTGACCACTCGTCCCTGCCCACTCGTCCCTGACCACTCATCCCTGCCCACTCGTCCCTTCCCACTCGTCTCTGCCCACTCGTCTCTTCCCACTCGTCCCTGCCCACTAGTCCCTGCCTACTCGTCTCTGCCCACTCATCCCTGATTACTCGTCTCTGCCCACTCGTCCCTGCCCACTCGTCTCTGCCCACTCGTCTCTGCTCACTCGTCTCTGCTCACTCGTCCCTGCCCACTCGTCCCTGCCCACTCTTCCTTGACCACTCGTCCTTGACCACTCGTCCTTTACCACTCGTCCTTGACCACTCCTCCCTGCCCACTCTTCCCTGCCCACTAGTCCCTGCCCACTCTTCCCTGACCACTCGTCCCTGCCCACTCGTCCCTGACCACTCATCCCTGCCCACTCGTCCCTTCCCACTCGTCTCTGCCCACTCGTCCCTTCCCACTCGTCTCTGCCCACTCGTCTCTTCCCACTCGTCCCTGCCCACTAGTCCCTGCCTACTCGTCTCTGCCCACTCATCCCTGATTACTCGTCTCTGCCCACTCATCCCTGCCCACACGTCTCTGCCCACTCGTCTCTGCTCACTTATCCCTGCCCACTCGTCCCTGCCCTCTCGTCCCTGCCCACTCGTCCCTGCCCACTCGTCTCTGCCCACTCGTCCCTGCCCAATCGTCCCTGACTACTCGCTCCTGACTTCTCGTCCCTGCCCACTCGTCCCTGCCCACTTGTCTCTGCCCACTCGTTCCTGCCCACTCGTCCCTGCCCACTCGTCTCTGCCCACTCGTCCCTGCCCACTCGTCCCTGACTACTCGTCCCTGCCCTCTCGTCCCTGCCCACTCGTCCCTGCCCACTCGTCTCTGCCCACTCGTCCCTGCCCACTCGTCCCTGACTACTCTCCCTGCCGATTCTTCCCTGCCCACTCGTCTCTGACTACTCGTCTCTGCCCACTCGTCCCTGCCCACTCGTCCCTGCCCACTCGTCTCTGCCCACTCATCCCTGCCCACTCGTCCCTGCCCACTCGTCCCTGCCCACTCGTCTCTGCCCACTCATCCCTGCCCACTCGTCCCTGCCCACTCGTCCCTGCCCACTCGTCTCTGCACACTCATCCCTGCCCACTCGTCCCTGCCCACTCGTCTCTGCCCACTCGTCCCTGCCCACTTGTCTCTGCCCACTCGTTCCTGCCCACTCGTCCCTGCCCACTCGTCTCTGCCCACTCGTCCCTGCCCACTCGTCCCTGACTACTCGTCCCTGCCCTCTCGTCCCTGCCCACTCGTCCCTGCCCACTCGTCTCTGCCCACTCGTCCCTGCCCACTCGTCCCTGACTACTCTCCCTGCCGATTCTTCCCTGCCCACTCGTCTCTGACTACTCGTCTCTGCCCACTCGTCCCTGCCCACTCGTCCCTGCCCACTCGTCTCTGCCCACTCATCCCTGCCCACTCGTCCCTGCCCACTCGTCCCTGCCCACTCGTCTCTGCCCACTCATCCCTGCCCACTCGTCCCTGCCCACTCGTCCCTGCCCACTCGTCTCTGCCCACTCATCCCTGCCCACTCGTCCCTGCCCACTCGTCTCTGCCCACTCGTCCCTGCCCACTCATCCCTGCCCACTCGTCCCTGCCCACTAGTCCCTGCCCACTCGTCTCTGCCCACTCATCCCTGATTACTCGTCTCTGCCCACTCGTCCCTGCCCACTCGTTCCTGCCCACTCGTCCCTGCCCACTCGTCTCTGCCCACTCGTCCCTGACTACTCGCTCCTGACTACTCGTCCCTGCCCACTCGTCCCTGACTACTCGTCTCTGACCACTCGTCCCTGCCCACCCGTCCCTGCCCACTCGTCCCTGCCCAATCGTCCCTGACTACTCGCTCCTGACTTCTCGTCCCTGCCCACTCGTCCCTGACTACTCGTCCTTGAAGACTCGTCCTTGACCACTCGTCCCTGCCCACTAGTCCCTGCCCACTCGTCCCTGCCCACTTGTCCCTGCCCATTCGTCTCTGCCCACTCGTCCCTGCCCACTCGTCTCTGCTCACTCGTCCCTGCCCACTCGTCCCTGCCCACTCTTCCTTGACCACTCGTCCTTGACCACTCGTCCTTTACCACTCGTCCTTGACCACTCCTCCCTGCCCACTCTTCCCTGCCCACTCATCCCTGATTACTCGTCTCTGCCCACTCATCCCTGCCCACCCGTCTCTGCCCACTCGTCTCTGCTCACTTATCCCTGCCCACTCGTCCCTGCCCACTCGTCCCTGCCCACTCGTCCCTGACTACTCGTCCCTGCCCACTCGTCCCTGCCCACTCGTCCCTGCCCACTTGTCCCTGCCCATTCGTCTCTGCCCACTCGTCCCTGCCCACTCGTCTCTGCTCACTCGTCCCTGCCCACTCGTCCCTGCCCACTCTTCCTTGACCACTCGTCCTTGACCACTCGTCCTTTACCACTCGTCCTTGACCACTCCTCCCTGCCCACTCTTCCCTGCCCACTAGTCCCTGCCCACTCTTCCCTGACCACTCGTCCCTGCCCACTCGTCCCTGACCACTCATCCCTGCCCACTCGTCCCTTCCCACTCGTCTCTGCCCACTCGTCTCTTCCCACTCGTCCCTGCCCACTAGTCCCTGCCTACTCGTCTCTGCCCACTCATCCCTGATTACTCGTCTCTGCCCACTCGTCCCTGCCCACTCGTCTCTGCCCACTCGTCTCTGCTCACTCGTCTCTGCTCACTCGTCCCTGCCCACTCGTCCCTGCCCACTCTTCCTTGACCACTCGTCCTTGACCACTCGTCCTTTACCACTCGTCCTTGACCACTCCTCCCTGCCCACTCTTCCCTGCCCACTAGTCCCTGCCCACTCTTCCCTGACCACTCGTCCCTGCCCACTCGTCCCTGACCACTCATCCCTGCCCACTCGTCCCTTCCCACTCGTCTCTGCCCACTCGTCTCTTCCCACTCGTCCCTGCCCACTAGTCCCTGCCTACTCGTCTCTGCCCACTCATCCCTGATTACTCGTCTCTGCCCACTCATCCCTGCCCACACGTCTCTGCCCACTCGTCTCTGCTCACTTATCCCTGCCCACTCGTCCCTGCCCTCTCGTCCCTGCCCACTCGTCCCTGCCCACTCGTCTCTGCCCACTCGTCCCTGCCCAATCGTCCCTGACTACTCGCTCCTGACTTCTCGTCCCTGCCCACTCGTCCCTGCCCACTTGTCTCTGCCCACTCGTTCCTGCCCACTCGTCCCTGCCCACTCGTCTCTGCCCACTCGTCCCTGCCCACTCGTCCCTGACTACTCGTCCCTGCCCTCTCGTCCCTGCCCACTCGTCCCTGCCCACTCGTCTCTGCCCACTCGTCCCTGCCCACTCGTCCCTGACTACTCTCCCTGCCGATTCTTCCCTGCCCACTCGTCTCTGACTACTCGTCTCTGCCCACTCGTCCCTGCCCACTCGTCCCTGCCCACTCGTCTCTGCCCACTCATCCCTGCCCACTCGTCCCTGCCCACTCGTCCCTGCCCACTCGTCTCTGCCCACTCATCCCTGCCCACTCGTCCCTGCCCACTCGTCCCTGCCCACTCGTCTCTGCCCACTCATCCCTGCCCACTCGTCCCTGCCCACTCGTCTCTGCCCACTCGTCCCTGCCCACTTGTCTCTGCCCACTCGTTCCTGCCCACTCGTCCCTGCCCACTCGTCTCTGCCCACTCGTCCCTGCCCACTCGTCCCTGACTACTCGTCCCTGCCCTCTCGTCCCTGCCCACTCGTCCCTGCCCACTCGTCTCTGCCCACTCGTCCCTGCCCACTCGTCCCTGACTACTCTCCCTGCCGATTCTTCCCTGCCCACTCGTCTCTGACTACTCGTCTCTGCCCACTCGTCCCTGCCCACTCGTCCCTGCCCACTCGTCTCTGCCCACTCATCCCTGCCCACTCGTCCCTGCCCACTCGTCCCTGCCCACTCGTCTCTGCCCACTCATCCCTGCCCACTCGTCCCTGCCCACTCGTCCCTGCCCACTCGTCTCTGCCCACTCATCCCTGCCCACTCGTCCCTGCCCACTCGTCTCTGCCCACTCGTCCCTGCCCACTCATCCCTGCCCACTCGTCCCTGCCCACTAGTCCCTGCCCACTCGTCTCTGCCCACTCATCCCTGATTACTCGTCTCTGCCCACTCGTCCCTGCCCACTCGTTCCTGCCCACTCGTCCCTGCCCACTCGTCTCTGCCCACTCGTCCCTGACTACTCGCTCCTGACCACTCGTCCCTGCCCACTCGTCCCTGACTACTCGTCTCTGACCACTCGTCCCTGCCCACCCGTCCCTGCCCACTCGTCCCTGCCCAATCGTCCCTGACTACTCGCTCCTGACTTCTCGTCCCTGCCCACTCGTCCCTGACTACTCGTCCTTGAAGACTCGTCCTTGACCACTCGTCCCTGCCCACTAGTCCCTGCCCACTCGTCCCTGCCCACTTGTCCCTGCCCATTCGTCTCTGCCCACTCGTCCCTGCCCACTCGTCTCTGCTCACTCGTCCCTGCCCACTCGTCCCTGCCCACTCTTCCTTGACCACTCGTCCTTGACCACTCGTCCTTTACCACTCGTCCTTGACCACTCCTCCCTGCCCACTCTTCCCTGCCCACTCATCCCTGATTACTCGTCTCTGCCCACTCATCCCTGCCCACACGTCTCTGCCCACTCGTCTCTGCTCACTTATCCCTGCCCACTCGTCCCTGCCCACTCGTCCCTGCCCACTCGTCCCTGCCCTCTCGTCCCTGCCCACTCGTCCCTGCCCACTCGTCTCTGCCCACTCGTCCCTGCCCACTCGTCCCTGACTACTCGTCCCTGCCGATTCTTCCCTGCCCACTCGTCTCTGACTACTCGTCCCTGCCCACTCGTCCCTGCCCACTCATCCCTGATTACTCGTCTCTGCCCACTCGTCCCTGCCCACACGTCTCTACCCACTCGTCTCTGCCCACTCATCCCTGCCCACTCGTCCCTGCCCACTCGTCCCTGCCCACTCATCTCTGCCCACTCATCCCTGCCCACTCGTCCCTGCCCACTCGTCCCTGCCCACTCGTCTCTGCCCACTCATCCCTGCCCACTCGTCCCTGCCCACTCGTCTCTGCCCACTCATCCCTGCCCACTTGTCCCTGACTACTCGTCCCTGCCCTCTCGTCCCTGCCCACTCGTCCCTGCCCACTCGTCTCTGCCCACTCGTCCCTGCCCACTCGTCCCTGACTACTCTCCCTGCCGATTCTTCCCTGCCCACTCGTCTCTGACTACTCGTCTCTGCCCACTCGTCCCTGCCCACTCGTCCCTGCCCACTCGTCTCTGCCCACTCATCCCTGCCCACTCGTCCCTGCCCACTCGTCCCTGCCCACTCGTCTCTGCCCACTCATCCCTGCCCACTCGTCCCTGCCCACTCGTCCCTGCCCACTCGTCTCTGCCCACTCATCCCTGCCCACTCGTCCCTGCCCACTCGTCTCTGCCCACTCGTCCCTGCCCACTCATCCCTGCCCACTCGTCCCTGCCCACTAGTCCCTGCCCACTCGTCTCTGCCCACTCATCCCTGATTACTCGTCTCTGCCCACTCGTCCCTGCCCACTCGTTCCTGCCCACTCGTCCCTGCCCACTCGTCTCTGCCCACTCGTCCCTGACTACTCGCTCCTGACTACTCGTCCCTGCCCACTCGTCCCTGACTACTCGTCTCTGACCACTCGTCCCTGCCCACTCGTCCCTGCCCACTCGTCCCTGCCCACCCGTCCCTGCCCACTCGTCCCTGCCCAATCGTCCCTGACTACTCGCTCCTGACTTCTCGTCCCTGCCCACTCGTCCCTGACTACTCGTCCTTGAAGACTCGTCCTTGACCACTCGTCCCTGCCCACTAGTCCCTGCCCACTCGTCCCTGCCCACTTGTCCCTGCCCATTCGTCTCTGCCCACTCGTCCCTGCCCACTCGTCTCTGCTCACTCGTCCCTGCCCACTCGTCCCTGCCCACTCTTCCTTGACCACTCGTCCTTGACCACTCGTCCTTTACCACTCGTCCTTGACCACTCCTCCCTGCCCACTCTTCCCTGCCCACTCATCCCTGATTACTCGTCTCTGCCCACTCATCCCTGCCCACACGTCTCTGCCCACTCGTCTCTGCTCACTTATCCCTGCCCACTCGTCCCTGCCCACTCGTCCCTGCCCACTCGTCCCTGCCCTCTCGTCCCTGCCCACTCGTCCCTGCCCACTCGTCTCTGCCCACTCGTCCCTGCCCACTCGTCCCTGACTACTCGTCCCTGCCGATTCTTCCCTGCCCACTCGTCTCTGACTACTCGTCCCTGCCCACTCGTCCCTGCCCACTCATCCCTGATTACTCGTCTCTGCCCACTCGTCCCTGCCCACACGTCTCTACCCACTCGTCTCTGCCCACTCATCCCTGCCCACTCGTCCCTGCCCACTCGTCCCTGCCCACTCATCTCTGCCCACTCATCCCTGCCCACTCGTCCCTGCCCACTCGTCCCTGCCCACTCGTCTCTGCCCACTCATCCCTGCCCACTCGTCCCTGCCCACTCGTCCCTGCCCACTCGTCTCTGCCCACTCATCCCTGCCCACTCGTCCCTGCCCACTCGTCTCTGCCCACTCGTCCCTGCCCACTCATCCCTGCCCACTCGTCCCTGCCCACTAGTCCCTGCCCACTCGTCTCTGCCCACTCATCCCTGATTACTCGTCTCTGCCCACTCGTCCCTGCCCACTCGTTCCTGCCCACTCGTCTCTGACTACTCGTTCCATCCCACTCGTCCCTGACCACTCATCCCTGCCCACTCGTCCCTTCCCACTCCTCTCTGCCCACTCGTCTCTTCCCACTCGTCCCTGCCCACTAGTCCCTGCCCACTCGTCTCTGCCCACTCATCCCTGCCCACTACTCCTTGCCCACTCGTCCCTGCCCACTCGTCTCTGCCCACTCGTCCCTGACTACTCGCTCCTGACTACTCGTCCCTGCCCACTCGTCTCTGACTACTCGTCCCTGCCCACTCGTCCCTGACCACTCATCCCTGCCCACTCGTCCCTTCCCACTCCTCTCTGCCCACTCGTCTCTTCCCACTCGTCCCTGCCCACTAGTCCCTGCCCACTCGTCTCTGCCCACTCATCCCTGCCCACTACTCCTTGCCCACTCGTCTCTGCCCACTCGTCTCTGCCCACTCGTCCCTGCCCACTAGTCCCTGCCCACTCGTTTCTGCCCACTCGTCCCTGCCCACTCGTCCCTGCCCACTCGTCTCTGCCCACTCGTCCCTGCCCACTCGTCCCTGACTACTCGTCTCTGCCCACTCGTCCCTGCCCACTCGTCCCTGCCCACTCGTCTCTGCCCACTCGTCCCTGCCCACTCGTTCCTGCCCACTCGTCTCTGACTACTCGTCCCTGCCCACTCATCCCTGCCCACTCGTCTCTGCCCACTCGTCTCTTCCCACTCGTCCCTGCCCACTAGTCCATGCCCACTCGTCTCTGCCCACTCATCCCTGCCCACTCGTCTCTGCCCACTCGTCCTTGACCACTCGTCCTTGACCACTTGTCCTTGACCACTCGTCCCTGCCCACTCGTCCCTGCCCACACGTCCTTGACCACTCGTCCCTGCCCACACGTCCCTGCCCACTCGTCCCTGCCCACTCGTCCCTGTCCACTCGTCTCTGCCCACTCGTCCCTGACTACTCATCCCTGCCCACTCGTCCCTGCCCACTCATCCCTGCCCACTCATCCTTGACCACTCTTATCCAGACTTTCAGGGAAGACTCAGCAAATGGTCAAAAAGAAACCTTTTTAGAAGTCTCATGAGGTTGGGATTTGTGGTGACAAAGAGGTTGGACTCAACGGAGACGCGACAGAGAAACCAGAAATGATTAAACCTTTAAACTTCCATGAGATCTCCTGCAGTTTATTTCTTCTACCATCAGAACCAGCAGTGTGTAACTGTGATTGATGTGACCCTCCAGCTGGTCTACGGAGGTTTTCCAGCATTTCTATCCATCCAGGAGGTTTACAATCCAGACACAACATGTAGTGTTTATTTTCCAGATGATAAATCCACAATGATTCATGATAACACCATTATTTATCACATCTTCATCACCATCACTACCATGTTGCTAAGAGACCTCTATTTTCACCTGGACATGATGATGAAGACGCTTTCTGTCAGACTTTCCACCAATCAACTTAACTCAACTTTAAAACAACCAAAGTTAGGACAAAGTGCTGTACATCAGCCAAAAATTACAAGATAATTAAATAACATGATAAAACAATAGATCATACAAGAAATAAAAAATAAAATAATCAAACAAAATGAATAAATAGTGAATAAAACCAAAATTAAAACCACACTTTAACACTCTGACCAGAAGCAGACTCACATTGGGTTAAAGGCCAAGGAATAAAAATGGGTTTTAAGATGAGTTGTAAAAATGGACAGTGAGGAGGCTTATGTAATGTGGAGGGGAAGCTCAGTTTAGAACAGAAAAAGCTCTGTCCCCTCCGAGCTTCAGTTTGGACCTCGGTACGTCCAGGAGCTGCAGGTCAGCAGACCTGAGGCACCGGGCAGGAGAGTGGAGGAGCTCAGAGAGGTGAGGAAGGACCAGAACGTTTAGAGATTTAAAAACAAATAAAAAATTAAGATGAATCCTGTAGGTCCCTGGCAGCCTGTGGAGGGAGGCCAGGATGGGTGTTATGTGCTCCTTCTTACGTACTCCAGTTAGGAGGCGTGCCGCTGCGTTTTGCACCAACTGGAGACGTGCAAGGGAGGACTATCAATCAGAGCTTAAACTGACAGTAATGTCCAATCAGAAGCAGAAAAGATGAAGGATAATGTTTCTCTATGGCTGGAATGAAAACAAGAAGGTTTTTCTGAGGCACAATGTTCTTCTGATTGGATTCTATCCTGCTGTATCTACTAACACATTCATTTTACATCAACCCATAATCTCAGGATCTGACAGCTCAGGCTGGTAGACTTGGTTGTAAAACTGGTAAAGATGTGAATTTTTACAAATAAGATTTACTTTTCAATTTTACAGGAACAAAGGGTTGGAATTCACGACATACTGTTGTGTTTCTGTCTGTCAGGGAACGAAGCAGGAGAAGAACCTGGTGAAACCTCTGTACGACCGGTACCAGATGATCAAACATCTGCTGTGTGTCAGCCCCCCCATCACCACCATTGTAAGAAACACTCTCACTCCCCAGTCTTTCTCTAAATAATTCTTCCTCACCTGTCTGGAGGGAAGGCACAACGAATCCTGTCCTGACCAGTTTTGATCTTTTTCCAGCTGTTGTAATCTTTTTACTGCACAGCAGCAATGATGGATTGTAAAGGTGGAGGTCATTTCGGTCTTAATAACTTTATCTTTTAAACTTTCATCTTGTTTACTTCTCTCGACCATCTGCTCTAGCTGGTCCCCACACTGCCCCCTGCTGGTTTCTGGAGTTCTGCAGAACGTGTAGTGTTCATGTTTGAGGACGTGCAGAAACAACGACACGGATCATTGAAGGCAGGGCAGCAGATCCTGGAAAAACAGCTCCAGCAAGCTGCATTATAAAAATACACATTTCCAAATTCCAACCCCCACCAATCTACCCTCACCCGCCACAAAGCACAGAAACACGTAATGCTTGTTCCCGAGGATTCAGCAACGCCTGCACCTTATTTATTTCCACACAAGATCTCCTTCATTCCCAAAGACGAGGTCCTGACGTGGGTTGTGGGAGATTTTATAAGGGTCGCCAAATAAACTATTTTTGCTTCAGTTTGCAATATTGATCAAGATCTGAATGTGCACTTCATCTATCAGCCACAACAGGAAGCTGATCACCCCCCCCCCCCTTAGTTTCTTGGGGCTTCTGGCGGTCTGGCTCTGGGTAGCCAGACCTGTAACTGTTCATCATGCCTACAGTTGTAATTGTAACAGTGGACATACTGCAGTGCTTTGTCTACTAGGAGGAAGAGGAAGGTTCTGATGAAGACACTCTTAGCTCCTCGCTGGTTGACGAACGTCCAGTCCCCCCTCCTGGTAGAAAAACCTGGTCAGCCGTCGGCGAGGAAGACAGTGACCGTGACAGCGATCCAGCCTTCGTGTCCCCGATAGACGAGGTGAAGGCCGTCCGTCAGCAGGTTACTCTGACCACAACCAACCTGCATGAAGCATCCAGGTGAGTCTCCCAGACCACAACCTGGTCCCCATCATGCTGGTCCACATTCTCAGATGTCCCCGTGGTTTCTGATAACTTTCCTCCCACCGGTTCAGGTCTCAGCTGCTCCAGTGTCTGCGGGAGACCCGAGCTGAGAAGAAGATGAGGCGTAAAGTTCTGAAGGAGTTTGAGGAGGAATTTTACCGCCAGACTGGACGGTCTGTAAACGCACAGCCATGAGATAACTCTGCAGTCCACCAGTAAGGACCACGTCTCCCCTATCAGATCCCAAGGCTGGCTTTAGGCAGGGCAAGAGGGGCAACGGCCCCTTAAACACCTTGCCCCCTCAATTCAAATCCATCAAAAATGCATAAACTCCCTAAACGCTCTCTCCCCTCTGCACCGAGCTGCGTGCCCGTTGTACAGCATTGCGTTGTGGGACCCCCTTTCTCCTTCCAGTGAACAACCAATCAGCGTTTAGTAAATGAGTTGACAAGCAGGCTGATTTTTGGGCATCAGGTTTCTCCCCCTCACTGGCTGAGCTGCTGCAGCGGTAAAACTAAGGAAGTGAGGGAGTGAAACTTTGTTAAATACCTCTGAGTGATTTACATGGTGAGATAGGCTACTTAATAACTAATTAACAATAAATACAGTCGTATATAACTCCTATATGTTCTGTCAACAGAGGATTGTTGCTTTTTTAAGTGTGGGGGCCTGTCAGTGGATGTGTGTGCCATCCAGACACTGTAGAGTAGAGGACGAGTTTCTTCAATGAGAAAAAGAAAAAAAATCAACAAAATTAAGAAAAAAATGTAATGTTCTCTGTTTTTGTTGTTAGTTCTTGATTTTTATATAAATGTGAGGTTATCGTCTGAGGGACTGCCACCTTATTGTGTTCTGGAGTTTGATGTTCTGTCCTGTTTTGTTGTTAGGCTGAACTATCTCAGCTTAGTTTAATAGTTTAGTTTATTGTTATCAGGCTGTCTAATGAGACATTTGTTATGTCATTTGTTAAAACTTTGATGATTGATATGTGCTAGTTTTCTCTTATTTTAATGTATCTATAATATTTATATTGCATTTCCCCCCTGAGGGATCGCCACCGAATTGTGGTCAGGGGGTTTGGTGCCTCAGTGACCCTAAGAGCTACACCAGCAGGAGCTTTAGTTTCTGGTGGGACACCCACGCTGGACAGGTCTTTGGTTAAAGGCCTGACAAAGTGCAATCCATTTCTTCACACTTATAAACAACAATAACAACAACAAAAAAAGCTGAAGCATGACATGTACGCATGATGCCCCGTTCACATGTCTGCCTGCATGCATTCCTAGAGCCGGCCTTGGCAGAGTGGGGGTCGGTCAAAGATGAGGGTCCCTTCTGAGGACAGAGATCCTGTGTCTGAATGTGGGTCCCATCTTTGGCGGGTTGAGTCTGGTGAAAGGCTCACCAGGTGACTGGGGGCGTGGCTTTGCTTCTGGACCTGAGTTAACTGGTTTACGTTGTTCCTGCTGGTTTTCTACGTCCTATGTCTGATGACCTGGTCCTGGTTTTGTTCCCGATCAGAATCTGTCAGAAAGAGGACCGGACCCCGATGAAGGAGGAGTACCAGGAATACAAACAGCTGAAAGCCAAACTCCGCCTGCTGGAGGTCCTGCTCAGCAAACAGGACTTCAGCGAGACTCCTTGAAGATAACACTCGTCCAGCATGAGCCAAGCGCTGAGGCCAGCACTGATCTGATCTGAGTTCAAGACCAGTCTTACAAGAGTCTGGGACCTGGGTCCAAGACCGGTCTAAGACTGGTCTGACATCAGTAAAGGACATGCCAGATTGGAGTCTTGGACATGTCAGACACATGTTCAGAACTGTCTGAAACAAGTCCTGAAGCCTTCGGACCAGAGTCCAGAACCTGTCAGATCTGAGTCTAGGACTGGTCGGACCTGAGCCCTGGTCCAGCATCTTGGACTGAAGTGAACAGTAAGACCTGTTTCCTCTGTCTGATGTTCAGCTGTGTCGTTTCAGACCATAAAAATATATATATTTGGATCCAAATTATGTGATGCATCATGACAACATCATTAGGCAGGTTTAGACTACTAGAACGCACAACAATGACATCATGAAACACGTCCAGACCAGGGGGTCGCTTCATTTTCACAGCTGGAATACTGCAGTCAGTCAGCTGATGAGGACAAAGTGGCATGCAGGATGTAGATGTGTTACCATGACAGAGCTATTTAAAAAGGAAAAAGTATTTTTACCAAAAGTGTCCAAAGATGATATGCAGAGTTTTGTGGAAGAGTTTGTTTTCCAGGTTGATCAGAGACTGATGGGACCTGCAGTTGTTAGCATTAGCAGTAGAATAAGGCTGTCTGAATGTAGTGGGAAGGGGCTGACTGAAGCTACAGGGCTGAACATAAAACCTAGGTGTGCCATCTTTTATGTGACAAGCAGACAACCAAACGTAGCCCAGCTTAGTCCATCTGATGTCAGATGTCCAAACAGATTCCATCAGCATGTCCATCCATGGTAATGATATATAACTTGAACATTTCCAGTCTTCTGTGTTCCTGATGTCTCTGATGAAACATGACATTGGTTACTTCTCTGAGCCAGATGCCGACATCAGCATTAATGTGTCCACTCCCTAATGCTGCTGTGAATTCTGTCCTGTGATGTGCCACTTCTGTTCCACCTTTCTATCCAGACAATAAATATTTTTGCTATCAACAGTTCTGGTTTTGCTGGAGTCCCCCACTATCTACTTCATGCTACTACCAGGTTGCCTCTTCGTCGGGTCCACTTTCTAGTCCCGGGTTGGATCTCCTTTTTAATTCTTGGTGAAATAAAAACCATTCCTCTGAGATTTTGCACCATATTGACAAGAAGCATCACTTACTGCACATCCATCATGAGAATCTAATGTTCCAACCATAGACTGTAAAACAGGTGCATGGATCCTCCATGGTGTGCCCCACAGGTTTTGGAAAAGCTGAAGTAAAGCTCATTGGGCAGTTTCCACGTCGCCTTCTTGGCAGCGTCAGGGTTAGCTGTCTCTTCCAGAAAACACAAAAATAAGCAAAGAGCTAGAACTGAGGGGGTGGGGGGTGGATGACATCTATCAAAATCCAACCTGCCTGTAGTGAAGATCTAACCCAGAGCTAAAGGTGGCTAATCATGTAAAAAGAGGTAGGCAGGCTAATGCTAAGTTGCACCAGCCATAAAAAAGGGGACCAGCAAGATTGTGTAGGTAGGGTTGTGTGATCCATCCAAACCAGAAAAGGAACTTCTGTGCCTTCCAGCCAGTGTCTCCAAAGCCAGCTTTCATACAAAAAGTTTTCTGTTGCCATGTCATAGTTTCTC
The DNA here is from genome assembly GCF_933228915.1 of Telmatherina bonti. Taxonomy (NCBI): domain Eukaryota; kingdom Metazoa; phylum Chordata; class Actinopteri; order Atheriniformes; family Telmatherinidae; genus Telmatherina; species Telmatherina bonti. Next base: position 33,760,793 of record NC_136630.1, on the reverse strand, counting down.
TTGGCTGGGCTTAAACAATAGGAAGAACACTGCTTTTATCTTGTCGGGCTCTGCCTTTGCCCAGCAAGAGATGGAAGGAACGTGAAACTCTAGCCTTAACAAGAAAAGAATTCTCCTGTAGTCTCCAGAATTGTCACACATGTCATCCAGATGGTCAAACACAAAACTGTCCAGGAACTGTCAAGGCCTGTAAAACAGCAGGAGCATTTGGAAAAGGTATGTCTGGACGGCCAGGGCCCCAAGAGCCCCAAAGCAACCCCCCCCAGGCTCCGCCAACGCTCACAGAGAGCCAGGATCCCCAGACCGCCACGCAGCGGCAGCCAGGCCGCACCTCAGTGCACCCCCAACTACACATACACATACCCACACCTACACACACATATTCCCTCCCTACACACACCCTACCCACCCAATCCCGTTCACACGCTCCATCTCACAATCCACAGCCGCTCCTCACATACACACACATCACAAACCCCCTCTCAAATGATACTCAAAATGAGCCAAAAGTGTCTTAAAGGTCATTTTTACAAATCTCCTTTCCGGATTCAGACCACATGATAGACATTCCTCACATCCAACTTGGAAAGATGGTAGCACCTTGGTACTTGTTTTAAATGGTGATGTTATTCAGGCCTCCATAGGCTCCATGGACAGGCCAGAGCTGCATATCATCCTACATGCACGTATGTTCTGGTTGTGTTTACTCACAATGCACTTTGTTTTATTGTCCACTTCCTGTATCTCATCCATTTAAAGCTGTTTGGGCTGTTTTCTCTTCCACAAAGAAAAAAACCTCCAAACCATCCAAAGGAGACAACAACGATTTAAATTTGGAAGCTAGGGATCCTTTTTTGTATTTTTCTGTGACTTGTCTCTCTTTAGCTTGGAAAGAATTAGAAACAACTGGATGGAAAAGCAGTAACAGGTAACACTTTAATAGAACAACCATAAGGGCAATGATGAGGAAGGGTTTGTGCTCTTGCTGAACACCTCTGCTAAATCATGATACTCAGTGGGAACAGTGGATAAATCAGCTGTGCAGGTTGTTTCAGATGGAGATTGATACGAGGGGATCAGAACTGAGCAGAGACAGCTTTGATGGCTACGGTTACATGATTTTTTTTCATTTGGAATTAAATCATTTGGAGTTAAATCATTTGGAATTAAATAATTTGGAATTAACATATTATCCTACGAGTTTGCATAGAGATGATAATTCCGAATGAAGGTTTACATGAAACACGTCCTCGCTTAATTCCTCTTTAGAGCGGCGGGTTGGGAAGGGTTCTGATTGGACAGAGGGTGCACGTGACGTATGACGTATACCGGAAATAAACAAAGTTGGCTCCCTGCTTCTCGTATTTTCAGTCATAACTTATAAAAACTACATAATAAGTACCATTTTAACTGCTATTTTTATTAATCAATTTATTTCAGTTCAACTTTATTTATATAGCATCAAACCACGGCAGTGCCATCTCAAGACGCTTTACAGACAGAAGAAAACATAATGAAGGCCAATTCATAACAGCCTATATAAGGAAACCAACAGATTGAGTTGAGTCCAACTCAATCTCCCATCCTGAGCAAGCACACTGGCAACAGTGGGAAGGAAAAAACTCCCTTTTAACAGGAAGGAAACCTCCGGCAGAACCCGGCTCAGGACAGGCAGCCATCTGCCTCTGCTGTGTGGGGGGTACATATCCTGTCACTAAAGACATATTGATAAGATTTAGTAGTGATGTATTAATTAAAGGCAGAATGTCCTTAAAGAGGCTCGTTGGGAGAGGGTCTAAGATACAGGTGGATGGTTTAGATGAAGCTATTATTTTAGTTAATTCAGAGGGTTGGACAGGACAGAAACTATTTAGACACAAGTCAGATCCTGGTTCTAAGGATGCTTCAGAGACCACAACAGGCTCAACATTATAGGTAGAAGGAAGAATATTGTGGATTTGATCTCTAATAGTGTCAATTTTATTCCTGAAAAAATACATGAAATCATCACAGCTAAGTGAGAAAGGAATACATGGCTCCACAGCGCTCCGGCTCCTAGTAAGCCTGGCTACAGTGCTGAAAAGAAACCGAGGGTTGTTTTTGTTTTCCTCTATTGTTGTGTCCTCTGTTGTTGACCTGGCTGTGTCAGACCACTGCTGTGTGTTTTTTAACATCACCAGCTCTATAAAACAGGACGCTTCAGTGAGGACTGTGAGGAGGCGATATATTACTTCTGAAGTGGCTGCAAATTTTATAAATATTTTATCTGGAACTCCAGCTCAGATTTTTCCTGCATCATGTGATTTTATCGTCGACCATTTTAACAACAAATTAAAGTCGGCAATTAACTCAGCAGCTCCAGTTAAAACAAAAATATTAAAAACTAAATTCAGAACACCATGGAGAAATGAGGAAATAAAAGAGAAGCTGCAGGAGAGCAGAGAGGAAATGGAGGAAAACAAAACTAACAATTCATCAGGATATTTTAAAGGAACAACTTAAAATTTATAATAACAAAATCAAACTGGAAAGAAAACTCTATTTTTCAAACCTCATCACACATAACAAAAATAATCAAAAAAATTCTTTTTAAAACCATTGATATTTTAATGAACACAGATAGCATCAAGTCCTCCATGCAGCCATCAGACGCTGCATGGAGGACTTTGCAGACCACTTCAGAAGTAAGATCAATGCTATTAGATCCAATCTTTTATCTCAGCATAATGTTGATTTTAACGGATCTGAAGCATTGTTTTTATCTGAGGAAACACTGGAGAGTTTTGTTCTGGTTGATGCACAGATGCTTGGTCAAGTTTTCTCCCAGCTAAATCCAACAACGTGCCTTTTAGACCCGATTCCCACATCGCTTTTAAAAACTTTTTATGGTTTCTTTGAGTGTGAGCTTTTAGACATAGTAAACTACTCTCTTCAGATGGGTGTCTTCCCTTCTGCTTTTAAAACGGCGGTGGTAAGGCCCCTTCTGAAGAAGAGTGGCTTAGATCCAAACATGGTTGATAATTTACCGACCTGTATCCAACTTACCGTTTTTAAGTAAAATAAGAGAAAAAGTTGTTTTTACTCAATTACACAAGTTTTTGAATAAACACAACATTTCAGAAAAATATCAATCTGGTTTCAGGACTAACCACAGTACGGAGACGGCCCTCTTGAAGATTGTTTGTGACCTTAGATCTAGCCTGGACTCACAGAAACTTTCTGTTCTTGTTCTACTGGATCTGAGTGCCGCATTCGATACAGTAGATCATCAGATTTTATTGAACAGGCTCAGAAGTCTGGTGGGCCTCTCAGGGATCGCTCTTAAGTGGTTTCATTCCTACCTCTCGGATCGACAATTTTTTGTAAGTATGGATACATGCTCCTCACGAACCTATGAAATAAAATGTGGGGTTCCCCAAGGATCAATTTTAGGCCCGTTACTTTTTAACCTGTATAAGTTACCACTTGGGGACGTCATCAGGAGACACGGCGTTGATTTTCACAGCTATGCCGATGATAAACAGCTTTACATCGCCGTGTCCCCTGATGACTTAGAGCCACTTAATATTCTTTTAAACTGTATTTCAGATATAAAGTCATGGATGGCAGCAAACTTTTTACAGCTCATCCAGGACAAAACTGAAGTTTTAATTATCGGTCCTGAAGGCAAGAGAGAGATCCTTTTATCAAAATTGCAACATTTTAATCCCTCCCAGTGTGTGAGAAATTTGGGTGTTCTTCTTGACTCTGAGCTGGATTTAATTCCACACACAAAAAATGTAACAAAAACAAGTTTTTATCATCTAAAAAATATTGCCAGAGTCGCCCATTTCTCTCTCTTGCCAGCACAGAGGTGCTGATGCTTTTATTTCCAGTAGATTAGATTACTGTAACGCCCTGCTCTCTGGTCTTCCTAAAAAGTCTCTTTCCAGCCTACAATTACTCCAGAATTCAGCGGCACGAGTTCTGACGAGGACCAGAGGGCAGGAACACGTTACACCAGTTTTAAAATGGCTGCATCGGCTTCCTGTGCACTTCAGGATTGATTTTAAGATTATTTTACTTGTTTATAAATGCCTTAATGGTCTTGGGCCTTCTTATTTATCTGACCTTCTTTTTAATTATGAGCATTCGCGGACCCTGAGGTCCTCTGGTACCAACCTTTTAGTGGTTCCTAAAGTCAGAACTAAGACATACGGTGAGACCTCTTTCCATTGTTATGGTCCTGGACTGTGGAACAGCCTGCCAGAGAGCCTCAGGGCCGCAGAGACTGTTGATGTTTTTAAGAAGAGGCTCAAGACACACCTTTTTAGCTTATCATTTAACTGAATTTTATTTTATTTTATTTACTTATCTTAATTTTCTTCATTTATTAATTTATTTATTTTTAAATTGTTTTATTAGATTTCTTATTTTTAATACATTATTGTGAAGTCCTTCTATATAAATATGTGTATTTTCTTTTATTGTTGCTCTTATTTCTTACTGCTTCTTAAAGTTATTCATCTTCTGGTTTTAACTCCAGTGTTTTCCTTATGGGGATCCATCACGCTGGGGGCCCTGCCTGTTTGGTCTGGGGGCTGCTGTCATGGTGACCGCTGCTGTTTGGGTGGCGCGGGGTCCACCACTGCAGCTTCACGGCTGCGGGGTGGCCCCGTTGCTGCCTGGGAGTTGTGCGGTTTGGCAGCGGCCCCTATGAGCATGCAGGGGACTGGCTCCTGGTGTGGATGGATCCCGAGGTATTGTCTCCTCACATCAGCATCAAGTCAGAATTTTTATCACTTACTGAATGTTTTTAGTTGTTTTATTAACCAGAATTCAGTTAAAGAGACAGTATTCATGACAGTATGATGTTTTTTGGGGAATGTGGGGGGTGTGTGTGTGGGTGGGTGTGGGGGGGGGGGGTTCTTTGCTCTTTGTCCTTGTGTGTGTGTGTGTGTGTGTGTGTGTGAGTGTGTGGAAAGAGCTTGTGTCGATTATTTTTAAATGCCTTTTTATCCACTGTTTGTTTTAATCCTTATGACTTCATTTTATCCTGTAAAGCACTTTGTGTTGCCTGAGGCATGAAAAGTGCTCAAGAAATAAAGTTTGATTTATTTGATTTGATTATCGATGATGAATAATAAGCTGTTCTTGCCGTACGTAAGGCTTTTTTGTATAAAATTAAACTTTCTTTCCAGGTTAAGTGAGACTCCTCTAATCCTGATGAACGCCATCTGTTTTCCAAACGCCTTGATGCCTGTTTTAGAGCTCGAAGCTGGGAATTAAACCAGGGAGCCTTCATAATCTTACCTAATTTCTTCTTCTTTAGGGGAGCAACATTATCCAAGGTTGTACGCATTGAAGCTGTTATAGTATCAGCATGTTGATCAATCTGAGCAGGAATAAGGCTTAAAGGGGGACTCTCAGTCATGCTAACACATGGTAGAGGGGAAAAAATGGATTCAATTGATTGTTTAAATTTTGTAATAATATTGTCTGATAAACATCTACTATAGTAGAATTTATTTTTGGTCAGTGAGTAATCAAATAAAGTGAATTCAAAGGTTAATAAGAAGTGATCGGACAAGACAGGGTTTTGAGGAAATACTTTGAGCTTATCAGTCTCAATACCAGATGTTAGAACCAGATCAAGAGTATGACCATGAGAGTGAGTGGCTCCATGGACATTTTGTGAAAACCCAATTGAGTTTAGAATAGAGCTAAAGGAAATGTTTAAACTATCATTTTCATCGTCAACATGAATATTAAAATCACCTAGTACAATGACCTTATCAGTAGTCAGCACTAACTCAGACAAGAGATCAGAGAATTCGGTCAGAAACTCGGAGTAAGGTCCAGGTGGGCGATACACTAATGCTAAAAGGAGCGGTTTCTCTCAATTCCATTTTGGATGAGATAAATGTGAATTAGCAGCTCAACACAAGCACAGTACTTCACTTTTTCCAGCAGCTGAGAAGAAGAAGAAAGACAGACCACCGAACATGGGAGGCAAAACAACGTGCATCATCGGGACAGGACAAGGTAACGAGCATGCTCAGAACAACTGGAATTAATATAGGGTTTAATGAAGGTTTACACAACAGGAATTAAATAGTTCGGAATTAAAATGTGAATAAACCAGACATTTACATCAAGATTAACTTTAATTCCCAATAGAAATTTGCATTAGGAATTAAGTGTTTACATGGTCGTTTTTCATCAGTTTAAAGTGGAATTAACTTTTATTTGGAATTAAACAGGAATTAAAACTCCCATGTAGTGAATGACTAAGGTACTCCAATGTGTTGCCCAAGTTCCAACTGAGAGCAGAATTAGCCCTGATGCAACTTGTAAACTCTTAAAAAGAGGACCCTCCTGTTGACTCTGCACAGGAAATACAACAGGAAATACGTCTAAAGCAATGTAAATAGTGGATGCTGCAAGTTTGAAACCTGGATCAGTAGATGTGAAAAGTAAATGAATGTGGCAGTATTCTACATCAACCTCACATTGAGATTATATGTTGAACAGAGACGTTGAGTTTGGCAGATATTGCGATTTGGTGAAAAAAATTCTGAGAACAGCATTTCAGTAGTGTAACATTGTGTGGACGTTAGCACAACAGACATTCATCTACTCTGAGTTTACATTCACACATTATAGAAATAATGCTCCTCTTGATATTCTGCATTCTTATTCTATTTTTCTATTTATTTTGCATAATTGTTTGTATTACAGAATTTGCTGCTGGACCGGACTGGAGAGGGAAAGAAAGAGAACCGAATAGAAGAGAAAACAGAAAACACCTCATAGAGAGAAAAGAGTGAGCCATGTATACAAATACATACGCATCTACATACACATATATATGTACATATACACACACACACACACACACACACACACACACACACACACACACATTCATGGTCCCCCTGCGGAAGAACAAAGCCAATAACTGTCGGGAGCAGCAGAAACTAACCAGTTGAATATAAACCAGAAACATAGGAAGAAAACCAGCTGCTGTTAGTGAATAAACCTGCAGGATGACTCAGTGACTGTGTCGCATGCAGAACATGCAGAGTGGAACGTGTTCAGAGAAGAGTGATCATGTCAATGTGGCCCCGCCAACACAATGGCTAGAGGCAGGCCAGGGGGACCCTGAGACCCAGCCAATCAGTAGAGAGGAAGTCACAACACCGTGTTGGGAGAGGGACCACCTAAGCAGCCACGCCCGTTATACACTGCAGTCCTGCCCCCCAAAACTTGTCCATGAGTTGTGTGTCGCATGTGCTCAGTGTGAACCTGCGCCAGTGGAGAATTTACCAATCTTGGTGTTCTCTGGCAAACGCGAAACGTCCTGCACGGTGTTGGGCTGGAAGCACAACCCCCACCTGTGGACGTCGGGCCCTCATACCACCCTCATGGAGTCTGTTTCTGACTGTTGGAGCAGACACATGCACATTTGTGTCCTGCTGGAGCTCATTCTGCAGGGCTCTGGCAGTGCTCCTCCTGTTCCTCCTTGCACAAAGAAGGAGGTAGCGGTCCTGCTGCTGGGTTGTTGTCCTCCCACGGCCTCCTCCACGTCTCCTGATGTACTGGCCTGTCTCCTGGTAGCGCCTCCATGCTCTGGACACTACGCTGACAGACACAGCAAACCTTCTTGCCACAGCTGGCATTGATGTGCCATCCTGGATGAGCTGCACTACCTGAGCCACTTGTGTGGGTTGTAGACTCTCTCTTATAGACTCTGTCTTCTCAACACACACACCCCTCCACCACGATAAGGCGGCGGCACAGGGAGGAGATTTTGCGTCTGGCTTTTACATAAACTAAAAATCAATCTATTTGAAAAAACAGTAGGCTAATTTATATGAACAAATTTAGTAAAGTTGTTCTTTCTGCTGCTACTTTATGAACAACATGTGTTTGTACCACTTCTTAAACTGGGCCATGCTTGGACATGGTGGTGGGTGATAGAAACGGTGATAGAAGGAACTGATGGCCACTTCAACATACAGCGACACCTGCTGGTCATTTTGAAACTACCTAGTATGAGTTGTTTAACTAATGTGCCGGCACACTAGTGTGCCTAGAAAGATTATCACGTGCCATGGAAATTTATCCAATGTTACCTTGTTGGTCAAATAAACAGGTCTGTGTTCAAAACAGACCCAGGCCAGCAGGCTGAAATATCAGAGATTATAACGGACATTTATTTTGTTGTTTTTTATTTGATTCTTATTTAAGATATGTTGACAACTTCAATTTGTTAATACAGACTATAGAGTTTAATTTTTCAACATTTTAGGTTTGTGGTGTGTTGTAAGATCTTTTCAGAGGGAAAAAAAAGTGCTTTGGCTCTAAAAAGGTTTAAAAACACTGGTTAGTCAGACACGTCTTGTTTGTTTTGTTGCCAATAAATACGGAAGCGTATAGAACTGTCAGCCATATATAAAAAACATTTGGACCATATTACATTGTAATGTGATAGTTAATTGTAAGTGCATAAAATTCTTCATGTTATAATTTGACTGTATATAACGTTATAACATGATGCTATTATCAGGTCGACATGCAGATCCCAAAACGTCTAATTGAGGAACCGTTGTGTTTCCTACTCGACTGAACCATGTAGAAACGGTGCAGTTGTGAAGCTCAAATGACACATCATGTTGGCATTTCAGCCATAAACCACACAGGACGACGTCTCCATGTTGGCAGGTTGGTGTAATAGCTGGGAAGTGGATCTAAAAGCACAGGCTACAACCTGAAACTCTTGGGAGTTTTAACAATTCATTTAACTCATATAGACCCGAATCATGAAAAAAAAGACTAGTTATGTCCACATTTTTTAATACCAAGTCTTCATTTGTCCCTTTAACAAAATGTAAAATAAAACATCCCAAATTTTTGTTTGGGATATTTAAAATATAAATGTCAACATTTTTATCTTCTACTTTCTCATGTCCATTAAGAGGCAAAGGACAAAAGTAAAATCGTATTCCACAGCATTTTCAGCAAAGTTTGTACCATAAAGCGATGCCAAATGTCTCAGAAACTGTATTATTTATGTCACACTGGGTTATGGGTTATGTGTAGTTCATGATGACAGCAGGAGGATCACATGGAGCTCTGGAGCAGCAGCAGCAACAGAGCGTGACCTCAGCTATACGAAGGACAATGAGGAGACAAAATATTCCAGGGAGGACTGATGGAACCACAGTAGGACAGCAACGATGTGGCAGAGACAATCAGATCGGGGTTGAAATACGTCAATGACACGATTATCTGAGGACCTGCTGCCGCGATCCGCAGCTCCACACCTCACACACACCTCACACACACCTGTTTTGCTGTTTTGACCGCCGACTCTGCCTTCCCATTGCTTTGTGGGTACCCAGGTAAAGATGTACAGTGTTCAAATTTCCGCTTCTGGCTAAATGTTCTGAAATACCCTGGGAATACCCTGGCGAGCAAAGTGTGCTTTCAGTTTCTGTATTATTGTGGTACACTGAGTGTCTAGTAGACACTTCCCAGAAGTTTGAATAATAGTCCACAGTTACCATATAGTCCCTGTTCTGCCACATAAAAAGATCAGTTCCAACTTTGGACCAGGGTCTGTAGGAAACATCATGAGGCTGCAAGGTCTCTTTCTGCTGTTTGGAGTCAACTGACCTGCAGATGTCACATCTTGAGATGAAAGTCTGTCTGTGTTCAGTCATACCCTGCCAGTACACACACTCACGTGCCCGTCTAAGACAGCCTTTGACTCCCAGGTGTGATGAGTGTATCCGGTGGATGAAGTTGGCTCTGGGACTGTCTGGGATAACTGCTCTTTGAGAGACATGCAGAGACACATGACAGTCTGATGTTGATTTATATAGTTAACAACTGAGATAGATCCCTCTAGTGTAGGCCATAATATATGATGATATGATACATAAAGTTATGTTTGCTGGATTTGTTCATTTATTTATTACAACTTCCTAAAAAGAATTTAGTGGGACGAACCGTCTCTGAAACGATGAGCCAACAATGAAGCGAGGCTGGCAACAGGTCCGCACTCTGGGTACGTATGCAGGCGGGTCATACACGTTACAAGTAAATAAATATACGTACCAACTCATGTTCAGCCAATCGGAGGAGGATCCTTCGTCACCTTTAATGCGATGGAGTTTCATGAGAGAAGCAAATTCATTCTCGGAATTTAGAGCTTTGTTTTACTTTTGGCGGCAGAATAATTGTGGTAAAATGTGAGTTGGTCACCACCGTTTAGTGCACTTCGTCCATGTTCCATTTGGGACAACACTTACTACGGTGGGTTATCATAGAGCATCATCATAGAGCAGTGCACTTTCAGAGTTTTTTGCGCAAAAGTCAGTGTAAACACACTGAAACATAGTGCGCAAAGTAGTGTTAGTGCGCTGATTGAGATGTCTTTGCCAAGTTGGCAGAATCCAGAACGTCGATGGTGGCTTCAAACCTTCCACTGTGAAGTCCCCTGATCTCCGCCCCTCACTGTTTGGCGCTGACACCTGTCTCTCACAGACAAGGCAAGGCTAGCATATAACAAGCTAGCAACACACTAAGCACTTGTCTCCTGCAGCAACACTCTTCGTCTCTGGTACTTTTGTGACCACTGCCACCATGTTTCATTCTGTTTACGTTTTCTTTACATTCTACATTAACAGAACAGACTATAACTGTAAGTGTTTAATAGCAACTTTATTGAACAACTGGCTCAACATGTATTCCTGCATACAACCCTAGCCTGGGGAGGAGTCTCACCACAAAGTCTCCCTCCAGGAACATGTAACAACCAGCGTTCCACTTGTCACACCAAGGATCAGGACAGGCCAGGAGCAACTGCTTCAACAGCCAGAGCCCTCAGCAACTCTAGCCAAAGAGCTGGCCCCAGAAGCCACCAACCAACCACATGCAAATGGGGGCGAATCATACCTTTTAAACATGTTCTACTTGCCACGAAAGATGACGCTGCACCAATAATTACTGAAGAACAAGACAAGACTACCAACAAAGAAAAATCTGGTTCATGTATTGGTCAACACAGAACTTGAGTTTCCATCAGAGTAAAAAAAGGGATCTGGATCAGACCCTGGTGGTCTTCTAATCTAACCGCAAGACATTTCTCCCATCCAGAGCTGCCTATCGTCCTACACTCACAAAAGTTCTGGTTGTTTTTACCCACAGTGCACTTTGTTTTATAGTCTACGTCCTGTATATTTAGTCTGTTTGAAACCGTTCAGAACAAGATTTACATTTGTCTTCTGCTCTGATCAGAATCAGAGTTCACTTCCATGTCACAACTACCTGAAGCGACTTTCAGAGCAAAAAGACCTGGATTAGAATCAGAAAGGCTGGTGGGAATATAGCCAAACGTTAAAGATATGGAAATGCAACATAAATGACACATCAAAGACAAACTATTTCATTTATTTGGTCTCAATGGGAAGTTTCAGTCTTTTATTAACACACTGAATATTCCTTCTTTAAATCTGCGGTCCAGTCATGATCTCCATTTTAAAGTTTCTGAGTCCAAAACATATGGTCTCTGTTCCTAAGTGGACAAGTAGGTAAATTCACAGATAGTACAAGCTGGTGGACACTTTGAAAACATCAGATGAGCCTTCGTATGACGTGATGATGGGTCTCAGGCCATTCATTTGTTTGTAATGTCCAAAGTGTCGAATCCTGTAGGAGCCACTTAGGGCAGATGGAGGAATGTGCCACTCAATGGTAGCGTTGCTCTGCCGGTTTGAACCTTTCAGCCACTGAAACCTGTACAAATAAACATCATCCAGCAGGTAAACATCATCCAACAGGTAAACATCATGCAGCAGGTAAACATCATGCAGCAGGTAAACATCATCCAACAGGTAAACATCATCCAACAGGTAAACATCATGCAGCAGGTAAACATCATCCAACAGGTAAACATCATCCAGCAGGTAAACATCATCCAGCAGGTAAACATCATCCAACAGGTAAACATCATCCAGCAGGTAAACATCATCCAGCAGGTAAACATCATCCAGCAGGTAAACATCATCCAGCAGGCAAACATCATCCACTCTGAAACTCTAGTTAAATGACTGAAACTGGTTAAATTACTCTAAAATTGGTTAATTTTCTCTGAAACCAGTTAGTTGACTCTGCAACTCTAGTTAACTGACTGAAACTTAGGTTAACTTACTCTAAAATTGGTTAACTCCCTCTGAAACCAATTATCTAAACTGACCTTGTTTCCCATGATGCATCAGTGTGAACAACTTCCCAGGTGTCCGTTCTGTTGTCGTAAATCTCCACAGTTACAAAAGTTTTATCTCTCTGCAGCAAAAAAACCCAGACCAGTCAGGTTAGAGAAGACAGAAACTGTAAGTTACAAAACCAAAACAAGGCAAGAAAAGTGTTCTTACAATGTCCCCACTGTGGCGAGGGTTTCCTGCAACAAACGTGACAGAAGCAACGTCCCCCTGAAAAACAATGTGTCATAAATATAAGGTCCTAATATCTTCTATTTATATTTAAATTTGTTGATCTCTGATTCAAGTATATTTAATCTTTACTTGAATTTTAAGTGACAGTTTGCCCTTAAAATACCCAGATTTCTAACAAAGTCTTAAAAGTATCACCTTTCAGCAAACAGCTCGTAAATCTTTGGCAATTATTTATAGAGTAAATTTATTTAAGATACTGTAACCTTACTCTGCTTGAAACCTGGAAAAGATCCAACTCACCTGTAAAGTTATAGACCTTTTAAATCAATAAATACAGACACAAAAATCTCAAGTAAAGCACTGACAGAGTTAATCTGATCATACATCCTAGCAGCTGTCATCCTAGATTGCGCCGTCTGTTGGCAGCAGATTGTAGTAGCTCTGACTCGCTATCTTGATTTTTTTTAAAAGTACAAAGTCTTCTTGCATAGATATTACCTCAAATTAGGCCTTTTTTTCTGAGGATTTCATGCCGGTTCGGAGGGTGTGCTGCAAGGAGGATTTTTTTTTGCATATTTTCGCTCTTTCAAGACTTGTTATGAGGAGTCTACATTGCAACAAAAGACTTGTTTACAATCTGGATCAACTAATTAACCTCTCCCAAATCAGGATTATCAGCGAAACAACACATCAAATCCCGATGGAGTTGAAAAGAAAGAGAAGAGGATGCAGAGCGGGAGTGAGGCAGAGGAGAAAGTGATGGAGATTTAAACCATTTCTCCCAACCGTCGTCATGGGTAATGTGAGATCGCTAGCAAACAAAACAGATGAGCTCGAGATGATAACAAGGTCTCAGAAAGAATACAGAGAGTGCGAAAGAGATGGAACTTGAACTGGAAAGGTTAAGGTCACAGACCCGTCTGCGTGAGACAGAATTAAAGCAAAAGGAAGGACACTTTCATGGATCTGCGTCCAGTAAGTCCCAAGGGGTTAGCGACTTTTTTGATATTTCTGAAAGTTTATAGCTCATGCCGAAATTTTCTGAGAAGGATCCAGACACGCTTTTCCTGCTTTTTGAGAGGTTGGCTAAAATGAAGCAATGGTCAGATTCAGAACAGACTTTACTCTTGCAGTGTGTCCTAACTGGAAAACCCCAGGAGGCTTTTGCTGCTTTAAACATGAAAGACAGTGAAAGTTATAAAAAAAAGTTAAGGCTGCTGTCTTAAGAGCGTATGAACTGGTCCCCGAAGCTTATCGACAAAGATTTAGAAACTCCAGGAAACACGAGAATCAAACCTATGCAGAGTTTGTTCATGAGCTGACTACTTTGTTTAGCCGTTGGCAAGTTGCCTCTGAGGTGGAGACTTTTTCACAGCTTTATGAGTTACTGTTGCTGGAACAATTTAAGGCCACTTCCGCATGTGTGGCCATTTATATAAATGAACATAAGGTCACGAGTGCCGCTGATGCAGCCGTTTTGGTTGATGACTTTGTGTTGACACTCAAAAGTAATGATCATTGGAGAGCTTATTCCAGCCCCCAGAGAAAAGTTTTGACAGACCCAGAATATTTGTGCTCCAAATGTAATCATGGGCCTCCCCAAAAGGAGTGGAACATGTAATTATTGTTTAGAAAAAGGTCATTGGAAAAAGGATTGTCCATTGTTAAGGGCAGGAATAAATTTTTGTCAGGATTCAGTTCTATGAAGCCTATAGCTCTAGCTGTTCCTCCCTCTCCCACTGAGATAACTGCTGCGATAGCCGCTGTGCAGTGTCACAATAAACTCTCTCTTGCGCCAGAACCTGAAGTAAATCCAATGGATTTCGAGTTGATCGACTCTGGGTATAGACCATATTTTTCAAGGGAATTTGTCTCTTTGGTGGGAAGTAACCAGACAGTACCGGTTAATATTCTGAGGGATTCAGGTGCTTTGGACTCTTTCATTGTGGGATCTGTCCTGCCATTTACATCTGATACCCATACTGGGAGTTTCACAAAAGTACAAGGAATGGGGTTAAATGTTTCGACTGTACCCTTACACTGTCTTTTTTTGTCCTCAGATCTAGTTCAGGGGGAGGTTGCTCTTGGAGTTTGTCCTGGTTTGCCTGTGCGTGGAATTCAGGTAATTTTGGGAAATGATTTGGCCGGTTCTAGAATATGGGGAGAAGCTCCCACGTCAGCTGTGGAAAAAGATGAGGCTCAGCAGATGCAAAGTCCTTCTGTGGCATGTGTGGTAAATGTATGTTGTGTGTGTGTGTGTGTGTGTGTGAGTGAATGTGAGCTTATTCAACACCTCATCAGACAAACTGAAGTCACATGAATGAAGTCAGCGACAGAAGAGATAAAACAAGCCACTCACTCTCATGGTCATACTCTTGATCTGGTTCTAACATCTGGTATTGAGACTAATGAGCTCAAAGTATTTCCTCATAACCCTGTCTTGCCCGATCACTTCTTATTAACCTTTGAATTCACTTTATTTGATTACTCACTGACCAAAAATAAATTCTATTATAGTAGATGTTTATCAGACAATATTATTACAAAATTTAAACAATCAATTGAATCCATTTTTTCCCCTCTACCATGTGTTAGCATGACTGAGAGTCCCCCTTTAAGCCTTACTCCTGCTCAGATTGATCAACATGCTGATACTATAACAGCTTCAATGCGTACAACCTTGGATAATGTTGCCCCCCTAAAGAAGAAGAAATTAGGTAAGATTATGAAGGCTCCCTGGTTTAATTCCCAGCTTCGAGCTCTAAAACAGGCATCAAGGCGTTTGGAAAACAGATGGCGTTCATCAGGATTAGAGGAGTCTCACTTAACCTGGAAAGAAAGTTTAACTGTATACAAAAAAGCCTTACGTACGGCAAGAACAGCTTATTATTCATCACTGATAAAGGAAAACAAAAACAACCCTCGGTTTCTTTTCAGCACTGTAGCTAGGCTTACTAGGAGCCGGAGCGCTGTGGAGCCATGTATTCCTTTCTCACTTAGCTGTGATGATTTCATGTATTTTTTCAGCAATAAAATTGATACTAAGAGATCAAATTCTTCCTTCTACTTATAATGTTGAGCCTGTTGTGGTCTCTGAAGCATCCTTAGAACCAGGATCTGACTTGTGTCTAAATAGTTTCTGTCCTGTCCAACCCTCTGAATTAACTAAAATAATAGCTTCATCTAAACCATCCACCTGTATCTTAGACCCTCTCCCAACGAGCCTCTTTAAGGACATTTTCCCTTTAATTAATACATCACTACTAAATCTTATCAATATGTCTTTAGTGACAGGATATGTACCACAATCATTTAAAACTGCTGGAATCAAGCCTTTACTTAAAAAGCAATCTCTGGATCCAGAGGTGATAGCAAATTATAGACCTATATCTAATCTCCCGTTTATGTCCAAAATTCTGGAGAAAATAGTTTCTGCTCAGCTACATGCCCACCTGAGCAGAAATAATTTATGCGAGGAGTTTCAGTCAGGATTTAGAGCTCATCATAGCACTGAGACGGCATTGGTGAAAGTTACTAATGACCTTCTTATGGCCTCAGACAAAGGACTTGTGTCCGTACTTATCTTGCTTGATCTTAGTGCTGCATTTGATACAGTCGATCATAACATTCTGTTACAGAGACTTTAACAGGTGATTGGAATTACAGGTACAGCGTTAAGCTGGTTTAAATCATATTTATCTGATAGACTTCAGTTCGTTCATGTAAATGACAAGTCCTCCTCACAAACTACAGTAAGTCATGGAGTTCCTCAAGGTTCTGTACTTGGACCAATACTCTTCACGCTATATATGCTCCCTTTAGGCAAAATTATTAGACAGCATGGAATAAACTTTCATTGTTATGCAGATGATACTCAGATATACTTATCCTTTAAACCAGATGAAACAAATCAGCCCAATAGGCTACAAAATTGTCTCATAGACATAAAGACTTGGATGACTAGAAATTTTCTCCTCTTAAACTCAGATAAGACTGAAGTAATTCTCGTTGGATCTGAAAAACTCAGAGCTAAATTTTCCGGTTTTGTAATGAACCTGGATGGCATTACTTTAGCTTCCAGTGCTACAGTGAGAAACCTTGGAGTAATATTTGACCCTGACCTGTCCTTTGGCCCACATATTAAGCAGGTTACTAAAACAGCCTTCTTTCATTTACGTAATATAGCCAAAATTAGGGACATTCTGTCTCAGAGTGATGCAGAAAAACTGGTTCACGCTTTTGTTACTTCGAGACTAGATTACTGTAACTCTCTATTACTGGGCTGTCCTAAATATGCCCTGAAAAGCCTTCAGCTGATCCAGAATTCTGCAGCCAGAGTCCTGACCAGAACCAGCAGGAGAGATCATATTTCTCCAGTTTTAGCCTCTCTTCATTGGCTGCCTGTTGAATCTAGAATAGAATTTAAAATCCTTCTCCTTACATATAAAACCCTCCACAGCCAGGCACCACTATATATCAAAGACCTCATAGTTCCTTACTTGTGGTTCCTAGAGCCTCACAGAGCCGAGCAGGAGGCAGAGCCTTTGGTTATCAGGCCCCTCTCTTATGGAATAAGCTCCCAGTTAGTGTTAGGGAAGCAGACACCCTCCCCACCTTTAAGACTAGGCTGAAGACTTATCTTTTTGATAAGTCCTATAGCTAGGGATGGTTAGCATCCCTTAGTTATGCTGCTATAGGTTTAGACTGCTGAGGGACATTTCCTGATACACTGAGCTTCTTTCTCTTTATCTCTCTCTTTTATCCCCCCCACCCCCAAAAACAGTGTTGCATCATTAACATGTATGTCTCCTGTCTTAGCAGGTCTCCCTGGCCGGGAGTAGCAGTTCCTGTTGTCTGTTGTCTTTCTGTCCTCTTCCCCCCACACAGCAGAGGCAGATGGCTGCCTGTCCTTGAGCCGGGTTCTGCCGGAGGTTTCCTTCCTGTTAAAAGGGAGTTTTTTCCTTCCCACTGTCGCCAGTGTGCTTGCTCAGGATGGGAGATTGAGTTGGACTCAACTCAATCTGTTGGTTTCCTTATATAGGCTATTATGAATTGGCTTTCGTTATGTTTTCCCCTCTGTCTGTAAAGCGTCTTGAGATGGCATTGCCGTGATTTGACGCTATATAAATAAAGTTGAATTGAATTCATGGGAGACCTACATATTCACTTTGGCAAAACTCAGGCCAATGACTTAATGAACCTCGTCAACTCATTAATCTCAGGCTAGTCCAGACTCCTCCAACACACAATGCTGGCAATGCCCTTGATTTGGTACTGACTTGTCAGAGTCCCAGCAGAACCTCTCAGTCTTCACATCCAGCCTGACGGCTGCCAACATAGACTTTTATCAGAAGCAGATCCACAATGCTCCCAACACACGGCAGCTGTTCATGGCCTTTAACTGTCTTCTTTCTCCAGCAGCTGCTCAGCCTCCCGCCACGCTGACTGCAGACATGTTGGCTTCCTGTTTTACTGAAAAGGTTGCTACCATCAGTAATCAGTTCTCTGAGCCTGACCAGCTCAGTCCACCACATCCAGCTAGTGGTGCCTCACTTTGCTCTTTCTGCCCTCTGAATGAGGACCAAGTCTCTAAACTTCTAGTCAACTCTAAAGCCACTAGCTGTCCTCTGGATCCGGTCCCTACCGACATCCTGCAGAGCATTTTACCTCCAATCAATCTGCAGTGACCCATATTATCATCTCCTCTCTGGAATCCGCTGTCTTTCCCTCTGTCTTCCAGCAAGCTCGGGTCACCCCGCTGCTGAAGAAACCCACACTCAACCCAGTCCAGGTTGGAAACTACCGGCTGGTCCCACTGGTGCCGTTCATGTCCACACTACTGGAGCGGGTCGTCTTCAGTCAAGTCTTGCAGTTTCTCCATGCAGGGCTTTAAGTGGAACAGAATAAGTGGTGGTACTGCCTGAATGACTTGCTGTCAGTTTGTCATGCAAATATGGGACAAAAACATGGATGATACTTACATGTAGATCTATAAATTGATCTATAGATTAATAGTTTTATAGCATAGAAACGACAAAAAACAAACACAGCAAGTTCTAAATCAAATCCACATTTGCCAAATCCAAAGTACCATGGAGACACTTTTATAAACTTCAAGTCTCATTGCTGGACATTGAAAGTAACACTGAAAAGTAAATCCATAAACTTAAATTTCATTAACCATTTCATGCATGAATTAATAACAAAACAATGAAACATTTTTCACATTTTTGAAAAAAAAAAAAAAAAGTGGTTCATTTACAGAAATACCCTCCTCATTCATGAATATGCCAGAGCTTGTAAATAGGCGTCCACTACAGGACCCCTATGCATGCAAGGGTTAAAAACATAAAACGTTCTACATTTAGACCAATTTAGCTTATTACCGGACTGATTTAACAGTGTAGTACTACTATTACTATTATTATTATTATTGTAGTACTACTATTACTATTGTTATTATTGTAGTACTATTACACTTTCCGTCTGTAAAATATGTTCTTCCAGCATCAGGCCCGGTCCATCATACTTAGTAATATTATCTTTCATCTGGAAATAAACGTCATAAATACTGACCAGCCGTACACTTAGTACTACTGTAGTACATGTCTGTTAGTGGTACTACTGTAGTACATGAATGTTAGTAGTACTACTGTAGTACATGTCTGTTAGAAGTACTACTGTAGTACATGAATGTTAGTAGTACTACTGTAAAACTGCTCTGTTATTAGTACTACTGTAGTACATGACTGTTAGTAGTACTACTGTAGTAAATGACTGTTAGTAGTACTACTGTAGTAAATGACTGTTAGTAGTACTACTGTAGTAAATGACTGTTAAGTAGTACTACTGTTGTAAATGACTGTTAGAAGTACTACTGTAATACTGCTCTGTTATTAGTACTACAGTAGTACATGTCTGTTAGTAGTACTACTGTAGTACATGTCTGTTAGTAGTACTACTGTAGTACATGAATGTTAGTAGTACTACTGTAGTACATGAATTTTAGTAGTACTACTGTAGTAAATGACTGTTAAATAGTACTGCTGTAGTAAATGACTGTTAGTAGTACTACTGTAGTAAATGACTGTTAGTAGTACTACTGTAGTAAATGACTGTTAGTAGTACTGCTTTAATACTGCTCTGTTATTAGTACTACTGTAGTACATGACTGTTAGTAGTACTACTGTAGTACATGAATGTTAGTAGTACTACAGTAATACTGCTCTGTTATTAGTACTACTGTAGTGCATGACTGTTAGTAGTACTACTGTAGTAAATGACTGTTAGTAGTACTGCTGTAGTAAATGACTGTTAGTAGAACTACTGTAGTAAATGACTGTTAGTAGTACTGCTGTAATACTCCTCTGTTATTATTACTACTGTAGTACATGACTGTGAGTAGTACTGCTGTAGTAAATGACTGTTAGTAGTACTACTGTAGTAAATGACTGTTAAGTAGTACTACTGTAGTACATGAATGTTAGTAGTACTACAGTAATACTGCTCTGTTATTAGTACTACTGTAGTGCATGACTGTTAGTAGTACAACTGTAGTAAATGACAGTTAGTAGTACTACTGTAGTACATGTCTGTTAGTAGTACTACTGTAGTTAATGACTGTTAGTGGTACTACTGTAGTAAATGACTGTTAGTAGTACTGCTGTAATACTCCTCTGTTATTATTACTACTGTAGTACATGACTGTGAGTAGTACTGCTGTAGTAAATGACTGTTAGTAGTACTACTGTAGTAAATGACTGTTAAGTAGTACTACTGTAGTAAATGACTGTTAGTAGTACTACTGTAATACTGCTATGTTATTAGTACTACTGTAGTATATGACTGTTAGTAGTACTACTGTAGTAAATGACAGTTAGTAGTACTACTGTAGTAAATGACTGTTAAGTAGTACTACTGTAGTAAATGACTGTTATTAGTACTACTGTAATACTGCTCTGTTATTAGTACTACTGTAGTATATGGCTGTTAGTAGTACTGCTGTAATACTGCTCTGTTATTAGTACTACTGTAGTACATGACTGTTAGTAGTACTACTGTAGTACATGAATGTTAGTAGTACTAATGTAATACTGCTCTGTTATTAGTACTACTGTAGTACATGACTGTTAGTAGTACTACTGTAGTAAATGACTGGTAGTAGTACTGCTGTAGTACATGAATGTTAGTAGTACTACTGTAATACTGCTCTGTTATTAGTACTACTGTAGTACATGACTGTTAGTAGTACTACTGTAGTAAATGACTGTTAGTAGTACTACTGTAGTTAATGACTGTTAGTAGTACTACTGTAGTAAATGAATGTTAGTAGTACTGCTGTAGTACATGAATGTTAGTAGTACTACTGTAATACTGCTCTGTTATTAGTACTACTGTAGTACATGACTGTTAGTAGTACTACTGTAGTAAATGAGTGTTAGTAGTACTACTGTAGTAAATGACTGTTAGTAGTACTGCTGTAGTAAATGACTATTAAGTAGTACTACTGTAGTACATGACTGTTAGTAGTACTACTGTAGTAAATGACTGTTAGTAGTACTGCTGTAGTACATGAATGTTAGTAGTACTACTGTAATACTGCTCTGTTATTAGTACTACTGTAGTACATGACTGTTATTAGTACTACTGTAGTAAATGACAGTTAGTAGTACTACTCTAGTAAATGACTGTTAAGTAGTACTACTGTAGTATATGACTGTTAGTAGTACTACTGTAGTAAATGACTGTTAGTAGTACTACTGTAGTAAATGACTGTTAGTAGTACCGCTGTAGTAAATGACTGTTAGTAGTACTACTGTAGTAAATGACTGTTAGTAGTACAACTGTAGTAAATGACTTAGTAGTACTACTGTAGTACATGTCTGTTAGTAGTACTGCCGTGGTTAATGACTGTTAGTAGTACTACTGTAGTACATGACTGTTAAGTAGTACTGCTGTAGTAAATGACTGTTAGTTGTACTACTGTAGTAAATGACTGTTAGTAGTACTACTGTAGTAAATGACTGTTAGTAGTACTACTGTAGTAAATGACTGTTAGTAGTACTACTGTAATACTGCTCTGTTATTAGTACTACTGTAGTATATGACTGTTAGTAGTACTGCTGTAATACTGCTATGTTATTAGTACTACTGTAGTACATGACTGTTAGTAGTACTACTGTAGTACATGAATGTTAGTAGTACTACTGTTATACTGCTCTGTTATTAGTACTACTGTAGTACATGACTGTTAGTAGTACTACTGTAGTAAATGACTGTTAGTAGTACTGCTGTAGTACATGAATGTTAGTAGTACTACTGTAATACTGCTCTGTTATTAGTACTACTGTAGTACATGACTGTTATTAGTACTACTGTAGTAAATGACAGTTAGTAGTACTACTCTAGTAAATGACTGTTAAGTAGTACTACTGTAGTATATGACTGTTAGTAGTACTACTGTAGTAAATGACTGTTAGTAGTACTACTGTAGTAAATGACTGTTAGTAGTACCGCTGTAGTAAATGACTGTTAGTAGTACAACTGTAGTAAATGACTTAGTAGTACTACTGTAGTACATGTCTGTTAGTAGTACTGCCGTAGTTAATGACTGTTAGTAGTACTACTGTAGTACATGACTGTTAGTAGTACTGCTGTAGTAAATGACTGTTAGTAGTACTACTGTAGTAAATGACTATTAGTAGTACTGCTGTAGTAAATGACTGTTAGTAGTACTACTGTAGTACATGAATGTTAGTAGTACTGCTGTAGTACATGAATGTTAGTGTTACTATTGTAGTAAAGACTGTTAGTAGTACTACTGTAGTAAATTACTGTTAAGTAGTACTGCGGTAGTAAATGACTGTTAGTAGTACTACCGTAGTACATGACTGTTAGTAGTACTACTGTAGTAAATGACTGTTAGTAGTACTACTGTAGTACATGACTGTTGGTAGTACGACTGTAGTAAATGACTGTTAGTAGTACTACTGTAGTAAATGACTGTTAGTAGTACTACTGTAGTAAATGACTGTTAGTAGTACTAATGTAGTAAAAGACTGTTAGTAGTACTACTGTAGTAAATGACTGTTAGTAGTACTGCTGTAGTAAATGACTGTTAGTAGTACTACTGTAGTACATGTCTGTTAGTAGTACTACTGTAGTAAATGACTGTTAGTACTACTGTAGTAAATGACTTTTAGTACTACTGCTGTAGTAAATGACTGTTAGTAGTACTACTGTAGTAAATTACTGTTAAGTAGTACTGCTGTAGTAAATGACTGTTAGTAGTACTACCGTAGTACATGACTGTTAGTAGTACTACTGTAGTAAATGACTGTTAGTAGTACTGCTGTAGTAAATGACTGTTAGTAGTACTACTGTAGTACATGAATGTTAGTAGTACTACTGTAGTAAATGACTTTTAGTACTACTGCTGTAGTAAATGACTGTTAGTAGTACTACTGTAGTAAATTACTGTTAAGTAGTACTGCTGTAGTAAATGACTGTTAGTAGTACTACGGTAGTACATGACTGTCAGTATTACTACTGTAGTAAATAACTGTTAGTAGTACTGCTGTAGTAAATGACTGTTAGTAGTACTACTGTAGTAAATGACTGTTAGTAGTACTACTGTAGTACATGAATGTTAGTGTTACTACTGTACTAAAGACTGTTAGTAGTACTACTGTAGTAAATGACTGTTAGTAGTACTACTGTAGTAAATGACTGTTAGTAGTACTGCTGTAGTAAATGACTGTTAGTAGTATTACTGTAGTAAATTACTGTTAGTAGTACTACTGTAGTAAGTGACTATTAGTAGTACTGCTCTAGTAAATGACTGTTAGTAGTACTACTGTAGTACTGCTCTGTTATTAGTACTACTGTAGTACTACTGTAGTACTGCTCTGTTATTAGTACTACTGTAGTACATGAATGTTATTAGTACTGCTGTAGTAAATGACAGTTAGTAGTACTACTCTAGTAAATGACTGTTAAGTAGTACTACTGTAGTAAATTACTGTTAAGTAGTACTGCGGTAGTAAATGACTGTTAGTAGTACTACCGTAGTACATGACTGTTAGTAGTACTACTGTAGTAAATGACTGTTAGTAGTACTGCTGTAGTAAATGACTGTTAGTAGTACTACTGTAGTAAATGACTATTAGTAGTACTGCTGTAGTAAATGACTGTTAGTAGTACTACTGTAGTACATGAATGTTAGTGTTACTATTGTAGTAAAGACTGTTAGTAGTACTACTGTAGTAAATTACTGTTAAGTAGTACTGCGGTAGTAAATGACTGTTAGTAGTACTACCGTAGTACATGACTGTTAGTAGTACTACTGTAGTAAATGACTGTTAGTAGTACTGCTGTAGTAAATGACTGTTAGTAGTATTACTGTAGTACATGAATGTTAGTGTTACTACTGTACTAAAGACTGTTAGTAGTACTATTGTAGTACATGACTGTTGGTAGTACGACTGTAGTAAATGACTGTTAGTAGTACTACTGTAGTAAATGACTGTTAGTAGTACTGCTGTAGTAAATGACTGTTAGTAGTACTACTGTAGTACTGCTCTGTTATTAGTACTACTGTAGTACATGAATGTTAGTAGTACTGCTGTAGTACATGAATGTTAGTGTTACTATTGTAGTAAAGACTGTTAGTAGTACTACTGTAGTAAATTACTGTTAAGTAGTACTGCGGTAGTAAATGACTGTTAGTAGTACTACCGTAGTACATGACTGTTAGTAGTACTACTGTAGTAAATGACTGTTAGTAGTACTGCTGTAGTAAATGACTGTTAGTAGTACTACTGTAGTAAATGACTATTAGTAGTACTGCTGTAGTAAATGACTGTTAGTAGTACTACTGTAGTACATGAATGTTAGTG
Organism: Telmatherina bonti; assembly: GCF_933228915.1. NCBI lineage: Eukaryota > Metazoa > Chordata > Actinopteri > Atheriniformes > Telmatherinidae > Telmatherina > Telmatherina bonti. Next base: position 33,736,453 of record NC_136630.1, on the reverse strand, counting down.
TTACTATTGTAGTAAAGACTGTTAGTAGTACTACTGTAGTAAATTACTGTTAAGTAGTACTGCGGTAGTAAATGACTGTTAGTAGTACTACCGTAGTACATGACTGTTAGTAGTACTACTGTAGTAAGTGACTATTAGTAGTACTGCTCTAGTAAATGACTGTTAGTAGTACTACTGTAGTACTGCTCTGTTATTAGTACTACTGTAGTACTACTGTAGTACTGCTCTGTTATTAGTACTACTGTAGTACATGAATGTTAGTAGTACTGCTGTAGTACATGAATGTTAGTGTTACTATTGTAGTAAAAACTGTTAGTAGTACTACTGTAGTAAATTACTGTTAAGTAGTACTGCGGTAGTAAATGACTGTTAGTAGTACTACCGTAGTACATGACTGTTAGTAGTACTACTGTAGTAAATGACTGTTAGTAGTACTGCTGTAGTAAATGACTGTTAGTAGTACTACTGTAGTAAAAGACTGTTAGTAGTACTACTGTAGTAAATGACTGTTAGTAGTACTGCTGTATTAAATGACTGTTAGTAGTACTACTGTAGTACTGCTCTGTTATTAGTACTACTGTAGTACATGACTGTTAGTAGTACTGCTGTAGTACATGAATGTTAGTGTTACTATTGTATTAAAGACTATTAGTAGTACTACTGTAGTAAATGACTGTTAGTAGTACTACTGTAGTACATGTCTGTTAGTAGTACTACTGTAGTTAATGACTGTTAGTAGTACTACTGTAGTAAATGAATGTTAGTAGTACTGCTGTAATACTGCTCTGTTATTAGTACTACCGTAGTACATGACTGTTAGTAGTACCACTGTAGTCAATGACTGTTAGTAGTACTGCTGTAGTAAATGACTCTTAGTAGTACTACTGTAGTAAATGACTATTAGTAGTACTGCTGTAGTAAATGACTGTTATTAGTACTACTGTAATACTGCTCTGTTATTAGTACTACTGTAGTATATGACTGTTAGTAGTACTGCTGTAATACTGCTCTGTTATTAGTACTACTGTAGTACATGACTGTTAGTAGTACTACTGTAGTAAATGACTGTTAGTAGTACTGCTGTAGTAAATGACTGTTAGTAGTACTACTGTAGTACATGAATGTTAGTGTTACTACTGTACTAAAGACTGTTAGTAGTACTATTGTAGTACATGACTGTTGGTAGTACGACTGTAGTAAATGACTGTTAGTAGTACTACTGTAGTAAATGACTGTGAGTAGTACTACTGTAGTAAATGACTGTTAGTAGTACTGCTGTAGTAAATGACTCTCAGTAGTACTACTGTAGTACTGCTCTGTTATTAGTACTACTGTAGTACATGACTGTTAGTAGTACTACTGTAGTAAATGAGTGTTAGTAGTACTACTGTAGTAAATGACTGTTAGTAGTACTACTGTAGTAAATGACTGTTAGTAGTACTGCTGTAGTAAATGCCTGTTAGTAGTACTACTGTAGTACATGAATATTAGTAGTACTGCTGTAGTACATGAATGTTAGTGTTACTATTGTAGTAAAGACTGTTAGTAGTACTACTGTAGTAAATTACTGTTAAGTAGTACTGCGGTAGTAAATGACTGTTAGTAGTACTACCGTAGTACATGACTGTTAGTAGTACTACTGTAGTAAATGACTGTTAGTAGTACTGCTGTAGTAAATGACTGTTAGTAGTACTACTGTAGTAAAAGACTGTTAGTAGTACTACTGTAGTAAATGACTGTTAGTAGTACTGCTGTAGTAAATGACTGTTAGTAGTACTACTGTAGTACTGCTCTGTTATTAGTACTACTGTAGTACATGAATGTTAGTAGTACTGCTGTAGTACATGAATGTTAGTGTTACTATTGTAGTAAAGACTGTTAGTAGTACTACTGTAGTAAATGACTGTTATTAGTGCTACTGTAATACTGCTCTGTTATTAGTACTACTGTAGTAAATGACAGTTATTAGTACTACTGTAGTAAATGACTATTAAGTAGTACTACTGTAGTACATGACTGTTAGTAGTACTACTGTAGTACATGACTGTTAGTAGTACTACTGTAGTACATGAATGTTAGTAGTACTACTGTAATACTGCTCTGTTATTAGTACTACTGTAGTACATGACTGTTAGTAGTACTACTGTAGTAAATGACTGTTAGTAGTACTGCTGTAGTACATAAATGTTAGTAGTACTACTGTAATACTGCTCTGTTATTAGTACTACTGTAGTACATGACTGTTAGTAGTACTACTGTAGTAAATGACTGTTAGTAGTACTACTGTAGTAAATGACTGTTAAGTAGTACTGCTGTAGTAAATGACTGTTAGTTGTACTACTGTAGTAAATGACTGTTGGTAGTACTACTGTAGTAAATGACTGTTAGTAGTACTACTGTAGTAAATGACTGTTAAGTAGTACTGCTGTAGTAAATGACTGTTAGTTGTACTACTGTAGTAAATGACTGTTGGTAGTACTACTGTAGTAAATGACTGTTAGTAGTACTACTGTAGTAAATGACTGTTATTACTACTACTGTAATACTGCTCTGTTATTAGTACTACTGTAGTATATGACTGTTAGTAGTACTGCTGTAATACTGCTATGTTATTAGTACTACTGTAGTACATGACTGTTAGTAGTACTACTGTAGTAAATGACTGTTAGTAGTACTGCTGTAGTAAATGACTGTTAGTAGTACTACTGTAGTAAAAGACTGTTAGTAGTACTACTGTAGTAAATGACTGTTAGTAGTACTGCGGTAGTAAATGACTGTTAGTAGTACCACCGTAGTACATGACTGTTAGTAGTACTACTGTAGTAAATGACTGTTAGTAGTACTGCTGTAGTAAATGACTGTTAGTAGTACTACTGTAGTAAATGACTATTAGTAGTACTGCTGTAGTAAATGACTGTTAGTAGTACTACTGTAGTACATGAATGTTAGTGTTACTATTGTAGTAAAGACTGTTAGTAGTACTACTGTAGTAAATTACTGTTAAGTAGTATTGCGGTAGTAAATGACTGTTAGTAGTACTACCGTAGTACATGACTGTTAGTAGTACTACTGTAGTAAGTGACTATTAGTAGTACTGCTCTAGTAAATGACTGTTAGTAGTACTACTGTAGTACTGCTCTGTTATTAGTACTACTGTAGTACTACTGTAGTACTGCTCTGTTATTAGTACTACTGTAGTACATGAATGTTAGTAGTACTGCTGTAGTACATGAATGTTAGTGTTACTATTGTAGTAAAAACTGTTAGTAGTACTACTGTAGTAAATTACTGTTAAGTAGTACTGCGGTAGTAAATGACTGTTAGTAGTACTACCGTAGTACATGACTGTTAGTAGTACTACTGTAGTAAATGACTGTTAGTAGTACTGCTGTAGTAAATGACTGTTAGTAGTACTACTGTAGTAAAAGACTGTTAGTAGTACTACTGTAGTAAATGACTGTTAGTAGTACTGCTGTATTAAATGACTGTTAGTAGTACTACTGTAGTACTGCTCTGTTATTAGTACTACTGTAGTACATGACTGTTAGTAGTACTGCTGTAGTACATGAATGTTAGTGTTACTATTGTATTAAAGACTATTAGTAGTACTACTGTAGTAAATGACTGTTAGTAGTACTACTGTAGTACATGTCTGTTAGTAGTACTACTGTAGTTAATGACTGTTAGTAGTACTACTGTAGTAAATGAATGTTAGTAGTACTGCTGTAATACTGCTCTGTTATTAGTACTACCGTAGTACATGACTGTTAGTAGTACCACTGTAGTCAATGACTGTTAGTAGTACTGCTGTAGTAAATGACTCTTAGTAGTACTACTGTAGTAAATGACTATTAGTAGTACTGCTGTAGTAAATGACTGTTATTAGTACTACTGTAATACTGCTCTGTTATTAGTACTACTGTAGTATATGACTGTTAGTAGTACTGCTGTAATACTGCTCTGTTATTAGTACTACTGTAGTACATGACTGTTAGTAGTACTACTGTAGTAAATGACTGTTAGTAGTACTGCTGTAGTAAATGACTGTTAGTAGTACTACTGTAGTACATGAATGTTAGTGTTACTACTGTACTAAAGACTGTTAGTAGTACTATTGTAGTACATGACTGTTGGTAGTACGACTGTAGTAAATGACTGTTAGTAGTACTACTGTAGTAAATGACTGTGAGTAGTACTACTGTAGTAAATGACTGTTAGTAGTACTGCTGTAGTAAATGACTCTCAGTAGTACTACTGTAGTACTGCTCTGTTATTAGTACTACTGTAGTACATGACTGTTAGTAGTACTACTGTAGTAAATGAGTGTTAGTAGTACTACTGTAGTAAATGACTGTTAGTAGTACTACTGTAGTAAATGACTGTTAGTAGTACTGCTGTAGTAAATGCCTGTTAGTAGTACTACTGTAGTACATGAATATTAGTAGTACTGCTGTAGTACATGAATGTTAGTGTTACTATTGTAGTAAAGACTGTTAGTAGTACTACTGTAGTAAATTACTGTTAAGTAGTACTGCGGTAGTAAATGACTGTTAGTAGTACTACCGTAGTACATGACTGTTAGTAGTACTACTGTAGTAAATGACTGTTAGTAGTACTGCTGTAGTAAATGACTGTTAGTAGTACTACTGTAGTAAAAGACTGTTAGTAGTACTACTGTAGTAAATGACTGTTAGTAGTACTGCTGTAGTAAATGACTGTTAGTAGTACTACTGTAGTACTGCTCTGTTATTAGTACTACTGTAGTACATGAATGTTAGTAGTACTGCTGTAGTACATGAATGTTAGTGTTACTATTGTAGTAAAGACTGTTAGTAGTACTACTGTAGTAAATGACTGTTATTAGTGCTACTGTAATACTGCTCTGTTATTAGTACTACTGTAGTAAATGACAGTTATTAGTACTACTGTAGTAAATGACTATTAAGTAGTACTACTGTAGTACATGACTGTTAGTAGTACTACTGTAGTACATGACTGTTAGTAGTACTACTGTAGTACATGAATGTTAGTAGTACTACTGTAATACTGCTCTGTTATTAGTACTACTGTAGTACATGACTGTTAGTAGTACTACTGTAGTAAATGACTGTTAGTAGTACTGCTGTAGTACATAAATGTTAGTAGTACTACTGTAATACTGCTCTGTTATTAGTACTACTGTAGTACATGACTGTTAGTAGTACTACTGTAGTAAATGACTGTTAGTAGTACTACTGTAGTAAATGACTGTTAAGTAGTACTGCTGTAGTAAATGACTGTTAGTTGTACTACTGTAGTAAATGACTGTTGGTAGTACTACTGTAGTAAATGACTGTTAGTAGTACTACTGTAGTAAATGACTGTTAAGTAGTACTGCTGTAGTAAATGACTGTTAGTTGTACTACTGTAGTAAATGACTGTTGGTAGTACTACTGTAGTAAATGACTGTTAGTAGTACTACTGTAGTAAATGACTGTTATTACTACTACTGTAATACTGCTCTGTTATTAGTACTACTGTAGTATATGACTGTTAGTAGTACTACTGTAGTACTGCTCTGTTATTAGTACTACTGTAGTACATGAATGTTAGTAGTACTGCTGTAGTACATGAATGTTAGTGTTACTATTGTAGTAAAGACTGTTAGTAGTACTACTGTAGTAAATGACTGTTAGTAGTACTACTGTAGTACATGTCTGTTAGTAGTACTACTGTAGTTAATGACTGTTAGTAGTACTACTGTAGTAAATGACTCTTAGTAGTACTGCTGTAATACTGCTCTGTTATTAGTACTATCGTAGTACATGACTGTTAGTAGTACTACTGTAGTAAATGACTGTTAGTGGTACTGCTGTAGTAAATGACTGTTAGTAGTACTACTGTAGTAAATGACTATTAGTAGTACTGCTGTAGTAAATGACTGTTAGTAGTACTACTGTAGTACATGAATGTTAGTAGTACTGCTGTAGTACATGAATGTTAGTGTTACTATTGTAGTAAAGACTGTTAGTAGTACTACTGTAGTAAATTACTGTTAAGTAGTACTGCGGTAGTAAATGACTGTTAGTAGTACTACTGTAATACTGCGCTGTTATTAGTACTACTGTAGTAAATGACAGTTAGTAGTACTACTGTAGTACATGACTGTTAGTAGTACTACTGTAATACTGCGCTGTTATTAGTACTACTGTAGTAAATGACTATTAAGTAGTACTACTGTAGTACATGACTGTTAGTAGTACTACTGTAATAAATGACTGTTAGTAGTACTACTGTAGTAAATGACTGTTAAGTAGTACTGCTGTAGTAAATGACTGTTAGTAGTACTACTGTAGTAAATGACTGTTGGTAGTACTACTGTAGTAAATGACTGTTAGTAGTACTACTGTAGTAAATGACTCTTATTAGTACTACTGTAATACTGCTCTGTTATTAGTACTACTGTAGTACATGACTGTTAGTAGTACTACTGTAGTACATGAATGTTAGTAGTACTACTGTAATACTGCTCTGTTATTAGTACTACTGTAGTACATGACTGTTAGTAGTACTACTGTAGTAAATGACTGTTAGTAGTACTGCTGTAGTACATAAATGTTAGTAGTACTACTGTAATACTGCTCTGTTATTAGTACTACTGTGGTACATGACTGTTAGTAGTACTACTGTAGTAAATGACTGTTAGTAGTACTACTGTAGTAAATGACTGTTAAGTAGTACTGCTGTAGTAAATGACTGTTAGTTGTACTACTGTAGTAAATGACTGTTGGTAGTACTACTGTAGTAAATGACTGTTAGTAGTACTACTGTAGTAAATGACTGTTATTAGTACTACTGTAATACTGCTCTGTTATTAGTACTACTGTAGTATATGACTGTTAGTAGTACTGCTGTAATACTGCTATGTTATTAGTACTACTGTAGTACATGACTGTTAGTAGTACTACTGTAGTACATGAATGTTAGTAGTACTACTGTAATACTGCTCTGTTATTAGTACTACTGTAGTACATGACTGTTAGTAGTACTACTGTAGTAAATGACTGTTAGTAGTACTGCTGTAGTACATGAATGTTAGTAGTACTACTGTAATACTGCTCTGTTATTAGTACTACTGTAGTACATGACTGTTATTAGTACTACTGTAGTAAATGACAGTTAGTAGTACTACTCTAGTAAATGACTGTTAAGTAGTACTACTGTAGTATATGACTGTTAGTAGTACTACTGTAGTAAATGACTGTTAGTAGTACTACTGTAGTAAATGACTGTTAGTAGTACTGCTGTAGTAAATGACTGTTAGTAGTACTACTGTAGTAAAAGACTGTTAGTAGTACTACTGTAGTAAATGACTGTTAGTAGTACTGCTGTAGTAAATGACTGTTAGTAGTACTACTGTAGTACTGCTCTGTTATTAGTACTACTGTAGTACATGAATGTTAGTAGTACTGCTGTAGTACATGAATGTTAGTGTTACTATTGTAGTAAAGACTGTTAGTAGTACTACTGTAGTAAATGACTGTTATTAGTGCTACTGTAATACTGCTCTGTTATTAGTACTACTGTAGTACATGACTGTTAGTAGTACTACTGTAGTAAATGACTGTTAGTAGTACTGCTGTAGTACATAAATGTTAGTAGTACTACTTTAATACTGCTCTGTTATTAGTACTACTGTAGTACATGACTGTTAGTAGTACTACTGTAGTACATGAATGTTAGTAGTACTACTGTAATACTGCTCTGTTATTAGTACTACTGTAGTACATGACTGTTAGTAGTACTACTGTAGTAAATGACTGTTAGTAGTACTGCTGTAGTACATAAATGTTAGTAGTACTACTGTAATACTGCTCTGTTATTAGTACTACTGTAGTACATGACTGTTAGTAGTACTACTGTAGTAAATGACTGTTAGTAGTACTACTGTAGTAAATGACTGTTAAGTAGTACTGCTGTAGTAAATGACTGTTAGTTGTACTACTGTAGTAAATGACTGTTGGTAGTACTACTGTAGTAAATGACTGTTAGTAGTACTACTGTAGTAAATGACTGTTATTACTACTACTGTAATACTGCTCTGTTATTAGTACTACTGTAGTATATGACTGTTAGTAGTACTGCTGTAATACTGCTATGTTATTAGTACTACTGTAGTACATGACTGTTAGTAGTACTACTGTAGTAAATGACTGTTAGTAGTACTGCTGTAGTAAATGACTGTTAGTAGTACTACTGTAGTAAAAGACTGTTAGTAGTACTACTGTAGTAAATGACTGTTAGTAGTACTGCTGTAGTAAATGACTGTTAGTAGTACTACTGTAGTACTGCTCTGTTATTAGTACTACTGTAGTACATGAATGTTAGTAGTACTGCTGTAGTACATGAATGTTAGTGTTACTATTGTAGTAAAGACTGTTAGTAGTACTACTGTAGTAAATGACTGTTAGTAGTACTACTGTAGTACATGTCTGTTAGTAGTACTACTGTAGTTAATGACTGTTAGTAGTACTACTGTAGTAAATGACTCTTAGTAGTACTGCTGTAATACTGCTCTGTTATTAGTACTACCGTAGTACATGACTGTTAGTAGTACTACTGTAGTAAATGACTGTTAGTGGTACTGCTGTAGTAAATGACTGTTAGTAGTACTACTGTAGTAAATGACTATTAGTAGTACTGCTGTAGTAAATGACTCTCAGTAGTACTACTGTAGTACTGCTCTGTTATTAGTACTACTGTAGTACATGACTGTTAGTAGTACTACTGTAGTAAATGAGTGTTAGTAGTACTACTGTAGTAAATGACTGTTAGTAGTACTACTGTAGTAAATGACTGTTAGTAGTACTGCTGTAGTAAATGCCTGTTAGTAGTACTACTGTAGTACATGAATATTAGTAGTACTGCTGTAGTACATGAATGTTAGTGTTACTATTGTAGTAAAGACTGTTAGTAGTACTACTGTAGTAAATTACTGTTAAGTAGTACTGCGGTAGTAAATGACTGTTAGTAGTACTACCGTAGTACATGACTGTTAGTAGTACTACTGTAGTAAATGACTGTTAGTAGTACTGCTGTAGTAAATGACTGTTAGTAGTACTACTGTAGTAAAAGACTGTTAGTAGTACTACTGTAGTAAATGACTGTTAGTAGTACTGCTGTAGTAAATGACTGTTAGTAGTACTACTGTAGTACTGCTCTGTTATTAGTACTACTGTAGTACATGAATGTTAGTAGTACTGCTGTAGTACATGAATGTTAGTGTTACTATTGTAGTAAAGACTGTTAGTAGTACTACTGTAGTAAATGACTGTTATTAGTGCTACTGTAATACTGCTCTGTTATTAGTACTACTGTAGTCAATGACAGTTATTAGTACTACTGTAGTAAATGACTATTAAGTAGTACTACTGTAGTACATGACTGTTAGTAGTACTACTGTAGTACATGACTGTTAGTAGTACTACTGTAGTACATGAATGTTAGTAGTACTACTGTAATACTGCTCTGTTATTAGTACTACTGTAGTACATGACTGTTAGTAGTACTACTGTAGTAAATGACTGTTAGTAGTACTGCTGTAGTACATAAATGTTAGTAGTACTACTGTAATACTGCTCTGTTATTAGTACTACTGTAGTACATGACTGTTAGTAGTACTACTGTAGTAAATGACTGTTAGTAGTACTACTGTAGTAAATGACTGTTAAGTAGTACTGCTGTAGTAAATGACTGTTAGTTGTACAACTGTAGTAAATGACTGTTGGTAGTACTACTGTAGTAAATGACTGTTAGTAGTACTACTGTAGTAAATGACTGTTAAGTAGTACTGCTGTAGTAAATGACTGTTAGTTGTACTACTGTAGTAAATGACTGTTGGTAGTACTACTGTAGTAAATGACTGTTAGTAGTACTACTGTAGTAAATGACTGTTATTACTACTACTGTAATACTGCTCTGTTATTAGTACTACTGTAGTATATGACTGTTAGTAGTACTGCTGTAATACTGCTATGTTATTAGTACTACTGTAGTACATGACTGTTAGTAGTACTACTGTAGTAAATGACTGTTAGTAGTACTGCTGTAGTAAATGACTGTTAGTAGTACTACTGTAGTAAAAGACTGTTAGTAGTACTACTGTAGTAAATGACTGTTAGTAGTACTGCGGTAGTAAATGACTGTTAGTAGTACTACCGTAGTACATGACTGTTAGTAGTACTACTGTAGTAAATGACTGTTAGTAGTACTGCTGTAGTAAATGACTGTTAGTAGTACTACTGTAGTAAATGACTATTAGTAGTACTGCTGTAGTAAATGACTGTTAGTAGTACTACTGTAGTACATGAATGTTAGTGTTACTATTGTAGTAAAGACTGTTAGTAGTACTACTGTAGTAAATTACTGTTAAGTAGTATTGCGGTAGTAAATGACTGTTAGTAGTACTACCGTAGTACATGACTGTTAGTAGTACTACTGTAGTAAGTGACTATTAGTAGTACTGCTCTAGTAAATGACTGTTAGTAGTACTACTGTAGTACTGCTCTGTTATTAGTACTACTGTAGTACTACTGTAGTACTGCTCTGTTATTAGTACTACTGTAGTACATGAATGTTAGTAGTACTGCTGTAGTACATGAATGTTAGTGTTACTATTGTAGTAAAAACTGTTAGTAGTACTACTGTAGTAAATTACTGTTAAGTAGTACTGCGGTAGTAAATGACTGTTAGTAGTACTACCGTAGTACATGACTGTTAGTAGTACTACTGTAGTAAATGACTGTTAGTAGTACTGCTGTAGTAAATGACTGTTAGTAGTACTACTGTAGTAAAAGACTGTTAGTAGTACTACTGTAGTAAATGACTGTTAGTAGTACTGCTGTATTAAATGACTGTTAGTAGTACTACTGTAGTACTGCTCTGTTATTAGTACTACTGTAGTACATGACTGTTAGTAGTACTGCTGTAGTACATGAATGTTAGTGTTACTATTGTATTAAAGACTATTAGTAGTACTACTGTAGTAAATGACTGTTAGTAGTACTACTGTAGTACATGTCTGTTAGTAGTACTACTGTAGTTAATGACTGTTAGTAGTACTACTGTAGTAAATGAATGTTAGTAGTACTGCTGTAATACTGCTCTGTTATTAGTACTACCGTAGTACATGACTGTTAGTAGTACCACTGTAGTCAATGACTGTTAGTAGTACTGCTGTAGTAAATGACTCTTAGTAGTACTACTGTAGTAAATGACTATTAGTAGTACTGCTGTAGTAAATGACTGTTATTAGTACTACTGTAATACTGCTCTGTTATTAGTACTACTGTAGTATATGACTGTTAGTAGTACTGCTGTAATACTGCTCTGTTATTAGTACTACTGTAGTACATGACTGTTAGTAGTACTACTGTAGTAAATGACTGTTAGTAGTACTGCTGTAGTAAATGACTGTTAGTAGTACTACTGTAGTACATGAATGTTAGTGTTACTACTGTACTAAAGACTGTTAGTAGTACTATTGTAGTACATGACTGTTGGTAGTACGACTGTAGTAAATGACTGTTAGTAGTACTACTGTAGTAAATGACTGTGAGTAGTACTACTGTAGTAAATGACTGTTAGTAGTACTGCTGTAGTAAATGACTCTCAGTAGTACTACTGTAGTACTGCTCTGTTATTAGTACTACTGTAGTACATGACTGTTAGTAGTACTACTGTAGTAAATGAGTGTTAGTAGTACTACTGTAGTAAATGACTGTTAGTAGTACTACTGTAGTAAATGACTGTTAGTAGTACTGCTGTAGTAAATGCCTGTTAGTAGTACTACTGTAGTACATGAATATTAGTAGTACTGCTGTAGTACATGAATGTTAGTGTTACTATTGTAGTAAAGACTGTTAGTAGTACTACTGTAGTAAATTACTGTTAAGTAGTACTGCGGTAGTAAATGACTGTTAGTAGTACTACCGTAGTACATGACTGTTAGTAGTACTACTGTAGTAAATGACTGTTAGTAGTACTGCTGTAGTAAATGACTGTTAGTAGTACTACTGTAGTAAAAGACTGTTAGTAGTACTACTGTAGTAAATGACTGTTAGTAGTACTGCTGTAGTAAATGACTGTTAGTAGTACTACTGTAGTACTGCTCTGTTATTAGTACTACTGTAGTACATGAATGTTAGTAGTACTGCTGTAGTACATGAATGTTAGTGTTACTATTGTAGTAAAGACTGTTAGTAGTACTACTGTAGTAAATGACTGTTATTAGTGCTACTGTAATACTGCTCTGTTATTAGTACTACTGTAGTAAATGACAGTTATTAGTACTACTGTAGTAAATGACTATTAAGTAGTACTACTGTAGTACATGACTGTTAGTAGTACTACTGTAGTACATGACTGTTAGTAGTACTACTGTAGTACATGAATGTTAGTAGTACTACTGTAATACTGCTCTGTTATTAGTACTACTGTAGTACATGACTGTTAGTAGTACTACTGTAGTAAATGACTGTTAGTAGTACTGCTGTAGTACATAAATGTTAGTAGTACTACTGTAATACTGCTCTGTTATTAGTACTACTGTAGTACATGACTGTTAGTAGTACTACTGTAGTAAATGACTGTTAGTAGTACTACTGTAGTAAATGACTGTTAAGTAGTACTGCTGTAGTAAATGACTGTTAGTTGTACTACTGTAGTAAATGACTGTTGGTAGTACTACTGTAGTAAATGACTGTTAGTAGTACTACTGTAGTAAATGACTGTTAAGTAGTACTGCTGTAGTAAATGACTGTTAGTTGTACTACTGTAGTAAATGACTGTTGGTAGTACTACTGTAGTAAATGACTGTTAGTAGTACTACTGTAGTAAATGACTGTTATTACTACTACTGTAATACTGCTCTGTTATTAGTACTACTGTAGTATATGACTGTTAGTAGTACTGCTGTAATACTGCTATGTTATTAGTACTACTGTAGTACATGACTGTTAGTAGTACTACTGTAGTAAATGACTGTTAGTAGTACTGCTGTAGTAAATGACTGTTAGTAGTACTACTGTAGTAAAAGACTGTTAGTAGTACTACTGTAGTAAATGACTGTTAGTAGTACTGCTGTAGTAAATGACTGTTAGTAGTACTACTGTAGTACTGCTCTGTTATTAGTACTACTGTAGTACATGAATGTTAGTAGTACTGCTGTAGTACATGAATGTTAGTGTTACTATTGTAGTAAAGACTGTTAGTAGTACTACTGTAGTAAATGACTGTTAGTAGTACTACTGTAGTACATGTCTGTTAGTAGTACTACTGTAGTTAATGACTGTTAGTAGTACTACTGTAGTAAATGACTCTTAGTAGTACTGCTGTAATACTGCTCTGTTATTAGTACTATCGTAGTACATGACTGTTAGTAGTACTACTGTAGTAAATGACTGTTAGTGGTACTGCTGTAGTAAATGACTGTTAGTAGTACTACTGTAGTAAATGACTATTAGTAGTACTGCTGTAGTAAATGACTGTTAGTAGTACTACTGTAGTACATGAATGTTAGTAGTACTGCTGTAGTACATGAATGTTAGTGTTACTATTGTAGTAAAGACTGTTAGTAGTACTACTGTAGTAAATTACTGTTAAGTAGTACTGCGGTAGTAAATGACTGTTAGTAGTACTACTGTAATACTGCGCTGTTATTAGTACTACTGTAGTAAATGACAGTTAGTAGTACTACTGTAGTACATGACTGTTAGTAGTACTACTGTAATACTGCGCTGTTATTAGTACTACTGTAGTAAATGACTATTAAGTAGTACTACTGTAGTACATGACTGTTAGTAGTACTACTGTAATAAATGACTGTTAGTAGTACTACTGTAGTAAATGACTGTTAAGTAGTACTGCTGTAGTAAATGACTGTTAGTAGTACTACTGTAGTAAATGACTGTTGGTAGTACTACTGTAGTAAATGACTGTTAGTAGTACTACTGTAGTAAATGACTCTTATTAGTACTACTGTAATACTGCTCTGTTATTAGTACTACTGTAGTACATGACTGTTAGTAGTACTACTGTAGTACATGAATGTTAGTAGTACTACTGTAATACTGCTCTGTTATTAGTACTACTGTAGTACATGACTGTTAGTAGTACTACTGTAGTAAATGACTGTTAGTAGTACTGCTGTAGTACATAAATGTTAGTAGTACTACTGTAATACTGCTCTGTTATTAGTACTACTGTGGTACATGACTGTTAGTAGTACTACTGTAGTAAATGACTGTTAGTAGTACTACTGTAGTAAATGACTGTTAAGTAGTACTGCTGTAGTAAATGACTGTTAGTTGTACTACTGTAGTAAATGACTGTTGGTAGTACTACTGTAGTAAATGACTGTTAGTAGTACTACTGTAGTAAATGACTGTTATTAGTACTACTGTAATACTGCTCTGTTATTAGTACTACTGTAGTATATGACTGTTAGTAGTACTGCTGTAATACTGCTATGTTATTAGTACTACTGTAGTACATGACTGTTAGTAGTACTACTGTAGTACATGAATGTTAGTAGTACTACTGTAATACTGCTCTGTTATTAGTACTACTGTAGTACATGACTGTTAGTAGTACTACTGTAGTAAATGACTGTTAGTAGTACTGCTGTAGTACATGAATGTTAGTAGTACTACTGTAATACTGCTCTGTTATTAGTACTACTGTAGTACATGACTGTTATTAGTACTACTGTAGTAAATGACAGTTAGTAGTACTACTCTAGTAAATGACTGTTAAGTAGTACTACTGTAGTATATGACTGTTAGTAGTACTACTGTAGTAAATGACTGTTAGTAGTACTACTGTAGTAAATGACTGTTAGTAGTACTGCTGTAGTAAATGACTGTTAGTAGTACTACTGTAGTAAAAGACTGTTAGTAGTACTACTGTAGTAAATGACTGTTAGTAGTACTGCTGTAGTAAATGACTGTTAGTAGTACTACTGTAGTACTGCTCTGTTATTAGTACTACTGTAGTACATGAATGTTAGTAGTACTGCTGTAGTACATGAATGTTAGTGTTACTATTGTAGTAAAGACTGTTAGTAGTACTACTGTAGTAAATGACTGTTATTAGTGCTACTGTAATACTGCTCTGTTATTAGTACTACTGTAGTACATGACTGTTAGTAGTACTACTGTAGTAAATGACTGTTAGTAGTACTGCTGTAGTACATAAATGTTAGTAGTACTACTTTAATACTGCTCTGTTATTAGTACTACTGTAGTACATGACTGTTAGTAGTACTACTGTAGTACATGAATGTTAGTAGTACTACTGTAATACTGCTCTGTTATTAGTACTACTGTAGTACATGACTGTTAGTAGTACTACTGTAGTAAATGACTGTTAGTAGTACTGCTGTAGTACATAAATGTTAGTAGTACTACTGTAATACTGCTCTGTTATTAGTACTACTGTAGTACATGACTGTTAGTAGTACTACTGTAGTAAATGACTGTTAGTAGTACTACTGTAGTAAATGACTGTTAAGTAGTACTGCTGTAGTAAATGACTGTTAGTTGTACTACTGTAGTAAATGACTGTTGGTAGTACTACTGTAGTAAATGACTGTTAGTAGTACTACTGTAGTAAATGACTGTTATTACTACTACTGTAATACTGCTCTGTTATTAGTACTACTGTAGTATATGACTGTTAGTAGTACTGCTGTAATACTGCTATGTTATTAGTACTACTGTAGTACATGACTGTTAGTAGTACTACTGTAGTAAATGACTGTTAGTAGTACTGCTGTAGTAAATGACTGTTAGTAGTACTACTGTAGTAAAAGACTGTTAGTAGTACTACTGTAGTAAATGACTGTTAGTAGTACTGCTGTAGTAAATGACTGTTAGTAGTACTACTGTAGTACTGCTCTGTTATTAGTACTACTGTAGTACATGAATGTTAGTAGTACTGCTGTAGTACATGAATGTTAGTGTTACTATTGTAGTAAAGACTGTTAGTAGTACTACTGTAGTAAATGACTGTTAGTAGTACTACTGTAGTACATGTCTGTTAGTAGTACTACTGTAGTTAATGACTGTTAGTAGTACTACTGTAGTAAATGACTCTTAGTAGTACTGCTGTAATACTGCTCTGTTATTAGTACTACCGTAGTACATGACTGTTAGTAGTACTACTGTAGTAAATGACTGTTAGTGGTACTGCTGTAGTAAATGACTGTTAGTAGTACTACTGTAGTAAATGACTATTAGTAGTACTGCTGTAGTAAATGACTGTTAGTAGTACTACTGTAGTACATGAATGTTAGTAGTACTGCTGTAGTACATGAATGTTAGTGTTACTATTGTAGTAAAGACTGTTAGTAGTACTACTGTAGTAAATTACTGTTAAGTAGTACGACTGTAGTAAATGACTGTTAGTAGTACTACCGTAGTACATGACTGTTAGTAGTACTACTGTAGTAAATGACTGTTAGTAGTACTGCTGTAGTAAATGACTGTTAGTAGTACTACTGTAATACTGCGCTGTTATTAGTACTACTGTAGTAAATGACAGTTAGTAGTACTACTGTAGTAAATGACTATTAAGTAGTACTACTGTAGTACATGACTGTTAGTAGTACTACTGTAGTAAATGACTGTTAGTAGTACTACTGTAGTAAATGACTGTTAAGTAGTACTGCTGTAGTAAATGACTGTTAGTAGTACTACTGTAGTAAATGACTGTTGGTAGTACTACTGTAGTAAATGACTGTTAGTAGTACTACTGTAGTAAATGACTCTTATTAGTACTACTGTAATACTGCTCTGTTATTAGTACTACTGTAGTACATGACTGTTAGTAGTACTACTGTAGTACATGAATGTTAGTAGTACTACTGTAATACTGCTCTGTTATTAGTACTACTGTAGTACATGACTGTTAGTAGTACTACTGTAGTAAATGACTGTTAGTAGTACTGCTGTAGTACATAAATGTTAGTAGTACTACTGTAATACTGCTCTGTTATTAGTACTACTGTGGTACATGACTGTTAGTAGTACTACTGTAGTAAATGACTGTTAGTAGTACTACTGTAGTAAATGACTGTTAAGTAGTACTGCTGTAGTAAATGACTGTTAGTTGTACTACTGTAGTAAATGACTGTTGGTAGTACTACTGTAGTAAATGACTGTTAGTAGTACTACTGTAGTAAATGACTGTTATTAGTACTACTGTAATACTGCTCTGTTATTAGTACTACTGTAGTATATGACTGTTAGTAGTACTGCTGTAATACTGCTATGTTATTAGTACTACTGTAGTACATGACTGTTAGTAGTACTACTGTAGTACATGAATGTTAGTAGTACTACTGTAATACTGCTCTGTTATTAGTACTACTGTAGTACATGACTGTTAGTAGTACTACTGTAGTAAATGACTGTTAGTAGTACTGCTGTAGTACATGAATGTTAGTAGTACTACTGTAATACTGCTCTGTTATTAGTACTACTGTAGTACATGACTGTTATTAGTACTACTGTAGTAAATGACAGTTAGTAGTACTACTCTAGTAAATGACTGTTAAGTAGTACTACTGTAGTATATGACTGTTAGTAGTACTACTGTAGTAAATGATTGTTAGTAGTACTACTGTAGTAAATGACTGTTAGTAGTACCGCTGTAGTAAATGACTGTTAGTAGTACTACTGTAGTAAATGACTGTTAGTAGTACTACTGTAGTAAATGACTGTTAGTAGTACTGCTGTAGTTAATGACTGTTAGTAGTACTACTGTAGTACATGACTGTTAGTAGTACTGCTGTAGTAAATGACTGTTAGTAGTACTACTGTAGTAAATGACTATTAGTAGTACTGCTGTAGTAAATGACTCTTAGTAGTACTACTGTAGTACATGAATGTTAGTAGTACTGCTGTAATACTGCTCTGTTATTAGTACTACTGTAGTACATGACTGTTAGTAGTACTACTGTAGTAAATGACTGTTAGTAGTACTACTGTAGTAAATGACTGTTAAGTAGTACTGCTGTAGTAAATGACTGTTAGTTGTACTACTGTAGTAAATGACTGTTGGTAGTACTACTGTAGTAAATGACTGTTAGTAGTACTACTGTAGTAAATGACTGTTATTACTACTACTGTAATACTGCTCTGTTATTAGTACTACTGTAGTATATGACTGTTAGTAGTACTGCTGTAATACTGCTATGTTATTAGTACTACTGTAGTACATGACTGTTAGTAGTACTACTGTAGTAAATGACTGTTAGTAGTACTGCTGTAGTAAATGACTGTTAGTAGTACTACTGTAGTAAAAGACTGTTAGTAGTACTACTGTAGTAAATGACTGTTAGTAGTACTGCTGTAGTAAATGACTGTTAGTAGTACTACTGTAGTACTGCTCTGTTATTAGTACTACTGTAGTACATGAATGTTAGTAGTACTGCTGTAGTACATGAATGTTAGTGTTACTATTGTAGTAAAGACTGTTAGTAGTACTACTGTAGTAAATGACTGTTAGTAGTACTACTGTAGTACATGTCTGTTAGTAGTACTACTGTAGTTAATGACTGTTAGTAGTACTACTGTAGTAAATGACTCTTAGTAGTACTGCTGTAATACTGCTCTGTTATTAGTACTACCGTAGTACATGACTGTTAGTAGTACTACTGTAGTAAATGACTGTTAGTGGTACTGCTGTAGTAAATGACTGTTAGTAGTACTACTGTAGTAAATGACTATTAGTAGTACTGCTGTAGTAAATGACTGTTAGTAGTACTACTGTAGTACATGAATGTTAGTAGTACTGCTGTAGTACATGAATGTTAGTGTTACTATTGTAGTAAAGACTGTTAGTAGTACTACTGTAGTAAATTACTGTTAAGTAGTACGACTGTAGTAAATGACTGTTAGTAGTACTACCGTAGTACATGACTGTTAGTAGTACTACTGTAGTAAATGACTGTTAGTAGTACTGCTGTAGTAAATGACTGTTAGTAGTACTACTGTAATACTGCGCTGTTATTAGTACTACTGTAGTAAATGACAGTTAGTAGTACTACTGTAGTAAATGACTATTAAGTAGTACTACTGTAGTACATGACTGTTAGTAGTACTACTGTAGTAAATGACTGTTAGTAGTACTACTGTAGTAAATGACTGTTAAGTAGTACTGCTGTAGTAAATGACTGTTAGTAGTACTACTGTAGTAAATGACTGTTGGTAGTACTACTGTAGTAAATGACTGTTAGTAGTACTACTGTAGTAAATGACTCTTATTAGTACTACTGTAATACTGCTCTGTTATTAGTACTACTGTAGTACATGACTGTTAGTAGTACTACTGTAGTACATGAATGTTAGTAGTACTACTGTAATACTGCTCTGTTATTAGTACTACTGTAGTACATGACTGTTAGTAGTACTACTGTAGTAAATGACTGTTAGTAGTACTGCTGTAGTACATAAATGTTAGTAGTACTACTGTAATACTGCTCTGTTATTAGTACTACTGTGGTACATGACTGTTAGTAGTACTACTGTAGTAAATGACTGTTAGTAGTACTACTGTAGTAAATGACTGTTAAGTAGTACTGCTGTAGTAAATGACTGTTAGTTGTACTACTGTAGTAAATGACTGTTGGTAGTACTACTGTAGTAAATGACTGTTAGTAGTACTACTGTAGTAAATGACTCTTATTAGTACTACTGTAATACTGCTCTGTTATTAGTACTACTGTAGTATATGACTGTTAGTAGTACTGCTGTAATACTGCTATGTTATTAGTACTACTGTAGTACATGACTGTTAGTAGTACTACTGTAGTACATGAATGTTAGTAGTACTACTGTAATACTGCTCTGTTATTAGTACTACTGTAGTACATGACTGTTAGTAGTACTACTGTAGTAAATGACTGTTAGTAGTACTGCTGTAGTACATGAATGTTAGTAGTACTACTGTAATACTGCTCTGTTATTAGTACTACTGTAGTACATGACTGTTATTAGTACTACTGTAGTAAATGACAGTTAGTAGTACTACTCTAGTAAATGACTGTTAAGTAGTACTACTGTAGTATATGACTGTTAGTAGTACTACTGTAGTAAATGATTGTTAGTAGTACTACTGTAGTAAATGACTGTTAGTAGTACCGCTGTAGTAAATGACTGTTAGTAGTACTACTGTAGTAAATGACTGTTAGTAGTACTACTGTAGTAAATGACTGTTAGTAGTACTGCTGTAGTTAATGACTGTTAGTAGTACTACTGTAGTACATGACTGTTAGTAGTACTGCTGTAGTAAATGACTGTTAGTAGTACTACTGTAGTAAATGACTATTAGTAGTACTGCTGTAGTAAATGACTCTTAGTAGTACTACTGTAGTACATGAATGTTAGTAGTACTGCTGTAGTACATGAATGTTAGTGTTACTATTGTAGTAAAGACTGTTAGTAGTACTACTGTAGTAAATTACTGTTAAGTAGTACTGCGGTAGTAAATGACTGTTAGTAGTACTACCGTAGTACATGACTGTTAGTAGTACTACTGTAGTAAATGACTGTTAGTAGTACTGCTGTAGTAAATGACTGTTAGTAGTACTACTGTAGTACATGAATGTTAGTGTTACTACTGTACTAAAGACTGTTAGTAGTACTATTGTAGTACATGACTGTTGGTAGTACGACTGTAGTAAATGACTGTTAGTAGTACTACTGTAGTAAATGACTGTTAGTAGTACTACTGTAGTAAATGACTGTTAGTAGTACTACTGTAGTAAAAGACTGTTAGTAGTACTACTGTAGTAAATGACTGTTAGTAGTACTGCTGTAGTAAATGACTGTTAGTAGTACTACTGTAGTACATGTCTGTTAGTAGTACTACTGTAGTAAATGACTGTTAGTAGTACTGCTGTAGTAAATGACTGTTAGTAGTACTACTGTAGTAAATGACTTTTAGTACTACTGCTGTAGTAAATGACTGTTAGTAGTACTACTGTAGTAAATTACTGTTAAGTAGTACTGCTGTAGTAAATGACTGTTAGTCGTACTACCGTAGTACATGACTGTTAGTAGTACTACTGTAGTAAATGACTGTTAGTAGTACTGCTGTAGTAAATGACTGTTAGTAGTACTACTGTAGTACATGAATGTTAGTAGTACTACTGTAGTACATGAATGTTAGTGTTACTACTGTACTAAAGACTCTTAGTAGTACTACTGTAGTAAATGACTGTTAGTAGTACTACTGTAGTAAATGACTGTTAGTAGTACTGCTGTAGTAAATGACTGTTAGTAGTACTACTGTAGTAAATTACTGTTAGTAGTACTACTGTAGTACATGAATGTTAGTGTTACTACTGTACTAAAGACTGTTAGTAGTACTACTGTAG
This sequence comes from Telmatherina bonti, assembly GCF_933228915.1. Classification (NCBI taxonomy): domain Eukaryota; kingdom Metazoa; phylum Chordata; class Actinopteri; order Atheriniformes; family Telmatherinidae; genus Telmatherina; species Telmatherina bonti. The sequence goes on along the minus strand of NC_136630.1, from coordinate 33,715,032 downwards.
TAAATGACTGTTAGTAGTACTACTGTAGTAAATGACTGTTAGTAGTACTACTGTAGTAAATGACTGTTAGTAGTACTACTGTAGTAAATTACTGTTAGTAGTACTACTGTAGTACATGAATGTTAATGTTACTACTGTAGTAAAGACTGTTAGTAGTACTATAGTAAACTACTGTTAGTAGTACTACTGTATTAAATGACTGTTAGTAGTACTACTCTAGTAAATGACTGTTAGTAGTACTACTGTAGTAAATGACTGTTAGTAGTACTACTGTAGTAAATGACTGTTGGTAGTACGACTGTAGTAAATGACTGTTAGTAGTACTACTGTAGTAAATGACTGTTAGTAGTACTACTGTAGTAAATGACTGTTAGTAGTACTACTGTAATAAATGACTTAGTAGTACTACTGTAGTACATGACTGTTAGTAGTACTACTGTAGTAAATGACTGTTAGTAGTACTGCTGTAGTAAATTACTGTTAGTAGTACTACTGTAGTAAATTACTGTGAAGTAGTACTGCTGTAGTAAATGACTGTTAGTAGTACTACTGTAGTAAATGACTGTTAGTAGTACTACTGTTGTAAATGACTGTTAGTAGTACTGCTGTAGTAAATGACTTAGTAGTACTACTGTAGTAAATGACTGTTAGTAGTACTACTGTAGTAAATGACTGTTTGTAGTACTACTGTAATACTGGTCTGTTATTAGTACTACTGTAGTATATGACTGTTAGTAGTACTGCTGTAATACATCTCTGTTATTAGTACTACTGTAGTACATGACTGTTAGTAGTACTACTGTGGTAGATGAATGTTAGTAGTACTACTGTAATACTGCTCTGTTATTAGTACTACTGGAGTACATGACTGTTAGTAGTACTACTGTAGTAAATGACTGTTGGTAGTACTGCTGTAGTACATGTCTGTTAGGAGTACTACTGTAGTACATGACTGTTAGCAGTACTACTGTAGTAAATGACTGTTAGTAGTACTGCTGTAGTAAATTACTGTTAGTAGTACTACTGTATTAAATTACTGTTAAGTAGTACTGCTGTAGTAAATGACTGTTAGTAGTACTACTGTAGTAAATGACTGTTAGTAGTACTACTGTTGTAAATGACTCTTAGTAGTACTACTGTAGTAAATGACTGTTGGTAGTACTACTGTAGTACATGTCTGTTAGGAGTACTACTGTAGTACATGACTGTTAGTAGTACTACTGTAGTAAATGACTGTTGGTAGTACTACTGTAGTACATGTCTGTTAGGAGTACTACTGTAGTACATGACTGTTAGTAGTACTACTGTAGTAAATGACTGTTAGTAGTACTACTGTAGTACATGACTGTTAGTAGTACTACTGTAGTACATGTCTGTTAGGAGTACTACTGTAGTACATGACTGTTAGTAGTACTACTGTAGTACATGACTGTTGGTAGTACTACTGTAGTACATGTCTGTTAGGAGTACTACTGTAGTACATGACTGTTAGTAGTACTACTGTAGTAAATGACTGTTAGTAGTACTACTGTAGTACATGACTGTTAGTAGTACTACTGTAGTACATGACTGTTGGTAGTACTACTGTAGTACATGTCTGTTAGGAGTACTACTGTAGTACATGACTGTTAGTAGTACTACTGTAGTACATGTCTGTTAGGAGTACTACTGTAGTACATGACTGTTAGTAGTACTACTGTAGTAAATGACTGTTGGTAGTACTGCTGTAGTACTTGTCTGTTAGGAGTACTACTGTAACATTACCTCCATAGTTTCTTTCCTCCCATCCAAAGCACGTCCACTTCAATGTAAACACAGAATCTAGTGAACATCGTGACGTGCGGCGTGACGCTACAGCGAGCGTTGTGTGTCTAAACCAGTCTTCACAGTACATTACTTTTGAAGCAACTTTTTTTATTTTTTAATAAAAAAATCAACAAATATGAGTTGTAATATGTGGTGAAGACTCAGGAGGGTACACTGATTGCTGAAGAAAGCCGGTAATAGTCCCGGTAAGCACCATACGCTGTAAAAAGTAGTACCGGTACGCACTACACTATAAAAAAAAAGTCATGGTACGCAAAGGGATAAAATCAAGAAGTGCCAGTACAGCGTACTGCTGCGTACCGACCCACTTAAAGCACTGCCTCCATGATGAAAACCTTTTTGATCCATATCAGTCTGGCTTTTGGCAAGACCATTCCACTGAAACTGCTCTCCTGTCTGTTACCGATTCCCTCCAGCTTGCCAGATCCACTGGTCAGTCTTCAGTCCTGGTCCTGCTGGACCTGTCTGCTGGTTCTGACCCAGCCAACCATCAGATTCTCCTCTCCACTCTCTGAGCTCGGCATCTCTGGATCTGTCCTCTCGTGGTCCACGTCCTACCTCTCAGGAAGATCCTTCAGAGTTTCTTGGTGAGGAGAAGTGTCCAGATCACATGAAAACAGGGCAGCCTCAGGGATCGGTGCTCGGTCCTCTTCTCTTTCCACTTTACACCTCCTCACTTGGTGCAGTTAGAAGCTCTCATGGCTTCTCCTACCACTGCTATGCTGATGACACTCAGCATTTCCTCTCCTTCCCACCAGATGACGCAACGTTTCACTGAGAATATCAGCGTGTCTTGCTGATATCTCTGCATGGATGAAGGATCGCCACCTTCAGCTCAATCTGTCCAAGACAGAGTCCCTGTCTACTTTTAAGAGCAAGCTGAAGACTCAGCTCTACAAGGAGAACTTCAACACTTAGTATAGCTGTATTTGTTGGAAAGTTGGAGAACTTAGCCCAGTTTTTTGCAACAAACATTATGGTTTTAATTCTTTGTACTGTAACTATAGGTGATATTCTGGGGTGGGAAGCGAGTAAACAAAACAAAACAAAACAAAAAAGCCTGTAGCACTTCATGGAAGGACCTGCGTCCAACTGGACAGTCCACCAGCACCTTCCTACCATGTCCTCTACTGTTTGATTTTGTGCTTTGGATAAAAGCATCCACTAAATGACTGTAGAATAGAATAGAATAGAATAGAATAGAATAGAATAGAATAGAATAGAATAGAATAGAATAGAATAGAATAGAAAATTACCTCAACCGCTGGAAAAATTTACCAATTTAATTTTCCTAAAGAATTTCAATGATAGAAATGTCCTTTTTTCCTGAAATGGTGTATTTGCTTCACATGACCCCTTTTGGCCCTGCGATGGACCGGCGAGCTGTCCAGGGTGTACCCCGCCTTTTGCCCAAAGACTGCTGGGATAGGCTCCAGCTTCCCCGCAACCCTTACTTGAATGAATGAATGATCCCTTTTGTACCAAATCCACTTCATTTAGTTCTCCTGATTCAGCAACATCTTAGTTCTACTGGAAAAGTAAGACACCTTGAAAAACTGAATTATGCAAAAACCAACATTTCAAGGAGGACTGGATGCGCCTAACTTTAAACAATATATCCTTAGTTAAAATATTGGTTGATATATAAAATATTGGCTTAATCCTTCACATCTGGATTGACAATGGTTAGAAACAGGACGCATGTAAAACTGCCAGATATCCCCTTCTGCACAACACCTGCAAGCAAGCCAGTCCAACACCTGTTTTCAGAGTATCTCCATAGCCTGGCGTGGACAGCTCCGGTCCTCACAGGCTGCAGTTCTGCAAGTGTTAGTAGTGTCCCTGCTGCAACACACTTGACACACATCAGACTAAATTAGCAAACTTGTGAAGAGCCCGACATGAAGTCTGCTAATTAGCGAATGATCCTGTGTAGTAGGAGGTAAGCTTGCAGAACTGAGGCTGTGAGGACCAGAGCTGCCATAGGCTCAGTTCTGACAGGGTGCCGGGAAACACTTCATATTTTATAATAAACAGGAAACTATTAAACTTCCTCATATGGAACAACAAAGGTATCACACACATCTCCATCAAATCATCCAGGACTGTAAAACTCTCAATGACCGATTCAGAAGTTTCCCATCAGTGTCTCCAATGCCTACAGCTTAAATCCACTATTCTTCCAAAACTAAACACCACATTTAACGGTGCAGACCAAGCAACCATCTCAGAAGACCTGAAAAAGATTCCCAGCACACTCAAAGATATTCACATTTCTTAACTTCACAGATATTTGTGGCACAAAGATGTAAAATTAATTTCCCCTACTGTAAAGTTCCAAACCTACAGCTCGTTCAGTTTAAAATCAATAACAGAAAACAGTCCATGGGGAAGAAATGACAGAAAATGTTTCACTAAATCAGATCAATGTCCTTGTTGAACATAGCACACCAATGATATTTACATGCATGCTTTCTGGCATGGTACAGCTGTTCGTTCCGCTGCTTTTGAACACAAGTCATTGATCACCTGTCACATATATTTGGCTGCAGCATCCCTTCATCCCCACAACTCTACATCTAAGGAGACATGTCATCCATGGTATTACACAATCCCACTGTTCCCAGCTGTAGCTGTAAAGAAAATAATCCTCCTGAACCAGAAAGCAATAATGGCACACCATTTCACCACGACTTGGTCCCCACAAACTGGCAATTACAGCCCCCAGTCTCCATCCCAAGAGGGTTTTTTTGGTTTTGGTGTCTGTTCTTTTTGCTTTTGTTCGCTTTTTTCTCTTTGTTTTCTCATGTCCTCATTCTTTCACCCTCCTCCAACTGATGCCATAACTAAACATAACACAAAGGGATATCATTAGACATTAATATTGATATTAATCATGATTGTTTAATCACAATGTAATGCACTGTCTGCTGTCTTTGTGTTTTTAATAATATTTGTGAACAGTGACAATGTTTTGTCTGTTTTGTTTTTTTTTTTGTTTTTTTTTGGTGAATAAAAAATAAAATAAACCTTAAGCTAAATATATAGAAATTAATTAACCTATTTCTGCTCCCTCACATACATTAATGAGGATGTCCGCTTGAAATGTTGTCATATGTCACCCCACATGGCTCTTTAAACTCAGTTGAGTCTGTGACGTAGGTCACTGTTTACTGGTCGGGGAAGCAGAAAGAGGCGGTGATTTTAAGAAAAATCCCATATAAAAAGAGAGAATTAGTCTAACTTCAGCAGAGCAAGCACTGATTTCACTCGTAGTGGTTCAGTCAACTAGGTGAGTTACCGCTGGAGTTTTTGCCTTGGTTTCGGCTTACTGTTTGCACTGCTGGTGTTGGGCTCTGTGGTTAACTGTCCATCCATCAGTGCATCCACCGTCTGCATTCAGCATAAATAAGCCTTAAATCTGGCCTGGAATGGGGTTAAATTGTATAAATCTGGATCTTGATGATAAAAGCTGAGTTTAATAAGGACAAAACATCTGCTGGGTCAAGATCTGATCCATAAATGTCATACCTGTCTATAGATAGGATAAACCTGCTCCAGGACATCTCCAAAGCTGGTGTTGTCTGGTTTCCTGTCCACAGGCGCGGCTGGCATTAGATTAAAGAGATTCTTTGTGAAGAAGGGAGGCTCAGGGCCGACCGGCAGCTCTGCGACCGAGTCCTGAAAAGATGGAAACAACAACATATCATCTGCATAGTGAGAAAAAATCCCTCTGCTTATGAACTGAATCAGTCAGAGGCCTCGCAGCTAGCAAAGCCAGATAGGAAACAGTAATGCATTAGCTTGGTGGCTAAAAACCCGTACCACCAGACTGTGCCTCATGGGGGCGACAAACAAACACACCTCATTTACACATAGGCATCAATTCAGATGATAGACGACACAGAGTCCAGTGAGGTGGTGAACATCAGGGGGGGTGTCAGGAAATGAATTTGAGGGGGTCACATCCGTCCGGCTTCGCAGCGAGCTCGACAAAGTGACATGTTAACATGTTATGTTTCATTAACAACATCAGAGGGAGGAGAAGCAACGCCCACCGACCCGTGTGTTCAAATATGAAGGAAATCTCAAAATCCGCCTGAATGCACAGAAGATGTTATTCCTGATTAACAGCCTTTATCTTCCCAAACTTCAGTCCAGGTTTACAACACTGCCCTGGATAACACTAGGATCCTTCCGACCCCTTCACTAAGTCGGAATGTTTCCTTCATCTGCGTAAATAACCAACAAGCCTTCATCCCGTCTTCATTCCGTCTTCATCCCGTCTTCATTCCGTCTTCATCCCGTCTTCATCCCGTCTTCATCCCGTCTTCATCCCGTCTTCATCCCATCTTCATCCTCGTCTTCATCCCGTCTTCATCCCGTCTTCATCCCGTCTTCATCCTCGTCTTCATCCCGTCTTCATCCCGTCTTCATCCCGTCTTCATCCTCGTCTTCATCCCGTCTTCATTCCGTCTTCATCCTGTCTTCATCCCGTCTTCATCCCGTCTTCATCCCGTCTTCATCCTCGTCTTCATCCCGTCTTCATTCCGTCTTCATCCTGTCTTCATCCCGTCTTCATCCCGTCTTCATCCTCGTCTTCATCCCATCTTCATCCTCGTCTTCATCCCGTCTTCATCCCGTCTTCATCCTGTCTTCATCCCGTCTTCATCCCGTCTTCATCCTCGTCTTCATCCCATCTTCATCCTCGTCTTCATCCCGTCTTCATCCCGTCTTCATCCCATCTTCATCCCGTCTTCATCCCATCTTCATCCTCGTCTTCATCCCGTCTTCATCCTCGTCTTCATCCCGTCTTCATCCCGTCTTCATCCCATCTTCATCCTCGTCTTCATCCCGTCTTCATCCTCGTCTTCATCCCGTCTTCATCCCATCTTCATCCTCGTCTTCATCCCGTCTTCATCCTCGTCTTCATCCTGTCTTCATCCCGTCTTCATCCCGTCTTCATCCTCGTCTTCATCCCGTCTTCATCCTCGTCTTCATCCCATCTTCATTCCGTCTTCATCCTGTCTTCATCCCGTCTTCATCCCGTCTTCATCCTCGTCTTCATCCCGTCTTCATCCTCGTCTTCATCCCGTCTTCATCCTCGTCTTCATCCCGTCTTCATTCCGTCTTCATCCTGTCTTCATCCCGTCTTCATCCCGTCTTCATCCCGTCTTCATCCTGTCTTCATCCCGTCTTCATTCCGTCTTCATCCCGTCTTCATCCCGTCTTCATCCCGTCTTCATTCCGTCTTCATCCTGTCTTCATCCCGTCTTCATCCCGTCTTCATCCCGTCTTCATCCTCGTCTTCATCCCGTCTTCATTCCGTCTTCATCCTGTCTTCATCCCGTCTTCATCCCGTCTTCATCCCGTCTTCATCCTCGTCTTCATCCCGTCTTCATCCTCGTCTTCATCCCGTCTTCATCCCATCTTCATCCTCGTCTTCATCCCGTCTTCATCCTCGTCTTCATCCTGTCTTCATCCCGTCTTCATCCCGTCTTCATCCTCGTCTTCATCCCGTCTTCATCCTCGTCTTCATCCCATCTTCATTCCGTCTTCATCCCGTCTTCATCCCGTCTTCATCCTCGTCTTCATCCCGTCTTCATCCTCGTCTTCATCCCGTCTTCATCCTCGTCTTCATCCCGTCTTCATTCCGTCTTCATCCTGTCTTCATCCCGTCTTCATCCCGTCTTCATCCCGTCTTCATCTCGTCTTCATTCCGTCTTCATCCCGTCTTCATCCCGTCTTCATCCTCGTCTTCATCCCGTCTTCATCCTCGTCTTCATCCCGTCTTCATTCCGTCTTCATCCTGTCTTCATCCCGTCTTCATCCCGTCTTCATCCCGTCTTCATCCCATCTTCATCCCGTCTTCATCCCATCTTCATCCTGTCTTCATCCCGTCTTCATCCCGTCTTCATCCTCGTCTTCATCCCGTCTTCATCCTCGTCTTCATCCCGTCTTCATCCCGTCTTCATCCTCGTCTTCATCCCGTCTTCATTCCGTCTTCATCCTGTCTTCATTCCGTCTTCATCCCGTCTTCATCCCGTCTTCATCCCGTCTTCATCCCGTCTTCATCCCATCTTCATCCCGTCTTCATCCCGTCTTCATCCTCGTCTTCATCCCGTCTTCATCCTCGTCTTCATTCCGTCTTCATCCTCGTCTTCATTCCGTCTTCATCCCGTCTTCATCCTCGTCTTCATTCCGTCTTCATCCCGTCTTCATCCCATCTTCATCCCGTCTTCATCCTGTCTTCATTCCGTCTTCATCCCGTCTTCATCCCGTCTTCATCCTCGTCTTCATCCCGTCTTCATCCCATCTTCATCCCGTCTTCATCCCGTCTTCATCCCATCTTCATCCCGTCTTCATTCCGTCTTCATCCCATCTTCATCCCATCTTCATCCTGTCTTCATCCTGTCTTCATCCCATCTTCATCCTCGTCTTCATCCCGTCTTCATCCCATCTTCATCCCATCTTCATCCCATCTTCATCCCGTCTTCATCCTCGTCTTCATCCCGTCTTCATCCTCGTCTTCATCCCGTCTTCATCCTGTCTTCATCCTCGTCTTCATCCCGTCTTCATCCCATCTTCATCCTCGTCTTCATTCCGTCTTCATCCTCGTCTTCATTCCGTCTTCATCCCGTCTTCATCCTCGTCTTCATCCCGTCTTCATCCTGTCTTCATCCTCGTCTTCATCCCGTCTTCATCCCATCTTCATCCTCGTCTTCATTCCGTCTTCATCCTCGTCTTCATCCTCGTCTTCATTCCGTCTTCATCCCGTCTTCATCCTCGTCTTCATTCCGTCTTCATCCTCGTCTTCATTCCGTCTTCATCCTGTCTTCATCCCATCTTCATCCTCGTCTTCATTCCGTCTTCATCCTCGTCTTCATTCCGTCTTCATCCTCGTCTTCATCCCATCTTCATCCTCGTCTTCATTCCGTCTTCATCCTCGTCTTCATCCTCGTCTTCATTCCGTCTTCATTCCGTCTTCATCCTCGTCTTCATTCCGTCTTCATCCTCGTCTTCATTCCGTCTTCATCCTGTCTTCATCCCATCTTCATCCTCGTCTTCATTCCGTCTTCATCCTCGTCTTCATTCCGTCTTCATCCTCGTCTTCATTCCGTCTTCATCCTCGTCTTCATTCCGTCTTCATCCCGTCTTCATCCTCGTCTTCATTCCGTCTTCATCCCGTCTTCATCCTCGTCTTCATCCCATCTTCATCCTCGTCTTCATTCCGTCTTCATCCTCGTCTTCATTCCGTCTTCATCCTCGTCTTCATTCCGTCTTCATCCTCGTCTTCATCCCATCTTCATCCTCGTCATCATTCCGTCTTCATCCTCGTCTTCATCCCATCTTCATCCTCGTCTTCATTCCGTCTTCATCCTCGTCTTCATCCCATCTTCATCCTCGTCTTCATTCCGTCTTCATCCTCGTCTTCATCCCATCTTCATCCTCGTCATCATTCCGTCTTCATCCTCGTCTTCATTCCGTCTTCATCCTCGTCTTCATCTCGTCTTCATTCCGTCTTCATCCCGTCTTCATCCTCGTCTTCATTCCGTCTTCATCCTCGTCTTCATTCCGTCTTCATCCTCGTCTTCATTCCGTCTTCATCCTCGTCTTCATCCCGTCTTCTTTCCGTCTTCATCCTCGTCTTCATTCCGTCTTCATCCTCGTCTTCATCCCGTCTTCATCCCGTCTTCATCCCGTCTTCTTTCCGTCTTCATCCCGTCTTCATCCCGTCTTCATCCCGTCTTCTTTCCGTCTTCATCCCGTCTTCATCCCGTCTTCTTTCCGTCTTCATCCTCGTCTTCATTCCGTCTTCATCCTCGTCTTCATCCCGTCTTCATCCCGTCTTCATCCCGTCTTCTTTCCGTCTTCATCCCGTCTTCATCCCGTCTTCATCCCGTCTTCTTTCCGTCTTCATCCCGTCTTCATCCCGTCTTCATCCCGTCTTCTTTCCGTCTTCATCCCGTCTTCATCCCGTCTTCATCCCGTCTTCATCCCATCTTCATCCCGTCTTCATCCCGTCTTCTTTCCATCTTCATCCCGTCTTCTTTCCATCTTCATCCCGTCTTCATCCCGTCTTCATCCCGTCTTCTTTCCATCTTCATCCCGTCTTCATCCCGTCTTCTTTCCGTCTTCATCCCGTCTTCATCCCGTCTTCATCCCGTCTTCTTTCCGTCTTCATCCCATCTTCATCCCGTCTTCATCCCGTCTTCATCCCGTCTTCTTTCCGTCTTCATCCCATCTTCATCCCGTCTTCATCCCGTCTTCTTTCCGTCTTCATCCCGTCTTCATCCCGTCTTCTTTCCGTCTTCATCCCGTCTTCATCCCGTCTTCATCCCGTCTTCTTTCCGTCTTCATCCCATCTTCATCCTGTCTTCATCCCGTCTTCTTTCCGTCTTCATCCCGTCTTCATCCCGTCTTCATCCAATCTTCATCCCTTTTCATCTTGACAGGAAGCAGTAGGTTGTGTCCAGTCAGATGGAAGAGGCTTTTCTACATAAACCCCAGGAATCAGAGAAAAAGGAGCTGCCTGGAACAAAGTATTGCTTGAGCAGTGCTGTCGGGTGGATGAGAGAAAAGCAGCTACACTCAATTTTCCCTTTGAGCTCAATAAAAGCTGATAGTAATGAACATTGTTCCATCATTCCCACCGCACATACCAAAGGTGTGTCACCACACAGTCCCAGCCAATGACTAGCAAACACCCACATACCAAGCAGGTCGCTGAAGTGGAACTCTTCTAAAGTAGAATCCGCAGGATGTTTTTTGTTTTTTTTTAAGATTTTTTTCTTTGGGGGGGGGGGCTTGAAATAAATGTTTAATAAATCATTTTAAGCTATTGTCTAAAGTGTAGATTTTTTTTCCTATTTCAGGAAATCTGTGTATGAGGGTTATGAGGGTATAATATTTTTTATTAAGTTAAAAATAAAAGTCATACCATCTAAAGGACTTTACACACCGGGACTGGTGCAAAAAAACAACATGAAATTGCAAATAATTTGGATGTGAATTATCAGTCTTTCTGTATATTGACTTGTGAAAATTCTAAAACAAACTTTTTGGGTGGATTCCACATAAAGACAACAGCGTGTCAAGGTTTTTTCCTTAGCAGTACCTGAAGGCATCCTCCAGGGTTGATTGGCTGATGTGTTCCACCTGTGCCTCACAACTGTAAGGTTCTTACATTGACATTGGTAATCACGAACTCCTAGCAGTGAAGATGGCACTGGAGGAATGGCGTCATTGGCTGGAGGGATCAAAACATCCTTTCTTAGTGTGGACCAACCATAAGAATCTGGAGTATTTGAAGACTGAATCCAAGCCAAGCGCACTGGGCTTTATTTTTTTAATAGATTTAACTTTTCTCTGGCTTATCATTCGGGTTCCAAGAACATTAAGCCTGATGCCCTTTCTCGGCAGAAAATTCCACTAGGGAAGAAGATTGAGGAATCTGAAGATTACATTCTGCCACCCCATGTCCATCTACAAATAACCCGGGTGCTACTGGAAGATCAGGTTAGACAAGTTCATCAGTCACTTGAGGTGCCTATTGGCTGTCCTGCAGGTTGTTTGTTCCCCTAATCTACGCTCCAGGATTCTGGACTTCTGCCACTCCTCCCATCTGGCCCAGGGATAACTTGCACCCTTCATCTGTTGTCGCAACAGTTCTGGTGGCAAGACCGTGATCCTGATCATTGTGGATCGATTCTCACTTCGTGGCGCTTCCCAAATTACCTACTGCCAAGGAGATGGCTAACCTACTGGCAGTTTACATTTTTAGGGCTGCATGGCCTTCCTTTGAATATTGTCTCGGACCTTGGTCCCCAGTTCACCTCAGTTTTGTCGACTGTTAGAATCAACCAGGATTTGGAGACTAGTCTGCGATGCCTGTGTTCTGGGGAACCATCCTCTTGGGCCAATCTCCCATGGGTTGAGTATGCACACAACTCCTTGCCATCCTCAGCCACTGGTTTGTCTCCTTTCCAGATCGTCTCTGGGTTCCAGCCTCTATTTGACGCTCAGGAGGAGGTTCATGTTCCATCTGCCCACACAGATGTCCTTTGTTGTTATTGTGTGTGGCGCAAGGCTAGAGCGGCCTTGCTGCTGACGTCACAGCGGTACATGACCTCAGCTACCCTTCGGCGGTCTGCGGCACCCTCCTACCAGGTGGGTCAGCGGGTCTGACATTCCTGTGTGGAGAATAGGAAGTTGGCTCCTCAATTTGTCAGTCCATTCCCATCCCAAAAGTGATTAATCCTGTGGCTGTGCATCTTCCAGGATCTCTGCGGGTTCATCCCACATTTCATATCTCCAGGATTAAGCCTGCTCTTACATGTTCTCTGGTTCCTTCCTCCAGACCCCCTCCGCCTGCCCGGTTTTTTGATGGGGAGGCCTGTCTACACTGCGTAGCACATCCTGCCTTCTCTGCGTCGTGGTCAGGCGCTTCAAAACCTGGTGAGCTGGGAGGTGTATGGTCCTGCTGGGTTCCTACTTGCCATGTCATGGATCCTGCTCTGCTTGACTGTTTCCATCGTGCCCATCCAGGTCAACCTGGTGGGTCACTGTGAGTCGACCCTTCGGGGGGGTCTGTCATGGTTTTTTCCCAGCAGCAACTGAAAGCATCCTCCAGGGTTGATTTGCTGATGTGTTCCACCTGTACCTCACACTACTGAAGCAGCAAGCTCAGGATTGCTGATCTTCAGAGTTTCTCTGTTTGTTTCCAGTCCTTATTATCAAGCGGTTGCTCTCCCTGGATTCCTTATCTTTCTCCTTAGTCCTGAGTTCCTGCCTGCCCCAGCGTTTTCCTAATCCCTTCTCCTCATGACTCTTCCTGGTATGTTGGACCTTGGAGCGTCTCTTGGATTTGGATTCTGGACAACCCGACTTCGTCTCTGGTGAGGAGATTATGTTTGTTCCTCTTGGACATTAATTCCCCCCCACCCCGAGTCTCAATCTGTGTGCCACTCAGCTACGCGTCTTCAGCCACGCCCGTTTTGGAAAGATCTTACAGGAAGCTTCTTCAACTGAATCAAGCTCTTGTAAATAAAATTTTGAACCACATCCTGAAGTTTTTTGAGCACATAGTGTGCTGATGCTGCAAAAAGAAGCAATGGCTGCATTTAGCCCAGGAGCTGAAGCTGGACGTGGCTGCTTTAGAACAGACTTTAGGACTGTTATAATGTGATGTTTTCCGTGTTCCAGGTTCCTGTTTTATTTTGTAGGTTTTCCCTGTTTCCTGTGTAGTCTTTGTTCTTGTTTTATTACCTGCTCTCGTTAGTTCCTTTACACCTGTGTCTTTTGTTCTGTCAGTATTTCTAGCCCTCAGTTCAGTTGTGTTTTGCGGGTTGATTGCATTAGTTATTCCCTGTGGCTAAGAATAAAAAGCTGCTTTACTCTGGCTGCTCTGCGTTTGGGTCCACAGCTCAGCACTTCCCATGACAAGGACGTCTGTGGAACAGTTGGAGGATCTGCTTTAGCTGCCAGCTTTAAGAGGCAGAGAAGAAACAGACGCTCGGTCATGGTGATACAAAGTTTAAATGACATGGCAGCGAAGTGATGCCTGCATTGTTGCATCCAGGGATCTATCAGTCAACACGCCTTCTCTGATTGGTTGATTTGTTTGTTGGATCTGTCAAATGTGAACATAAAAAAAAAATAAAAAATCTTTGTTCGAAAAAATAAAACTCACAAAAATTGCTGGATGGAATTTCGTCACTGATGTGAACGTTCATAACAACTTTACACTGATCCGATTTAAAAACAATAAAATAAAATATTGCTATGCAAATCATTTGGGTGAGGTATTTGGAGTAGGTGTTGAAAGGCCTTAATCCTCCACTTTCTGCGCTTGTTAGATATATTCTCAAAACAGATCATAACGACTTCTTGGCTGAATATGAGACGGTGAGACTTGGTTTCATAGACCATGTTGCAGTGTAGAAATGTTCTCCTGGGAAGAAAGCTGTAGGCTTCCTAGACACACCTGTGCAATGGCTTTGGCAAGGCCGCGGTACTTGTGCAGGTAGGCAGTGAGCGTGTGAGGACCGTAGATGGTGGAGGCTCCTTCATATCGTTGCACCTGGAAAATACAGGAAACTCATCACATTTGGCTTCCTGCTGCTTTCAGTTGGGTTTTTTCCCAGCTGGAACTAAAATCAGTCCAAATAAAGCTTCATTCCAACTGATTCCAGTCCTGAATCTTAGACATCTTTGATCCTGACTGGATCCTAATTTTATGTCCCATCAGGTTGGACACTTCAGTTTTGTCAAACTCCATTAAGTCAGGACAGAATCTCATCAGCTATATTTTATTCCCAGTGGGAGATAAACAGCATATTAGATGTTGAAACATTTTACCCTTTCATTGAAAATCTGAGCTGATTGTAGGATTCTGCTGTTGACATTTTACACAGCATCTCAACTCATTTCACACTATGGATGTAGATGCAGACAATTGATTTAGACTTTTTTACAGATATCTGATATACTTTTTGTTAAACTCTTCTTTTTTATGACCAATGTCAAACAATGCTAAACATGCAGATTCCCCACAAACACACACACACACACACACACCCATAAATAAATCATTACAGGTAACAAAGACGTCAAAGGTTGGTGTGAGTTTGGATGTCTAGATTTCTGCTCGCATAACCGCCTCTTTGTAATCATTGCAAACTGGACATTTAACGTCTGGACACACGGTAAAATAATTCCAAAGCAAAGACATGTGGACAAGTCCTCTTACAAGCTTGTTATGCTGCAAATGATGATGTTATCAAGTGTTGGCCATAAACTCTACCTTAATATTCAAGCTTAGCTCAGAAGCACGGATGCTAAACAAACAAAAATGTCTGGAAAACTCTACATGTCTCATATTTTGCCATTTGGAAAGAGAGGAGACGTAGCTGATAAGTATAATGTATAGTATGTGAATGCTGTGTAAAATTTGTCATTTAAAAAGTAATAAATTATATATCTATAATATTACATTTTAATGCAAATACCAGTCAATAATATCAGTCGGCTGATTTATTGAATATTACTATTGCAGAGAGCTTATAATACTGCACTTCCCATGATTCTCTGCTGCCACATACCTGGTACTCCTCGTAGGTGGTGATGTAGTGAGTGTAGACATTACTGAGTCCAGCAATCACCACCTCCATGTCCCTTAATGTCCCCTCAGACTCCAGCTCCTGACAGAAACAGCACAGAATTCATACTCAGTCACATGGCGTGTCCACGTGTTAAGTTTGGTGCTCACCTGTTTGACAGCTTCTCGTAACCTCCTCCCTGACATGGTGCTGTGAAAACAGGCTCTTATCAGTGCTGTTGTCAGCAGCTCTGCTGTTTGTGCAGTAAAACATTCTTACGTCATTTCTCCTGGAACAGCCACAACAGCTACGGATCCAACTGTGATCATCTGCACGTCAACAATCCGCGGATGCCAAGGCAGGGGCCAGTTCATCTGCACACATTAACACGTGTCCATTCTAAACAAATAATGTACTGCTGTTCAGAGCTCAACCTGTCACTCGTTCTTTATCAGGTCTTTTCCAAACAGGCATGATGTGATGTGTTTGGATGTCTCACCTCCCCTGTGCTGAACAGGATTGGTTTGGGATGATGGCATTCCTTCGTTTGATTGGACGGTGGACCCACCAGACTGTCCCTGATGCCATCCCAGAACGGGTCTCCTTCCACAGCACCTATGTAGCGCCACAGACAGAGGTTTCTTCAGCAGAGGGACACCTTCATTCATTTTCCTATTAAGGGTCGCGGTGAAGCTGTAGTCACAGCAATCATTGGGCGAGAGGCGGGTACACCTGGACAGGTATGGGTCACCAGTCCATCACAGAGACACACAACCATTCACACTCACTAGGGACAACTTAGAACAGCCAGTTAGACGTGTTTGGTGGGAGGAAGACGGAGTACCTGGAAAGAAGTCACACACACAGACCAGACTACCAATCTTCCCCCCAGCTGAAGCTTGAACCAGAGGCCACAGTTCTAACCGCTACACCACCGTGCCGGGGACAATGAGAGTAAAAGTACAGTCGAATCACCCTGAGTGAAGTTCAGGTCTCCTCCTCCATCTATAGTTCCAGCTGCAAAACTGTGACCCAGAGCCGGTTTACACGTGGTCACCTAAAACACACCAACACGTATGGAAATATCAACTCGTATCTTCTTCCAAACACTCAACTTCCATGTGAAGCTGGAAGAAAACTCACAGACAGAATAAAAATATTACACAATGTAGAAATATTAATAATCATTTTATAATCCCAAAGATTATCTAAAAATTTGCATAAAATGAAAAAAAAAATCATTGAAAAAAACCTGATACATTAATGACATTTTAAAATCTGGAAGTATCCCTTTCGTTTTCATCTTTATTGATTAGTTTAATCATTTATGGGTCTTTTTTTTATTCATCTATACTAATAATTATAACAGGAATACAATCAAACGAGATAAGAATAACACCATCGATAAAACCATGAGAATTATTAATACAAATAAATATAAGCTTCATCATCCCCCAGCACGGGTCACATATAAATTTATAAAAACTGTAAGACGAAACCTCATTTATAAATCATGAACCCACAGGATCAATTAATTTCAGGAAAATTAAAAAGTTACTGCATTTAATCGCAGAACATTTTTAGGTAAACAATTTTCTGGGGCAATTAAAATGCGATTAATTAAGAATGATTGATTACAAAGCCTGTAATTTATAAGTTTATTGATTTTAATCCATATATATCGGAGAAGCAGTGTGGTTTTCGTCCTGGTTGTGGCACAGTGGACCAGCTCTATACCCTCTTTGGGGTCCTGGAGGGGGCATGGGAGTTTGCCCAACCAGTCTACATGTGCTTTGTGGACCTGGAGAAGGCATTCGGCCGTGTCCCCCGGGGGCTCCTGTGGGGGGTACTCCGGGAGTATGGGGTACCGGACCCCCTTGTACGAGCTGTCCGGTCCCTGTACGACAGGTGTCAGAGCTTGGTCCGCATTGCCGGTAGTAAGTGGGATTCGTTTCCGGTGAGGGTTGGACTCCGCCAAGGATGCCCTTTATCACTGATTCTGTTCATAACTTATATGGACAGAATTTCTAGGCGCAGCCGAGGGGTTGAGGGGATCCGACTTGGTGGCCTCAGGATTGGGTCCCTGCTTTTTGCAGATGACGTGGTCCTGTTGGCTTCATCTGGTCGTGATCTCCAGCTGTCGCTTGAGGGATTCGCGGCCGAGTGTGAAGCGGCTGGGATGAGAATCAGCACCTCCAGATCTGAGACCATGGTCCTCAGCCGGAATAGGGTGGATTGTCCACCGTCCCTAGTGCCCAACGAGGAGGTCGCTCCTCCTTCTCCTCCAGTCCCCAGAGAGGTCGGTCCTCTGTCTCCACTGCTCCTGGCTGGGTTTGTGGATGCCCTGCCCTGAGGTTTCATCTTTGTGGCCCATCTGGAGAAACCTGTCCACGCTGTCCCGGTCATCCCGGTCGTCCTGGTCGTCCTGGTTGTCCCGGTTGTCCCGGTTGTCCACGCTGTCCCGGTCGTCCTGGTCGTCCTGGTTGTCCCGGTTGTCCCGGTTGTCCACGCTGTCCCGGTCATCCCGGTCGTCCTGGTCGTCCTGGTTGTCCCGGTTGTCCACGCTGTCCCGGTCGTCCTGGTCGTCCTGGTTGTCCCGGTTGTCCACGCTGTCCCGGTCGTCCTGGTCGTCCTGGTTGTCCCGGTTGTCCACGCTGTCCCGGTCGTCCTGGTCGTCCTGGTTGTCCCGGTTGTCCACGCTGTCCCGGTCGTCCTGGTCGTCCCGGCTGTCCATGCTGTCCCGGTCGTCCTGGTCGTCCCGGTCGTCCTGGTTGTCCCGGCTGTCCACGCTGTCCTGGACGTCCCGGTCGTCCTGGTTGTCCCGGCTGTCCATGCTGTCCCGGTTGTCTCGGTCGTCCCGGCTGTCCCGGTTGTCCACGCTGTCCCGGTCGTCCTGGTCGTCCCCGTTGTCCACGCTGTCCCGGTCATCCTGGTCGTCCCCGTTGTCCACGCTGTCCCGGTCATCCCAGCCGTCCCGGTTGTCCTCCGGATCAGAGTCTGCCTCCCAGCCTCCCCCCAGAACCAAGCCTGCCCGTTGGTCCCCCTGAGCTGGGCCTGGGGGAAAGTCCAGAAGGCCCAGCTCAGGGGGACCAACAGGGCAGGCTTGTGTTTCCCCTGGTTTGGGAACTGGGTCACTTCAACCTCCGGTCTAAACATAGTTTTTACTGTCCAACAGTGTGCAGAAAGCTAGATGTGTGCATGTGTGTGCGTGCACGTGTGCTTGCTGACTGTGTTTTTGTCGTCGAGCTGAACAGTCACGTTGGTCATGTCGACCCACTGATGAGCCGACTGAATGGAGCCAGTCACTTCTTCGGCTGCAGTGGCGTAGAGCTCCTGCAGGGGGCAGCATCACAAATATACAACATTTCAAAAGGTTTGATCTGAAAACTATCTTTCTCTGTTATATCCAGATGTTAACAGAAACCACATTTCTCCACATCTCTTACTGTTTCTCCACAAAACAGTGTTTCAGCAGAATCCACACATTCAGCTTTCTCTCCTGTATTTTTACTTCAGCCAAACAGACGACGGATGGTCACCTTGGCCTTCTTATAGATGTTGTGTCCGATTATCCTCGTGCTGTCAAACATGTCGCGTCCAGGTCCGAATGACTGGCACATCTTGGTCTGACGGAGACGTTGTTACTGTCATCACAGTACGTGTTATAACAAAGGTTTGTGAGTGTTTTGTGTGTCCGTACTTACACCTCCAATCGGACAGGAGCTGTTCAGGTAGTCGCAGGGCAGCCCAGTGTTCACACAGAAAGGTCCTCTGGTGTTCGGACTGACGTCTCCCAGATTACTGGAGGAGAAGCCGGCCACAAAGCTTCCCTGGCACACACACACACACGCACACAAAGGCATAGAGAATGATGTGGAAGTTTACCATAAATGTACTTTTTTAAAGGGTAAATCTAAGAAAATGAGGATCTGAATATAAAATATGGATCAAGTCAAAATAAAAAAGTGTTTTCTTAGAACCTAAATTTCCAGCCTTCCTTGTTAAATGACATTGTGGTGTCACCTGTCCAGGTAGCTCCCCGGGGTTCTTGTCCTGCTCCAGCAGGTAGGAGGCGTAGCCCATGTTGTCGCTGCTCACCATGCGGTTGGTGTAGTTCATGCTGACAGCATGAACAGCGAACCAGCTGGTGGGATAAGCAGACCACACAGTTTCACACCTCCACATTTTTAAAATCAGGTAAAAGTGCTTTTCTCCAGAGAAATGAATCTGAAACATTTCAACTGGACAGAGTTTGTTTCTCTGCGTTGTTTCCTGTTTAAACAGACGATGCAGACAGTTAGTGGAGCAGAAGTTCAGACACAGAAATGTCTCGTTAGCCGTCTTCCTCTTCACATCACATGCTCTTCACAGGAAAGCCATGAAAACTTTTTCTCCATTTACATAACTGTTTAGTTATACTCATTTATTTCACACCAAAGAAAATATATCACTTTATAAACGTGTTTATGACGTAACAGAAACTTGCTTTATAAATGATTCATTCAGGGAATTACTGTGCTTCTCAATGATGAGTAAAAACATCTTCAGCTGTTCTTATAAACTATACACAAATATGTTTTATCCCTTATGTTTATCTTTTTTACTTATCCCTCTTCTATGTACTTTTTCAAGTACTTTTTTGTACCTATTTTGAATACATTGTAATGTTTGTGCTTTGCTATAACTCTTCCTCCAGACTGTTCCACAAAGCCACTCCAGCTTGATGTGCACACACTTTCCATTGTTGTTCTTACTTTTTGCTCTGAATACTTTTTACATACTTTGTACATTATTTGTACATGAGTTAATGAAAAGTGGGTTTGTGTGTTCATCTGTCCTGCTTTGTGAAATATCCATCCTGCTCTTTTCTGCAGCTGTAGAAAGGCTGTAGAGTGCTGTAGGTATTACCCCAGACTTCCACACAACATGAGGAATATGGTAAAAAAAAAATTAAGAATGTAGAAAACATTGATTTCACATCAGGGATATTACTGATTTTCTAATAATTGCAATGCTGTTTCCAAGTTCCAAAACACTGAACCCTCAGTTGCTCCCCAACTGTGGTATTAGTGTGTATGTAAGTCACTTTGGATAAAAGTGTCTGCTAAATGACTGTAGAATAGAATAATACACATGAGATTTCCATGTATTCTGATTTATATTCACCTTTTTGACCAAAGTCTGTTCTTTAAACAGCTTTTCAGCCAGTTCAAACCAACCGCCTTTATGCTGTGTGGCCAGTTTAGTTATTAATGTATGGTGATCAGTGGCACCGAAGGCTTTTTTTGTCTTATCTATACAAATACACACACATATATGTATATGTATATATGTATATATGTATATATATATATATATATATATATATATATATATATATATATATATATATATATATACTGCTCAAAAAAATAAAAGGAACAGACTTCTGTGAAATGGAACTGTCCACTTAGGAAGCAACACTGACTGACAATCAGTTCCACATGCTGTTGTGCAAATGGAAAAGACAACAGGTGGAAATTATAGGCAACTGGCAAGACACACCCAATAAAGGAGTGGTTCTGCAGGTGGTGACCACAGACCACTTCTCAGTTCCGGTGCTTTCTGGCTGATGTTTTGGTCTGAATGCTGGCGGTGCTTTCACTCTAGTGGTAGCATGAGACGGAGTCTACAACCCACACAAGTGGTTCAGGTAGTGCAGCTCATCCAGGATGGCACATCAATGCCAGCTGTGGCAAGAAGGTTTGCTGTGTCTGTCAGCGTAGTGTCCAGAGCATGGAGGCGCTACCAGGAGACAGGCCAGGACATCAGGAGACGTGGAGGAGGCCGTGGGAGGGCAACAACCCAGCAGCAGGACCGCTACCTCCTTCTTTGTGCAAGGAGGAACAGGAGGAGCGCTGCCAGACCCGTGGAGAACGTTCTGCTGCCTGCAACATCCTCCAGCAGGACCGGTTTGGCAGTGGGTCAGTAATGGTGTGGGGGGGCATTTCTTTGGAGGGCCGCACAGCCCTCCATGTGCTCGCCAGAGGTAGCCTGACTGCCATTAGGTACCGAGATGAGATCCTCAGACCCCTTGTGGGACCATATGCTGGTGCGGTTGGCCCTGGGTTCCTCCTAATGCAAGACAATGCTAGACCTCATGTGGCTGGAGTGTGTCAGCAGTTCCTGCAACACCAAGGCATTGATGTTATGGACCGGCCCGCCCGTTCCCCAGACCTGAATCCAGCTGAGCACATCTGGGACATCATGTCTCGCTCCATCCACCAACGCCAAGTTGCACCACAGACTGTCCAGGAGTTGGCAGATGCTTTAGTCCAGGTCTGGGAGGAGATCCCTCAGGAGAACATCCACCGCCTCATCAGGAGCATGCCCAGGCGTTGTAGGGAGGTCATACAGGCACGCGGAGGCCACACGCACTACTGAGCCTCATTCTGACTTGTTTAAAGGACATTACATCAAAGTTGGATCAGCCTGTAGTGTGTTTTTCCACTTTCATTTGGAGTAGAACTCCAAATCCAGACCTCCATGGGTTGATATGTTTGATTTTCATTGATAGTTTTTGTGTAATTTTGTTGTCATTGGTTTTTTTTTCAAGTTCCTCTTCTATCAACACTACGAATTTACATACTGAAAAAACAGAGAAATTATACACGTTTGAAAACCAAGTCATCATCACAATCAGCTAAGTACAAAATAAAATAAGCATCATTTTTAATGATAGGATGCATACTTGCTTGGTCACGTCATAGTGATGTCATTTCCGCAATGCTGCTTGCATCAGCATTTTAAACATGGATTGGGCGTCACCTTGGTTTCAACCAAGCAAGGGTGCCAGTGGAGGTAAGCAACAAGCCAGCACTACGTTCACAGTAATCATAGAAATAATATTAGGTGTGCACCCATACTATAACACTGTGTGGCAGATGGAATACTGGAGAAATAATAATATTGTTGCTGCAATGTAACTGTCAGAACATCGCTTGAGGCACACACGCCCCCCTGAGACTAGCCAGGTGAGGATGTGTGTCACACGCCCCCCTGAGACTGGCCAGGTGAGGATGTGTGTCACACGCCCCCCTGAGACTGGCCAGGTGAGGATGTGTGTCACACGCCCCCCTGAGACTAGCCAGGTGAGGATGTGTGTCACACGCCCCCCTGAGACTGGCCAGGTGAGGATGTGTGTCACACGCCCCCCTGAGACTAGCCAGGTGAGGATGTGTGTCACACGCCCCCCTGAGACTGGCCAGGTGAGGATGTGTGTCACACACCCCCCCCCCGAGACTAGCCAGGTGAGGAGGTGTGTCACACGCCCCCCTGAGACTGGCCAGGTGAGGATGTGTGTCACACACACCCCCCCCGAGACTGGCCAGGTGAGGATGTGTGTCACACGCCCCCCCTGAGACTGGCCAGGTGAGGATGTGTGTCACACGCCCCCCTGAGACTGGCCAGGTGAGGATGTGTGTCACACGCCCCCCCGAGACTAGCCAGGTGAGGATGTGTGTCACACCCACCCCCCCGAGACTAGCCAGGTGAGGATGTGTGTCACACGCCCCCCCTGAGACTGGCCAGGTGAGGATGTGTGTCACACGCCCCCCTGAGACTGGCCAGGTGAGGATGTGTGTCACACGCCCCCCTGAGACTAGCCAGGTGAGGATGTGTGTCACACGCCCCCCTGAGACTAGCCAGGTGAGGATGTGTGTCACACGCCCCCCTGAGACTGGCCAGGTGAGGATGTGTGTCACCCCCCCCCCCCCCTGAGACTAGCCAGGTGAGGATGTGTGTCACACGCCCCCCTGAGACTGGCCAGGTGAGGATGTGTGTCACACGCCCCCCTGAGACTAGCCAGGTGAGGATGTGTGTCACACGCCCCCCCTGAGACTGGCCAGGTGAGGATGTGCCCCCCCCCCCCCCCCCCCCCCCGAGACTGGCCAGGTGAGGATGTGTGTCACACGCCCCCCCCCCGAGACTAGCCAGGTGAGGATGTGTGTCACACCCACCCCCCCGAGACTAGCCAGGTGAGGATGTGTGTCACACCCACCCCCCCGAGACTAGCCAGGTGAGGATGTGTGTCACACACCCCCCTGAGACTGGCCAGGTGAGGATGTGTGTCACACGCCCCCCCCCCCCTGAGACTGGCCAGGTGAGGATGTGTGTCACACGCCCCCCTGAGACTGGCCAGGTGAGGATGTGTGTCACACGCCCCCCCCCGAGACTAGCCAGGTGAGGATGTGTGTCACACCCACCCCCCCGAGACTAGCCAGGTGAGGATGTGTGTCACACGCCCCCCCTGAGACTGGCCAGGTGAGGATGTGTGTCACACGCCCCCCTGAGACTAGCCAGGTGAGGATGTGTGTCACACGCCCCCCTGAGACTGGCCAGGTGAGGATGTGCCCCCCCCCCCGAGACTGGCCAGGTGAGGATGTGTGTCACACGCCCCCCCGAGACTAGCCAGGTGAGGATGTGTGTCACACGCCCCCCTGAGACTGGCCAGGTGAGGATGTGTGTCACACGCCCCCCCTGAGACTGGCCAGGTGCGGATGTGTGTCACACCCACCCCCCCGAGACTAGCCAGGTGAGGATGTGTGTCACACCCACCCCCCGAGACTAGCCAGGTGAGGATGTGTGTCACACGCCCCCCTGAGACTGGCCAGGTGAGGATGTGTGTCACACGCCCCCCCCCCCCCCCCGAGACTAGCCAGGTGAGGATGTGTGTCACACCCACCCCCCCGAGACTAGCCAGGTGAGGATGTGTGTCACACGCCCCCCCTGAGACTGGCCAGGTGAGGATGTGTGTCACACGCCCCCATGAGACTGGCCAGGTGAGGATGTGTGTCACACGTCCCCCTGAGACTGGCCAGGTGAGGATGTGTGTCACACCCACCCCCCCGAGACTAGCCAGGTGAGGATGTGTGTCACACGCCCCCCTGAGACTAGCCAGGTGAGGATGTGTGTATGGGTGTATGAGCTCGCATCTGCCGGCAATGCTCGTGACAAGGCTACAGTTGAATTCTGTTAAAGCGACAAAAAAAACCTCATGTTTTAATAAAAAGACTTTCCTTATCACTTTTTCATGGCTGAGGTTTGAAAGGGTTAATTCCATGGTTGCATCTCCAGTCCAGTTCAGTATGTTTGAAAAGCTTGACAGTGATGCCACTTGTGGGTCTGCACTGCTTCTCAAACACTGATGTTTCATCAGTTGTGATGGAGTCTTTCTAAAAGTGTGTTTTCAGAGTGCCGCCAGTAACAATCAGCTGGTTTGTTTCAGAAGCCAGGCCCAAATCCAGATTCTTACAAGTCTGAGTGAAGATCTCAGATTTTTTTCATATCAGATGTTTATTAACAGTTTCACATGAAAAATTCTGATCAGATTATCAATAGCAGTTAATAACCCATGTTAGACACCTATAAACACCATGGTGGCAGGCTTGGCTGCCCTTTGTTCGCATCATTGCTCCAGTACGTGGAGTTGTTTTTACCTGAGCATCCCGATTCCATCACCATCCACATCGGTGAACTTCAGAACTACCACCTGTTTGTCCGTGTTCCATTTGTACCTGCAGGACAGCACACAGACGGTTTTATACCCCTCGAAAGTAATCGTCAACCACAAAGACAAGATCTCATGAATATAACAAGTGCCCGTATCGGGACTGCAGGGGGGGAGGGTTCCCGCCATGTCAGGTCTGATGACTGTTGCTCTCTTTTCAGATGTTTGCGTACCTACGTCTCTCATCTTCAGGGTTGTTCAGGTATGAGTGAGGACTTCTGTTCAGGCTGCTGTCGTCCAGCTGTCCTCTGTTTCTGTAGATTCTGCCTGGCCTTATGTTGCGATGGGCTATGTCTATACTCTGGAAACCAGTTTAAAAACCAGTTTAAATGACTGAGATGTCATATTTGTGTTTGATGAGGTTCCTGAAGCCGCCACCAGGTGTCTCCAAACTGCATGTGACTCAAACATCTGCTTCCAGTTTAAAACACATACCTTTACAATGCCGTTGACCAGCGGCTCCATGGACGCCTTGATGTAACCTTTACTGGTGATCATGAACAGTGTGTACTGGAAATATCCTGCCAGTCCACAGTGGGTGTGAGTTCCACTCAGAACCACATTGTCTTGCCGGTACAGATCCCCGTACTTCACCTGCAGAGCCTGCAGAACCTGAACACACACATTCACATTTTAACTAGGACCACCATTGTCCCAGCCGCAGCGAACTGGGACCATACCTCCCACCTCCGTCCCAGCCGCAGCGCACTGGGACCATACCTCCCACCTCCGTCCCAGCCGCAGCGCACTGGGACCATACCTCCCACCTCCGTCCCAGCCGCAGCGCACTGGGACCATACCTCCCACCTCCGTCCCAGCCGCAGCGCACTGGGACCATACCTCCCACCTCCGTCCCAGCCGCAGCGCACTGGGACCATACCTCCCACCTCCGTCCCAGCCTCAGGCCACTGGGACCATACCTCCCACCTCCGTCCCAGCCGCAGCCCACTGGGACCATACCTCCCACCCCCGTCCCAGCCGCAGCGCACTGGGACCATACCTCCCACCTCCGTCCCAGCCGCAGCCCACTGGGACCATACCTCCCACCTCCGTCCCAGCCTCAGCCCACTGGGACCATACCTCCCACCTCCGTCCCAGCCGCAGCCCACTGGGACCATACCTCCCACCTCCGTCCCAGCCGCAGCCCACTGGGACCATACC
The DNA here is from genome assembly GCF_933228915.1 of Telmatherina bonti. Taxonomy (NCBI): domain Eukaryota; kingdom Metazoa; phylum Chordata; class Actinopteri; order Atheriniformes; family Telmatherinidae; genus Telmatherina; species Telmatherina bonti. Next base: position 33,689,397 of record NC_136630.1, on the reverse strand, counting down.
TCCCACCTCCGTCCCAGCCGCAGCCCACTGGGACCATACCTCCCACCTCCGTCCCAGCCGCAGCGCACTGGGACCATACCTCCCACCTCCGTCCCAGCCGCAGCGATCTGGGACCATACCTCCCACCTCCGTCCCAGCCTCAGCCCACTGGGACCATACCTCCCACCTCCGTCCCAGCCGCAGCGCACTGGGACCATACCTCCCACCTCCGTCCCAGCCGCAGCCCACTGGGACCATACCTCCCACCTCCGTCCCAGCCGCAGCGCACTGGGAACATACCTCCCACCTCCGTCCCAGCCGCAGCGCACTGGGACCATACCTCCCACCTCCGTCCCAGCCGCAGCCCACTGGGACCATACCTCCCACCTCCGTCCCAGCCGCAGCGCACTGGGACCATACCTCCCACCTCCGTCCCAGCCTCAGCCCACTGGGACCATACCTCCCACCTCCGTCCCAGCCGCAGCGCACTGGGACCATACCTCCCACCTCCGTCCCAGCCGCAGCCCACTGGGACCATACCTCCCACCTCCGTCCCAGCCGCAGCGCACTGGGACCATACCTCCCACCTCCGTCCCAGCCGCAGCCCACTGGGACCATACCTCCCACCTCCGTCCCAGCCGCAGCCCACTGGGACCATACCTCCCACCTCCGTCCCAGCCGCAGCCCACTGGGACCATACCTCCCACCTCCGTCCCAGCCTCAGCGCACTGGGACCATACCTCCCACCTCCGTCCCAGCCGCAGCCCACTGGGACCATACCTCCCACCTCCGTCCCAGCCGCAGCGCACTGGGACCATACCTCCCACCTCCGTCCCAGCCGCAGCGAACTGGGACCATACCTCCCACCTCCGTCCCAGCCGCAGCGCACTGGGACCATACCTCCCACCTCCGTCCCAGCCTCAGCCCACTGGGACCATACCTCCCACCTCCGTCCCAGCCGCAGCGCACTGGGACCATACCTCCCACCTCCGTCCCAGCCGCAGCGCACTGGGACCATACCTCCCACCTCCGTCCCAGCCGCAGCGAACTGGGACCATACCTCCCACCTCCGTCCCAGCCTCAGCCCACTGGGACCATACCTCCCACCTCCGTCCCAGCCGCAGCGAACTGGGACCATACCTCCCACCTCCGTCCCAGCCTCAGCCCACTGGGACCATACCTCCCACCTCCGTCCCAGCCGCAGCGAACTGGGACCATACCTCCCACCTCCGTCCCAGCCGCAGCGCACTGGGACCATACCTCCCACCTCCGTCCCAGCCTCAGCCCACTGGGACCATACCTCCCACCTCCGTCCCAGCCGCAGCGCACTGGGACCATACCTCCCACCTCCGTCCCAGCCGCAGCCCACTGGGACCATACCTCCCACCTCCGTCCCAGCCTCAGCGCACTGGGACCATACCTCCCACCTCCGTCCCAGCCGCAGCCCACTGGGACCATACCTCCCACCTCCGTCCCAGCCGCAGCGCACTGGGACCATACCTCCCACCTCCGTCCCAGCCGCAGCCCACTGGGACCATACCTCCCACCTCCGTCCCAGCCGCAGCCCACTGGGACCATACCTCCCACGTCCGTCCCAGCCGCAGCGCACTGGGACCATACCTCCCACCTCCGTCCCAGCCGCAGCGCACTGGGACCATACCTCCCACCTCCGTCCCAGCCGCAGCCCACTGGGACCATACCTCCCACCTCCGTCCCAGCCGCAGCCCACTGGGACCATACCTCCCACCTCCGTCCCAGCCGCAGCGCACTGGGACCATACCTCCCACCTCCGTCCCAGCCTCAGCCCACTGGGACCATACCTCCCACCTCCGTCCCAGCCGCAGCGCACTGGGACCATACCTCCCACCTCCGTCCCAGCCGCAGCCCACTGGGACCATACCTCCCACCTCCGTCCCAGCCGCAGCGAACTGGGACCATACCTCCCACCTCCGTCCCAGCCGCAGCCCACTGGGACCATACCTCCCACCTCCGTCCCAGCCTCAGCCCACTGGGACCATACCTCCCACCTCCGTCCCAGCCGCAGCGAACTGGGACCATACCTCCCACCTCCGTCCCAGCCGCAGCCCACTGGGACCATACCTCCCACCTCCGTCCCAGCCGCAGCGAACTGGGACCATACCTCCCACCTCCGTCCCAGCCGCAGCGAACTGGGACCATACCTCCCACCTCCGTCCCAGCCGCAGCCCACTGGGACCATACCTCCCACCTCCGTCCCAGCCGCAGCCCACTGGGACCATACCTCCCACCTCCGTCCCAGCCGCAGCCCACTGGGACCATACCTCCCACCTCCGTCCCAGCCGCAGCGAACTGGGACCATACCTCCCACCTCCGTCCCAGCCGCAGCCCACTGGGACCATACCTCCCACCTCCGTCCCAGCCGCAGCCCACTGGGACCATACCTCCCACCTCCGTCCCAGCCGCAGCGAACTGGGACCATACCTCCCACCTCCGTCCCAGCCGCAGCCCACTGGGACCATACCTCCCACCTCCGTCCCAGCCGCAGCCCACTGGGACCATACCTCCCACCTCCGTCCCAGCCGCAGCGAACTGGGAACATACCTCCCACCTCCGTCCCAGCCGCAGCGAACTGGGACCATACCTCCCACCTCCGTCCGAGCCGCAGCGAACTGGGACCATACCTCCCACCTCCGTCCCAGCCGCAGCCCACTGGGACCATACCTCCCACCTCCGTCCCAGCCGCAGCGCACTGGGACCATACCTCCCACCTCCGTCCCAGCCGCAGCGAACTGGGACCATACCTCCCACCTCCGTCCCAGCCGCAGCCCACTGGGACCATACCTCCCACCTCCGTCCCAGCCGCAGCCCACTGGGACCATACCTCCCACCTCCGTCCCAGCCGCAGCGCACTGGGACCATACCTCCCACCTCCGTCCCAGCCGCAGCGCACTGGGACCATACATCCCACCTCCGTCCCAGCCGCAGCCCACTGGGACCATACCTCCCACCTCCGTCCCAGCCGCAGCGCACTGGGACCATACTTCCCACCTCCGTCCCAGCCGCAGCCCACTGGGACCATACCTCCCACCTCCGTCCCAGCCTCAGCCCACTGGGACCATACCTCCCACCTCCGTCCCAGCCGCAGCCCACTGGGACCATACCTCCCACCTCCGTCCCAGCCTCAGCCCACTGGGACCATACCTCCCACCTCCGTCCCAGCCTCAGCCCACTGGGACCATACCTCCCACCTCTGTCCCAGCCTCAGCCCACTGGGACCATACATCCCACCTCCGTCCCAGCCGCAGCCCACTGGGACCATACCTCCCACCTCCGTCCCAGCCACAGCGAACTGGGACCATACTTCCCACCTCCGTCCCAGCCGCAGCCCACTGGGACCATACCTCCCACCTCCGTCCCAGCCGCAGCCCACTGGGACCATACCTCCCACCTCCGTCCCAGCCACAGCGAACTGGGACCATACTTCCCACCTCCGTCCCAGCCGCAGCCCACTGGGACCATACCTCCCACCTCCGTCCCAGCCTCAGCCCACTGGGACCATACCTCCCACCTCCGTCCCAGCCTCAGCCCACTGGGACCATACATCCCACCTCCGTCCCAGCCTCAGCCCACTGGGAACATACCTCCCACCTCCGTCCCAGCCTCAGCCCACTGGGACCATACCTCCCACCTCCGTCCCAGCCTCAGCCCACTGGGACCATACCTCCCACCTCCGTCCCAGCCTCAGCCCACTGGGAACATACCTCCCACCTCCGTCCCAGCCTCAGCCCACTGGGACCATACCTCCCACCTCCGTCCCAGCCTCAGCCCACTGGGACCATACCTCCCACCTCCGTCCCAGCCTCAGCCCACTGGGACCATACCTCCCACCTCCGTCCCAGCCGCAGCGAACTGGGACCATACCTCCCACCTCCGTCCCAGCCGCAGCGAACTGGGACCATACCTCCCACCTCCGTCCCAGCCGCAGCGAACTGGGACCATACCTCCCACCTCCGTCCCAGCCGCAGCCCACTGGGACCATACCTCCCACCTCCGTCCCAGCCGCAGCGAACTGGGAACATACCTCCCACCTCCGTCCCAGCCGCAGCCCACTGGGACCATACCTCCCACCTCCGTCCCAGCCTCAGCCTACTGGGACCATACCTCCCACCTCCGTCCCAGCCGCAGCCCACTGGGACCATACCTCCCACCTCCGTCCCAGCCGCAGCCCACTGGGACCATACCTCCCACCTCCGTCCCAGCCGCAGCCCACTGGGACCATACCTCCCACCTCCGTCCCAGCCGCAGCGCACTGGGACCATACCTCCCACCTCCGTCCCAGCCGCAGCGCACTGGGACCATACCTCCCACCTCCGTCCCAGCCGCAGCGCACTGGGACCATACCTCCCACCTCCGTCCCAGCCGCAGCCCACTGGGACCATACCTCCCACCTCCGTCCCAGCCGCAGCGAACTGGGAACATACCTCCCACCTCCGTCCCAGCCGCAGCGAACTGGGACCATACATCCCACCTCCGTCCCAGCCGCAGCCCACTGGGACCATACCTCCCACCTCCGTCCCAGCCGCAGCGCACTGGGACCATACCTCCCACCTCTGTCCCAGCCGCAGCGCACTGGGACCATACCTCCCACCTCCGTCCCAGCCTCAGCCCACTGGGACCATACCTCCCACCTCCGTCCCAGCCGCAGCGCACTGGGACCATACCTCCCACCTCCGTCCCAGCCGCAGCGCACTGGGACCATACCTCCCACCTCCGTCCCAGCCACAGCGAACTGGGACCATACCTCCCACCTCCGTCCCAGCCGCAGCCCACTGGGACCATACCTCCCACCTCCGTCCCAGCCGCAGCGCACTGGGACCATACCTCCCACCTCCGTCCCAGCCGCAGCGCACTGGGACCATACCTCCCACCTCCGTCCCAGCCGCAGCGCACTGGGACCATACCTCCCACCTCCGTCCCAGCCGCAGCCCACTGGGACCATACCTCCCACCTCCGTCCCAGCCGCAGCCCACTGGGACCATACCTCCCACCTCCGTCCCAGCCTCAGCCCACTGGGACCATACCTCCCACCTCCGTCCCAGCCGCAGCCCACTGGGACCATACCTCCCACCTCCGTCCCAGCCGCAGCGCACTGGGACCATACCTCCCACCTCTGTCCCAGCCGCAGCGCACTGGGACCATACCTCCCACCTCTGTCCCAGCCGCAGCGCACTGGGACCATACCTCCCACCTCCGTCCCAGCCGCAGCGCACTGGGACCATACCTCCCACCTCTGTCCCAGCCGCAGCGCACTGGGACCATACCTCCCACCTCTGTCCCAGCCGCAGCGCACTGGGACCATACCTCCCACCTCCGTCCCAGCCACAGCCCACTGGGACCATACCTCCCACCTCTGTCCCAGCCGCAGCGCACTGGGACCATACCTCCCACCTCCGTCCCAGCCGCAGCCCACTGGGACCATACCTCCCACCTCCGTCCCAGCCGCAGCCCACTGGGACCATACCTCCCACCTCCGTCCCAGCCTCAGCCCACTGGGACCATACCTCCCACCTCCGTCCCAGCCGCAGCGCACTGGGACCATACCTCCCACCTCCGTCCCAGCCGCAGCGCACTGGGACCATACCTCCCACCTCCGTCCCAGCCGCAGCCCACTGGGACCATACCTCCCACCTCCGTCCCAGCCGCAGCCCACTGGGACCATACCTCCCACCTCCGTCCCAGCCGCAGCGCACTGGGACCATACCTCCCACCTCCGTCCCAGCCGCAGCGCACTGGGACCATACCTCCTTCCTTATTGCAGGAAACCTCAGAACTCTCTTCTCTGGTGGATGTGTTGCCTAGCAACCGTGCTAATGTAGAGGATGCATGGGAGGATAGGATGTTGGAAGCAGACGTTCCTGTAAGTGTAAGTAAAGGAGCAGAAATGGGCCTATTGTATGTGCATGTGCGCGTGTGTTTGCACATGGTGGCATGAGTGCATGTGCACGTGCTTGTTTGGGTGTGTATCCACCTCCAGTCGTAGCCTCTGTGAGATCATCCCCACGTCTGCGGTGACGAACAGGACTCTCTTCTTCCCATCATCAATGATGAAGGCTCGGCTGTACAGACGTGTGTGTATTCCTGCAGCCGTCTGCTGAGTGTTTGCATAACCCATCTACACACACACACACACACACACACACACACACACACACACACATAAAGTTACATCAGCTGTGTAAACAGGAGAAGATGCACAACTGGATGTGGATCATCTGATAACTGAGTGTTACACGTTTCATCTCGGTAGGCTGGATGTGGAGCAGCTTGGATGAATTTGACAGAAAACCTTTCATCCTGCAGTTCGGTTCTGACCAGAGCTTGTCAGCCTTTAAACTGAGCAGGTCTTCTGTCAGCAGAGGAACCATAAAGATAATTGGTCCACACCCCCGAGTCTGACAGGCAGTCCGCACTTTGATCAGCAGCTGGCGAAGTTCATCATTCTGATCTGCTTCGTTCAAAGATCTCTGCTTGTTGTACAACATGCAGTGATGAAGCACACACAGACTAAACTCAGTCCAGCAAATCGGTATTAACACAATGAGCATCACGTCAGATGATGAAACAGACATTTCATCGTTTAAAGGAAAATATGAATCTGATGAATCTGTGAACAGGCGAGACAGAAGGCTGGATTCCACTAGAGAGGCCGTCTCATTTTACTGGCAGGAAGCTGCTGTATGCAGACGACGTAGAAAACTTCTTTGCCTACGCAGTCTGCGCTCTCGGAGGTGTGCATAGCTTAGACACCACCCCGGGCATGTGTCTAAGCTATGCTATGACATCACACAGAAAACAGCGATGTACTGACCAATGGGATTTCAGCTGGTGGTCCGGTGCAGTCGGCTCGACCCACTCCAATCAGGTATGGCTCGCCCCGACGTTCTGAATCTGATGGGAAAACAGAGTAACTCCTTAAGTAAGAGTAAACTCGGAGATAGTTTTTTACATAGACAAATAGAAGTAGACGCCTCATAGTATCAGGCTGCCTATACAAGCTGACGTCTCATCGCGACAGGAGTCTGCGCAGCTTCACAAGACCGTTGACCGGAACAACAAAACATTCAAGGCTTATCAGTGAATGTTCTGTATTTGGAGGGGGGGGGGGGTTCAAGATGGCGGAGTGAGCTGATGAACTTTGTGCAGGCTCCAGGACATGATTGTAACAGACCTTCATAAATTTTATATACAAGTTTTCTAAAACAAAAGATTTAGAGAAAAACCAAGCTAAGACTTTGTACAAGATCTGTTCCTCTACCAGCCATTTTATTGGCTTATGTAGAATTACCTTTCACAACTTTGCCAATAACAGGAGGAGCTAACATCGATCATGGATACTCGCTAGCAGCTTCACAGCAAGCTTGTGATGCTGAGGATATTGAATGGATGTAACAACAAGCTAATGAAGATGACTGTCTGAACAACCTATTACTGGAAAGACAACAAACTCCACTCAAAAGCCCAAAATCAAAGAAACCCTTCTGAACAGGAAAGTGAAGTCCCCAACAAAATGCTTCTCAATGCCCTTCATAGTCTCAAAAATTTCACATCCAAGGCGAATTCATCCAAGTCTTTGAGTGGCAACTGAAGGAGAACACCGATGCCGTTGGTAAGATAAAAGAATTGGTTGATGCCAACATTTCTGCTTTGAAAGGAACTATTGAAGATGTTACCAAACTGAAGACACAAATAACTGTGCTCCAGAAAGAGAACATGGAGCTTCACAAACAATGCTTGGAACATGCAAGGTATAATCGTAAGTGGTCACTATGACTTAATGGTATTCCTGAAAAAGAGGGTGATCAAGAAGTGATCAAGATTTTAGCAGAAATTGTTCGCTTGCAACCCAGCAACTCCAAAAGACAGTGGATATTGTGCACAGGTTGGGCCAGAAGATCAGAGCCGACACACCCAAACAGATTCGGGATACAGTTCAGGATGAGAACTGTTCGTGATCAAGTATGGAAAATGTCCAAGAACGCCAGCATTTGCACCAACATAAAAATCTGCTTTAGGGAAGATCTATGCAAGGAAGACAGGGAAGCACACGCTCGTCTTTGGCTGAAGGTGGAGGAAGCAAGGAAGAAGGGACTAAAAGCCTTCCTTCATGACGGCTGCACATTCATCAACAGTTGCCGGGTGACAAAGTGATTTTCATTTTTTTATCCTGATAATAGCTGCTTATTGATATTATAAACGTCTTGTGTTTCATATGATTGACTGTTGTCTTTATGCTACAGAGTAACTGGTTTAGAAGTTAAGATCTTAACTATTGTCATCTGCAATCTTCAGGTAATAGTTTTTCAAGTGTTTATACTCTTATTTTATGTTCTATTACTACCTGAGGATGTTTTTTTTTTTTTCTTCAATGTTTGGTAGCTCTCTTTTTTTTCTGAAGGTCATCTTTTAATCTGAACCAGCACTGATTAGTTACACTTCCTTAGGATACTCTTATGACACTTTCCTTATTTTCTTTAAATGTTAGAGGCTAAAGAACAGCACAAAGCACAAGGCACTTTTTCTTTTCTGTAAGGAACAGCCAAGAATAAATTGTTTTGTTTTTTTTCAAGAGACACACTTGACTAACAGTGACGTTAATCTTTGGAAATCCCAGTGGGGCTGAAGCAGTGACCTACTTTTTTCACATGGAACTCAGCAGGTGTTGCTATTTTTTAAAATCAGCATGAAGGTAAGGTTCTTGAACACATGTGTGACTGTAATTATGTTCTAGTAAACATCTATGGTTATAATAACCAAACTAAGAATAAGAGATTAATGCACAACTTTAAATACCTTGATTGATGACTGTAAGTTTCGATTCTCTACAGATAAGGTCATAGTAGCTGGTTATTTTAATGTGGTCCCAGACGAATGGCAGGATAGATTTCCAACCCAGCTTAATACCCATAATTTCAGACCTCTCATCTCCAAATTCTCTAAATTCCTTGATCCTGTTGACATATGACGTAAAAATAAAAAAATAAAAACCCTGACAAATTACAATATACCTGGAGTAACAATACTAATTATCTCAAGTACTCTTGATTAGATTATTGGCTGATATCAAGTAACTTGGTGAAAGTTTCTTCGAGCTGTGAGATTTGTTCCTCTCCTCTTACCGACCACTGTGTCATTACCTCTCGGTCTCATCAAATTGTAACCATCCACCGCCTTAAACATCAAATTGGAAATTCTGTAGTCATTTACTAAATTATAAACTGTTCTGTGATAACATATTGCATCACAAATAAATGATTTCTACATGGAGAATGCTAGAGGTGGATTTATTTGTTCAAAGGCAAGATGGATTGAAGGAGAAAAAATTCTTCTTACTTCTTTAAACTAGAAAAAAGCAAACAATCCAAAAAGTCTATAAATAAATTAAATATTGACAACTGCATTATTGAGGACAAAAATAAGATTCACAAATACATTTGTGAATTGTATAAGAACCTATATAGGTCCAATTATAGAGACAATAAGACAAACTTTTTCTTGGATACAATTAAAGATCCAACATAAGAGTGTCCATATGTACACTTGGCATCAGGACTCCCTGGGCCGCAGTTCGATGATCTATTTTGTAGTCATATCGTCGGACCTGCGGCCACATGCCTTGGACACTCGGGTGAAGAGGGGGGCGGAGCTTCAACTGATCACCACCTGGTGGTGAGTTGGCTCAGATGGTGGGGGAGGAAGCCGGTCAGATCTGGCAGGCCCAAACGTGTTGTGAGGGTCTGCTGGGAACGTCTGGCTGAGTCCCCCGTCAGAGCGAGCTTCAGCTCCCACCTTCAGCAGAGCTTCAACCATGTCCCGAGTGAGGTGGGGGACATTGAGTCTGAATGGGCTGTGTTCCGTACCTCTATTGCTGAGGCGGCCAGCCAGAGCTGTGGCTGTAAGGTTGTTGGTGCCTGTCGTGGCGGTAATCCTGGGACTCGTTGGTGGACACCAGCAGTGAGGGATGCCGTCAAGCTGAAGAAGGAGTCCTATCGGGCCTTCTTGGCCTGTGGGACTCTGGAGGCAGCTGATGGCTTCGGGGCGATTCTGGTCCACCATCCGGCGGCTCAGGAGGGGGAAGCAGAGCTCCATCAACACTGTGTACAGTGGAGGTGGGGAGCTGCTGACCTCAACTCGGGACGTTGTGGGTCGGTGGAAGGAATACTTCGAAGACCTCCTCAATACTACCAACACATCTTCCGATGAGGAAGCAGAGCTGGTGGACTCAGGGGTGGACTCTCCTATCTCTGGGGCTGAAGTCGCTGAGGTGGTCAAAAAGCTCCTTGGCGGCAAGGCCCCGGGGGTGGATGAGATCCGCCTGGAGTTCCTTAAGGCTCTGGATGATGTGGGGCTGTCCTGGCTGACACGCCTCTGCAGCATCGCGTGGACATCGGGGGCAGTGCCGCTGGACTGGCAGACTGGGGTGGTGGTCCCCCTTTTTAATAAGGGGGACCGGAGGGTGTGTTCCAATTACAGGGGAATCACACTCCTCAGCCTCCCTGGTAAGGTCTATTCAGGGGTCCTGGAGAGGAGGGTCCGCCAGATGGTCGAATCTCAGATTGAGGAGGAGCAGTGTGGTTTTCGTCCTGGTCGCGGAACAGTGGACCAGCTCTATACCCTCTTTGGGGTCCTGGAGGGGGCATGGGAGTTTGCCCAACCAGTCTACATGTGCTTTGTGGACCTGGAGAAGGTGTTCGACCGTGTCCCACGGGGGCTCCTGTGGGGGGTACTCCGGGAGTATGGGGTACCGGACCCCCTTGTACAAGTTGTGTGACAGGTGAAGACCCCGGGGAAGACCCAGGACATGCTGGAGGGATTATATCTCTCGGCTGGCCTGGGAACGCCTCGGGATCCCCCCGCAGAGTTGGCAAATGTGGCTGGGGAGAGGGAAGTCTGGGCTTCAGTGCTTGGGCTGCTGCCCCCGCGACCCGACCCCGGATAAGTGGTATGAAGATGAAGATAAAGATGACAAGTAATGATTTGCCTCCCAAAATTGATGATAATTTTAAAGGCCTAGCAGAAGCTAAAGTTTCAATCACCGAACTGGATGAGGCCCTTTCTCAGATGCCAAATGGTAAATCCCCTGGCCCTGATGGCCTCTCTGTTGAATTCTTCAAACATTTCTGGAGGGAAATTAGATTTTTAGTGTATGAAGCCTTCATGGAATGCATTGACAATGACATGCTATCACCAACTATGAAATTGTGTTTAATCACTTTCTTACCTAAACCTAAAAAAGACTATTTTCAGACAACTGGAGGCCTATCACCCTACTGTGTATAGACAACAAACTTTTAGCCCATATTTTTGCTAATAGACTGAAGAAAGGGTTAAATACTATGATTCACAATTTGCCTTTATAAAAGGGTAGACATATCCACAACCATACTCATTTAATTCTAGATATACTATATTACAACTCCCTGGTCCCACCCGAGAGCCGAATCCTTTTTCTGGACGACTTCAAAGCCTTTGACTCCTTAGAAAATCACTTTTTGTTGAAATCTTTAGTTATGTTTGGATTTGGGAATAACTTTTTCAAAGCGATCCAAATGCTATATGAAGATATCTCCAGCAGCATTTCTCTCTCTCTGGGTCCCTCTCCAAGGTTTTCAGTTAATCAGGTCATTCATCAGGGCTGTTCAATCAGCCCTCTTTTATTTATCATTGCAAGGGAATTAATGACAATTCATCTAAAAAATTCCCCAGACATCCGGGGTATTGATATATTAGGGAAGGAATTCTTAATTGGCCTGTTTGCTGATGACACTGCACTGCTGTTAAAAATAGACATATGATTCCCAAAGTAATTGATCAAATCAATATTTTTTCTAGAGCATCCGGTCTAACCCTAAACCTCCAGAAATGTGAAATCCTGGCTGTCCATGATACTAATATAACCAACCTTAACAACGTCCCAGTAAAGAGTGAGGTCAAATATCTCGACCTTAGAATATCAGGGAACTGGAAAGAAAGAGAAACCATGAATATTTTTACCATACTGTCAACTGTCCTTAAATCGTCAAATCACTGGCTCATATGAGACTTATCCCTTTCAGGCCGCATTCTTCTGTCCAAAGCTGATGGGATTTCAAGTCTCATTTATCAGTCTCATTCTCTGTTTATATCATGTAGATTAATAAAATCAGCTAATTGTTTTCAAATTCATTTTGGAAAAACAAAACTTACTATTTAGGTAAATCTCAACAGGTCAGGACTATGAAAATGGGGGATTGAGAGCCATGGAATCTGTAATAGCAGCTCTTAGAAACAAGTGGCTGAAGGAGTGCATCTCTCAGTCTCAGTATGGGACCACATTCTAAACAAACTCTTTAGTAAGATTGGTGGCATTAATCTCTGACTTAGATGTGATTTTGAGGTGTCCATAACTGCTATTAAGTTGTCAAACTTCCACAAACAGGTTTTACAGTATGCAAAAATGTTATTTACCCAAAACGTCTCCCCACATAAATATTTATTATGGAACAATAAGGTTATCACCATTAACAGGAAATCTATTTTCAGATCTGACTGGTATTAAAAAGAGATTCTTTTTGTCCATGACATACTAGACTCAAAAGGTCACATATTATGTTTAAATGACTTTATAACCAAATACAACATTCACAATTAAAAAAATAGTTATGACAAAAATCTGTAAAGCTATCCCAACCCCTTTATTAAGCTTCTTTGAGAGTGATTTTCCTTTTCCCCTCCCTCTCCACCTGCCTTAATAATTGGTGATCTATCTAACCTATTAGATAAAAAATGTGACAATAAATTGAATAGTTTGGTCTTTAAACAGAAGCTATTTAGAGACTTAAACTTTTGCCCCACGAAAGATAACATTGCTGGCTCTGGGAAGAAAAAAGGCATTTTCAGTCTATATCCAATCCCACTCAAAATCAAAGCAACTCATTTTAAAATAATTTCAGCTATATACCCTGTTAATAATCTCCTCTTTGAAAGATTTAAATTTGAAGTAGATCCTTTTGTTTTTCCAAGGCTGAAACCATTTACCACCATATTTATGAATGCTCTGTTGTTAACCTGTTCTGGTCAGACATTCACAGTTGGATTTCTTTAAAAATGAACAACATCCCTTTGTTTACCTATAAGGATATGTTGGAGAAAATTATTGTGGGTTTTGGTTTGAATTAAGTGTTATTCTAAATTTACATTAATTTTCAGACTCAAACTGGAGTCAAACATTACTAGAAATTTATCACAAATTAATAATCAATATCTTAATTAATAATCACAATATTTTTCTGTTTTGTGGTCAATTGTCTTCATTATTCTCATTGTGACAGGGATTCTCCTCCTCACCTCCTCATCGAAATAATAACTCAAGGGATAAGAGAATAACTTAAGACGAGATCAGGTTGACGTCATAAATAAAATCCTGTGAGTTTAAGTCAAGTTTAGGTTAAAGTTTAAGTTAAAAATCGTGAGTAACAAGACCAAGTCGTAAGTGCTGTGAGCTAGACGTAGCAAGACCAGACCAGTAAATCTTGTGAGTTACAAGAACGAGACCAGTAAATTAGTCAGTAAGTCCTGTGAGCTCGAGAAGCAAGACCAGGCCAACCTTGAGTTAGAAGACGGAGAGGAAAGCCATCTTGAGTGAGGAGGAACAGAGAAGAAACTGTGTGGGCTGGTTTCTGGAGACATTGAGAATTTTGCCTGATAATTCTACAAAGGTGTGGGATTGACCCTCTGTGTACATCCGCTGCAAACAGAACTAGTTCCTTTGCAGTAGGAGGTTGATGTACAGCACCATTAAGAAGCTGAAATCTGTCTTCATGTGAGGGGAAACTGGGGTGGTTGTGTAAAATTTCCTGTGTTAAACTTGATTGGATTGATTGTGTGGAGAATTAAAACCACGTCTTGTGAAGCCACACCGGACTCTCGCAGGAGAGCCTAGAAGCTTGTGTGGGGGTAGACAAACGTGGGGGCACGACCCATTCACATGCATTCATCCAACTGTTGAAGTGAATTGTTTGTGTAAAATCTAATTTACTGCAGTAAGAAAAGAAAAAAAATGTATGAGAGAGGGAAGTGAGGAAAAGAGTGTGTTCATTAAAGGCCTTCTGCTCACTGAAGGAGATGATGTCATAGCATGTTAGGCAGAAACAAACATATAAATCCTGTGTAAAATAGCTGCTTGTGCTTTTCTTCCTAAAGCTTTTATAAGAGCATAAAAGCCACTCCCTGTATGAATGTGGAACCTTTTCCTGAGGAAAAGCATTCTTTATTATCACCTGAGAACATTTTAAAGAGCAACAACATATTAAGAATGAAAAATCTGAAATGTGAGAGATGTGATTTATAGTATTAGGAACTTATTATGTTAAATTACTGTACATTGTGTAGGCAATAAGCTTAGGTTTCTGTCTTTTCCCTTTCAGACATTCATAAGGTGATTTTTATTCCTTTACTACTGCTATTATTAATTTATGCCTAGCATGTCTAAATAAATTTAGATAAACTGGAAATAAATAATGCAGCTGAAGGATGCTGAAAATAAGCATAATGTTAGGAAAAAAAGAAAATTCTTGACCTTAAAATAGGAATGGTGAACCAACGTGCTAGAGTAGATTTCCCTTGCAATAAATTCACTTTAGCTAAATGTGAGCTAACGGCGAGAAGAGAAGTTCTCAGAACAAGTGTATCTTCTTAGCAAGATCATGTTCAGCTTTCCCAGGAGAGAACTGAGTTATGAATCCACTGATAATATAGTCTCACACACACAATTACAATGTAATATTCAAGTTACATGATGTTCACAGCACAGAACATGGTCCACATAATATGTTTGCCACAGGATTCAGAAGAAAACTATTATAATTATGAGGCTATGATCTTTATTTTCCCCTTACTGGAGAAGAAAATACACCACATGACCAAATGGTTCAGTCTCAAAAGCTCGTCTGCTGTATGGTGTTGGACACATTGCAGCGTTCCCTTCTAAACCCTTGTCAGCATGCAGCTTGGTCCACAGGGTCCTAAAATTGTCTATCCTGCCTGAGGGGATTCAGAGGAGGGGCTGGGGGAGAGTGAGTTCTTGACCCGGGTCACCACAGAGTTCTGGGTGTCACACATGTGGTCAGTCAGGAAACTGGAGCAGAAATGGTCCCTACAACCTACAGCATCATTCCACCTCCCTCCTGTGTCAGCTCTGAGTCCTGGAGCAGAACCTGATATGCAGATGTGGCTGCATGGACCCGGCCGCTGCTGATGGCCTGGAGATCCCAGAACCAGAGGGTCTGGCAGAGCCCTGTTGGTTGTGACTGTGAACAGTGTGGATATGGCTTCTATGGTGGACATGTGAGCTGGATTTTCACCTTTGACCTCTGGAGGTGATGGATCCTCCTTGTCCTCCGACTGGGTTTCAGTTGTGGAATTTTCTGGAAGTAAAAGACTAACGGATGTGGCCGACAGGCAGCAAGATCCCACCCGACTACAGAATCAGATGATGTTTTCTGGAATAAGCTGCACCCTGATTCTGTCAGAAAGACTGCTGTGTTCACTCAGTTCTCTGTGGAAAACCTGGATCTGCTTCCTGGAACTTTTGCCCACTCTCTGATCCTTTACATGTTACTCTTTGTTATTTACACATATGAATCTAATTTATCTACCAGGAAGCTTTGATGAACATGTGTCGGGCACTTCCTGGCATGAATTTCTGATTGTATGCTGATTGGAGGGGAGCATGGTGGCTGTGGCGCGTCTGACTCCTGAGCAGATCGAGTGATACGAGCTGAATGATTATCCACAAGACCAGGCCAAGAAATGAGGCCCTACAACCAAACATTTACTCACTGTTTCTGCTTAGCTTTATACCACATTTATGAGCATGTATAAAATTTTGCACTCCTTCAGACTTCTGCAACTGAACAATGTCACAGACATCTCTGCTCTGCTGCAGGGAAGCTGAACAGTTCATACAGACAAGTTAACTTCTGGCACGATATGCTTTATAGGAAAATAAATAGATTAAAAAAAAAAGTGATGAATACTAAGTTTTTAATGTTTGAGACAGAATAGATGTCAAAAGAGAAAAAATAAGCCGCTATATGACATTAAATAAGAAGGTAGTTTTGTAATTTCCTGACTTCAGCGAATGCAACACAGGTACAACAATCTCCGTGTTTTATTTGCTGACAGCTGGTGTTTTATCCCTAATCTGAACTCATTATTTTGAATTAAAGCAGATATGCTCAGTGGTTAAAATACACATCAGATGATTTTTGTTTAAAGAGTAGAAGCAACTCTTGCGATGGCTGCCAGTATACAGACCAGTCTCTTAGTTAACACGCTTAATAAGTAAACAAACAAGTCATTTAAGCCCTGTATGTCCTCAAAATTAACATGAATATGAGGCAGATTATTTGTAACAGTATTGATACTTCCAAAGTTAAGCTAACTATGCTAAACCGTTAGTCTTGGCCTTTTCTGTTACACACGTTTGCATTAAAATCATTAAGGAAGAAGTGCTGCTGTGAGTGTGTGCACGTACATGTGTGCGTCGTGTTGTTGTAGATGAAAACAGTTTTGCCATCAGTATTAGAAGTTTGTTTCTAAATGCTGCTTTAGTTCAAATAGATAGAAAACAAACAGCTTTATTATGACCTGAAGGTCTCTGGCTGTTCAGTACCTGAAGTCCAGCTGTTAAAGATGGGTTTACATCTTGTTGCTTTATGCTTATGCTTATGTTCACAATATATTTGGAATAGAAAGCCAGTCTTATCATGATCTCAGTTTTGTGTGTGTTGCTCCTGAATGGGTCTGTTGGAGTCTGGGAGAGACAAACCAGAGTAAACCATGAGACTAAACTAGACTACATTACTGATTAAATCAACAGTTCTGAATGAGCTTTATTTAATATATGCAGAGATTCTTCAGTGTGGTTCTGCTTCTGTCATTTAGCAGACATGACATAAACAACACGAGCAGTAAATCAGAAAGGAAATTCCAGCATGGATAAGTGTTGGTCAGACTGCTGGGAGTCCAGTTTGACACATGTCCTGCTATGCAGTACTAGAGGATTTTTTTCTGGTTGTTGGTTAAGATGAGACTACCTGATAGGAACTTTGCAATAATTAATTAAATGAATTTGGTTACTTTGAATGATTACCTACCAGATAACTGAGTGGCCCTAACTGTTGCTTTGTATTGTTCATGTTTTACTCTTTGACTGTTTAGCTGAAACTGACTATCCTCTGCACCCCCCAGGCCTGGCCCCTGACTGACCTCTAGTTGACCCTGACTTGATTTTCCTTTTGATGCTGTTTGCTCTGACTGTGACACGGTGGAGGCTGCAGCTCTCCCGTCTCAGTTCTCATTACTTGAGCTTACTCTTTAGCTGAAAACAAGTCCATGTTTTGGCGCTCTCTTATGAATGACTTTCTGGATGCCATTTTCCTGAATGTTTTCCTCCCACAGGTTGCAGACGGGGAAATTTCCTTCTGGCTCTCTTTTCAGGTCTTCCTTGGACCAAAAGTACTTTCTCTGGTTCTGATGTACATGCGCATGCGTAACATGGAAACATGGGCCTTTTTGTGATTCTTTTTGCAGGACCCTCACCCAAGTGGGCATGGTTCCTTCCAAGACTGCCTGTTCAGACACAGCTCTGTGTGAAAGTAATGTTTTAACATACTGTCCTAACCTCATAAGAACCCTTTTCAGGCATTTGCACACAGGTGAAAGCTGCCCTTCATGAATCAGCATCTACGCAGCTCTATTCACTTCAGCCGGGAGATTTTGTCCTGATAAGAAGTTTTAAACATCAGCGCTGGAACCAACATCGATGGTTTAGGCCATTTCAGGTTTTCCTGACGACCCAGACAGCGGTAAAGGTCGCAGAGTGAGCTGCTTGGCACTACAGATTGCTTGAACCTCCTGAAGTGCTTCAGTCTGAAATTACAGAAGAATAACGCACCACCCAACAAAGGGCAGAATAATCCCTGTGGTTGCGTGGGTAAGTGAGATAGTCTACTCTCACACAGGAAGACCAGCCTTCGCTCTCAAGCAAGATCAGTGAGAGGTGAAAGAAGCGCTCCACTGCCACTGTGATATGCCAAGTCCCACCAGAACGCCGACAGTGTCTTCACTACACCTCTGTCACCCCCGAAGAGGAATGATTTGTTTCCACTTTTCTTACATTTATTGTTAGACTCAGATTTTGAAGCTGAAGTAAATGGCTCCTCACTATTGTAATTTCTGAAAGATTCTTTTAAAACCTGATAGGCATGAGGCTCCTGATGTTTTGAGAATGTTGTCTTCTGTCTGTATTTTTGCGTTCTGATAACAATTTCTCTTCTTATTGTTGGTCCTGTAGGACCAAGAGGAGGGAGAGTGTTGGAGAAATTATTATGGGTTTTGGTTTGAATTAAGTATTAGACATATATGCATTGATTTGCTGTGATCCTGCTGTGTTTTGTGTCTATGCACAAAGCTTTCTTTAAGTCATATGATCCTTGTCTGGAATGTGCAGACAAAGTCTGAGACAGGAAGAGTTTCCTGCAGGGCATCTGTTTTTGTCAGCTGCTTGGTTGACCAGTTGTCTAAAGGTTAAAGGTAATAAAGTAATATAGTGAGTGATTGATGCTTAGTGAGCTCAGTTTAGCTTCGGAGGAGAGAATGATTGTTTTCTGTGGTCTGCCCAGCAACTAGGAGGAGTTAAGCAAGGTTTATAATTGGGTGTTACTTCAGCATCTGCAGAGAGGGTTCTCTCTCCAAGCTCCAGCGTGTGCTTGTATTAGTTTATAATAAAATGTTCATTGTAAGAGGACAGTTGACTCTTAGATGTATTACAACTTCTCAAGACCAGAGTATTTTCCACCACAGATATTATTTACTTTATGGATAACCTGGATACAAGCATTTCAGATGTTGTTAATCTCATAATCATGCTGGGTAAATATCACATTCATACCTGTAAATGAAAAAATGCATTCCATCATTCATTGGGTTTATGAATGGCTTCACCTGTTACTTTAAATAACTTCATTGTCTGGTCCACAAGAATCTAAAAGCTAAACAAATTTATACTTGTATTGGTATGTCCTTGCTGTTTTAACATGCCTTGTAAGTTGTGCTATCTTGTTTCTCATAACTTTATTTTTGCTTCTTGTTTCTTGTTATTTGGTTTTTTATGTAAAATGTACCCTGTTTCTCACAGCTCCACCACTAATAGTTTCAATTTGTTTATTGTTGTATGTTTGTATCCTGACTTGTTGTACAATGTTTAAAAGTTAAAAAAATTGAAAAAGGTAAAACAAGGAAAAAAAAAGTCTCATCGCGCTACCATCTTGGGTGGGTCTCCTATGCGCCTCCAATGCATATATTTGTGAGATGTAGGCCCAACCACAGGGTGTTTCTCAATTCAGGGTCTGCACACCTCCAAGTGCCTAGACTGTGTAGGCAACAAAGTGTTCTACGTCGTAAGCACATTCTTTGTGGAAGAATAGGATCAGTAATTAGATAAACGTGGATTGTGTAGTTGCTAGGCAACGGAGTACTGCAGCACTATGTGTAATTCTCGTACACAAGCTAGGCCGTCTCATTTTACTGACAGTAAGCGCTCTTAGTTGTGTGCAGACGACATAGAACACTGTGTTGTCTACGCAGTCTGCTAACTTGGAAGTGTGTAGAACCTGAATTGAGAAACCCTCATATGATATCTATGTTTTGTTTTTTTTTTTATTTTTCAGGTTCAATTCACAGACCTCTTGTACAGGATCATCATTAGATCCTACAGTCCAGCAGATGTCATTCAATTCTAGATTGCGCTGTGTGTTGACAGCAGATTGTAGTAGCTCTGACTTGCTATCGTGATCTTTTTAAAAGTACAAACTCTTCAAACATAGATATTGCCTCAGAATAGGTTTTTTTTCTGAGGATTTCATGCCGGTTCGGAGGGTGTCCTGTAAGGAGGATTTTTCTGCATATTTTTGGTTCTTTTTTTTGGCAACGAAAGACTGATTAAACCCTCCCAAATCAGGATTATCAGCGAAACAACACATCCCAATGGAGTTAAAATGAAAGACAAGAGGACGCATAGCGGGAGTGAGACAGAGGAGAAACTGATGGAGATTAAAACCATTTCTCATTACCCATGACCGTCGTCATGGGTAATGTGAGATTGCTAGCTAACAAAACAGATGAGCTCGAGATGCTAACAAGGTCTCAGAAAGAATACAGAGAGTGCAGTATTATGTGCTTCACCGAGACATGGCTGAACACATCCCTGACTGTAATGTGTCTGTACCGGGCTTTAAAACGGTCCGTGCAGACCGCAGTAGACAACACAGCGGAAAGCTAAAGGGTGGTGGAATTGCAGTGCTGGTTAACCAGCGTTGGTGTCATCCTGGACATGTTACTGTCAAGGAGAAGATATGCACAAGGGACATGGAACTGTTAGCTGTGAGCTTCCGTCCATATTATTTACCCAAAGAGTTTACCTGTGTTATTCTGGTAGCGGTTTATATAATACCTGGTACCGCACCAGACACAGCCTGTGATGTCATCAGCTCCGCCGTTGCTCGGCTACAAACACAGCATCCAAACTCATTCATGGCGATCTCCGGAGACTTCAACAACGTCTCCCTCTCTGCAACTCTACCAACATTCCAGCAGTTTGTCAGCTGCTCCACCAGAGAAAATAAGATGTTGGACTTATTTTATGCAAATATGAATGATGGATCCAGTTGTTCTGCCCCACCTCCTTTAGGAAGATCTGACCATAATCTGGTTCTTCTCACCTCCACCTACAAGCCCATCGTTCAGCAGCAACCAGTCATCACAAAGACTATCAAAATCTGGTCTGCTGAAGCTGAAGATGCTCTTAGAGGAGGCTTTGAGGCTACAGACTGGAACGTCCTCTGTGAACCTCATGGAGACGACATCAACGCCATGACTGAGTGTGTGACAGATTACATAAACTTCTGTGTGGACAGCATCGTCCCAACAAGAACAGTGAGGTGCTTCCCCAATAACAAACCCTGGATCACCAGTGACCTGAAAAAGCTGCTGAACATCAAAAAGAAAGCCTTCAGGGATGGAGACAGGGAGTTATTGAGGGCAACACAAAAACAACTTAAAACCCAAACTAAGAAGTGCAAGGAGGACTACAGGAAGAAGTTAGAAAGTCAGCTCCAGCAGAATAACCTGAGGGATGTGTGGTCTGGAATGAAGAAGATCACTGGCTTCAAGTTAAAGGGGGACCAGCCTGATGGAGGTCTGGACAGAGCTAATGAGCTGAACATATTCTTCAACAGGTTCAGTTCACCCCCTACCTCCAGCCCAACAGACCACACACCCTCCATAAGCCCACTGCTTTCCTGTCACGCCTCCAATCTGTCACCCTGCACCTCAGTCATGGACCAGAACACAGCTTCATCTCCCTCCACATCAGGACATCCTGAGACCTCAACCTTGTTTGTCTCCTGCAATCAGGTTATGAAGCAACTTGAGAAACTGAACCAGAACAAGGCTGCAGGTCCAAATGGTGTCAGTCCCAGAGTTCTCAAGACCTACTCAGAACAACTATGTCCGATTCTCCAGCACCTTTTCAACACCAGTCTGAGACAAAATAGAGTCCCAGTGCTGTGGAAAACCTCCTGCCTTGTTCCAGTGCCTAAAAAAACACAACCAGCTGAACCAAGTGACTACAGACCAGTTGCCCTGACATCTCACATCATGAAAGTCCTGGAGAGACTCTTACTGGCTCACCTCAACAAGCAAGTAAACACCTTTCAGGACCCATTCCAGTTTGCATATCGTAATGGACTTGGGGTTGAAGATGCCATCATATACCTGCTCCAGAGAGCACACTCTCATCTGGACCATTCAGGCAGCACTCTGAGGGTCATGTTCTTTCATTTCTCAGTGCTTTTAATACCATTCAGCCTGCTTTGTTATGTGAGAAGCTCCATAAATTCCAGGTGGATTCCTCCACAACCACCTGGATCTATGACTACCTCACAAACAGACCCCAGTTTGTGAGACTGAAAGGTTGTGTGTCTGAGATGGAGGTCAGCAGCACTGGTGCACCACAAGGAACTGTACTCTGGCCATTCCTCTTCACTCTGTACACCTCAGACTTCCAGTACAACTCTGAGTCCTGTCATCTGCAGAAATACTCTGATGACTCTGCAGTTGTGGGGTGTATCAGGGATGGACAAGAAGCAGAGTACAGAGAACTGGTCAGTCAGTTTGTTAAATGGTGCGGTGACAATCATCTCATATTAAATAGCAGCAAAACAAAAGAGATGATTGTTGACTTCAGGAGGAAGAAGAATAAACAAAGCACTGTTTCCATCCTGGGAGAGGAGGTGGAGGTGGTGGAGGAATACAAGTATCTTGGAGTTCAGCTGGACAACAAACTGGACTGGAAATGCAACACTGACTACATCTACAAGAAAGGTCAGAGCAGACTGTACTTCTTAAGGAAGCTGAGAAGATCATTCCTGCCAGCAGCCATCAGCCTCCGGAACAAGATCTCCTCTAGTTATTATTATATACTACAATATTTCCCTTTTGGGATTCATAAAGTATTTTTCATTTCATTTCATTTCATGTTTACTGATGGCAGGAAGCAGCAATGTACTATAGCAGTGATACTAACATGTAGCATTCCAACAATGCTAACATGTAGCATTACACCAATGCTAACATGTAGCATAGCAGTTAAACCACTAAACCACTAAAAGCTTTTCTACCTTGTAGCATAGCAATAATGTTAACATGCAGATAAGCAGCAATGCTAAAATGTAGCATAGCAGCAATGCTAACATGTCGCATAGGAGTGATGCTAACTTGTAGCATAGCAGTGATGCTAACTTGTAGCATCTCAACATGAGAAACTCAGCTAAAAGACCGGATCAGGATCCAAACTAAACACAGTTCAAACCCCAAAAAGAAAACTAGAGAACATCACTTTTCCTTCAGATTTTTCCACACAAACAAGGCGTAGTATGAAAGCAGAGACTCTGCTGGTTACAAAGGCGTCTGTGTCATCACTGCAGGACAGAAACTCTGCCAGCTTGCAGCCACAGTCACACATCATGTCTTATTCTTTGGATTACTGAACCTGTTGCGAGGAATACTTCACTCATTTTCCAAGGACTGCTTTTCTCATTAAGGCAGAATCAATACGCCGTGTCAAGAAGTGTTTAACATGGACTTCCCAGAACTTCTGTTACTTCAAATAAAATAATTAAGGTCTATTTTCAGCAGCGTATTAATTCTGTAGTGAGCAGATTCTTACCTTTGTGAGAATTCATGGTCGCTATCACTGCAATCAGTGTTATACATCCAGCCGTCATGCAGACCAGGGAGATGATGAGTGTGATCTGGCAGGCGTTAACTCCACAACACCGCCGGTCCGCCATGCTGCTCGTCAGAACACAAAAAAACTGTTGAACACCTTGTGCAATTTCTCTTTTGACTATTCCTAAAAATGTGTTGACATTTTCTGAAAATATCTAAATTCCTTTTGGACAACCCAAATCTTCACCTCGTCCTCCTGAAGCTCTTCTGACCGAGGACCACGTCAGCCTGAGAGATGCTCTGATAGAATATTACTGAGCACTAAACTTAGATCTTGTCTTTATCTTTACTGTGAGAAGCTGTTTCAGCAAATATCAGCATATCAGGCTTGTTTGCTTCATGGATCTGCGGTAACTCATGGTCATATTTACAGCCAGTCATAAATTTAATCTTTGTTTTACAGCTCCAGAAACTCAAGTCTCTCTGCTAAATGTTGATAATACCAGAATCTCATCAGGTCATCTTCTCTTCCCAGCAGATGATAAACATCTTAGGAAAATACGAGCTGACCATGGAACAGCACCACTTCGGTAAAAAGTTAGATCAGGGGATGTTCAGCATCATGTAGCCTCTTCTTTTAACATCTGTCTGCAACTGGATGCAGGATGTGGTTTCGCGGTCTCGCTGGTCGAAGGTCTTCCCTGAATCACACATTTCCTCAAAGAATTCCCCTCTTTCCACATCTTCATCCAGGTTTCCACGCAGACCAGTCTAAATGAGCTTTGGTCCAGAGAAGACGGCGTGTTTCTGGATCCTCTTCACATATGATGGAGCTTTAACCTGCATGTGTGGATTTCAGCCTGAACTGGGTTCACACTGGTTTCTGGAAGCTTCCTGAGTCCATGCACTGGTTTCCAGCTTTTAGGATCTCCACCAGCATCCAGCCTTGTCCTCGATATACAGAGATTCCTCCAGATTGTCTGAATCTGAATGATGATATTCGACACTGTGGATGGAGGATCTTCAAGGTTTTAAACCCAGTTTGTCTCGGATTAGTAAAGCTGAGTCCATCTTTCCACCTGAAATGCTCCTTTATACCCAGTTATGTGACTGGCCTGCTCCCAGTTAAACCACTAAGAAGTCTAGCTGGATGCAGGTGTTACCAGGTGTTCCAGGTAGCTT
Source organism: Telmatherina bonti (assembly GCF_933228915.1). Lineage (NCBI taxonomy): Eukaryota > Metazoa > Chordata > Actinopteri > Atheriniformes > Telmatherinidae > Telmatherina > Telmatherina bonti. Next base: position 33,664,929 of record NC_136630.1, on the reverse strand, counting down.
TGTCTGGAGAGGAAGTCTAAACCTGCAGACCTGAAGGGGAAAAGACGATCCTGCTTACCTTGGAAGCTTTAGAGAGCAGCAGAAAGTGTGTGTTCAGCGATCAGAGGTGTGTGTTGCAGCTCAGAGCAGGTCAGCTGTTATCCACCTGTCGAAGCTCTGCAGGTATACGGTCCAAAGGTCATCACCTGAGTCCAGATCACAGATCCTGATCTTGATTCCACATGAAAACTTATCAGCCGGGTTATAAAAACGGTCTTTATGTGTTTCAGTCCAACGCTGTAAAACTTCACATTCATCCATCTTGTCTAGACTGTTTCTGCTCTGTGTGAACCCTTCAGCGTCCCCCGCTGTCCCCCGTTGTCCCCCGCTGTCCCCCGCTGTCCCCCATTGTCCCCCACTGTCCCCCGTTGTCCCGCTGATCGTCCCCCGCTGTCCTTCCTGGTTCTGGTCCTGATGGAGGTTTTCCTTCCTGGTTCTGGTTCTGATGCAGGTTTTCCTTCCTGGTTCTGGTTCTGATGGAGGTTTTCCTCCCTGGTTCTGGTTCTGATGGAGGTTTTCCTTCCTGGTTCTGGTTCTGATGGAGGTTTTCCTCCCTGGTTCTGGTTCTGATGGAGGTTTTCCTTCCTGGTTCTGGTTCTGATGGAGGTTTTCCTCCCTGGTTCTGGTTCTGATGGAGGTTTTCCTTCCTGGTTCTGGTTCTGATGGAGGTTTTCCTTCCTGGTTCTGGTTCTGATGGAGGTTTTCCTCCCTGGTTCTGGTTCTGATGGAGGTTTTCCTTCCTGGTTCTGGTTCTGATGGAGGTTTTCCCTTTCCTTTCTGGTCTTATACTGTTAACAAAGGTATGACAGTGTGTACTGACATGGATCATATGATGGATGTGTTTTAACAGGATTAGAACTGGACTAGAATGAATCAGACTGAAATGGTCTCTGTCTTTTTGTGCATTGGTTCTGTGTAAATAAAGCTGAATTGAATTCCCTTTGAACTTCAAACACTTTATTAATCTTAGAAAACATTATTTTACAGCTGAAGTCATCCAGTGATGAAGGAATATAAGATAAACATCAATGCAACACATCAATAACCAGAAGTGTAGAAAGTAGAAGTAGAAAGTAATAAGTAGAAAGTGGAAGTAAAAAAGTAGAAGTAATAAGTAGAAGTAGAAGTAGAAAGTAGAAGTAATAAGTAGAAAGTAGAAGTAATAAGTAGAAGTAGAAGTAGAAAGTAGAAGTAATAAGTAGAAAGTAGAAGTAATAAGTAGAAAGTAGAAAGTAGAAGTAATAAGTAGAAGTAGAAGTAGAAAGTAGAAGTAATAAGTAGAAAGTGGAAGTAAAAAAGTAGAAGTAATAAGTAGAAGTAGAAGTAGAAAGTAGAAGTAATAAGTAGAAAGTGGAAGTAAAAAAGTAGAAGTAATAAGTAGAAGTAGAAGTAGAAAGTAGAAGTAATAAGTAGAAAGTAGAAAGTAGAAGTAATAAGTAGAAGTAGAAGTAGAAAGTAGAAGTAATAAGTAGAAAGTAGAAAGTAGAAGTAATAAGTAGAAGTAGAAAGTAGAAGTAATAAGTAGAAGTAGAAGTAGAAAGTAGAAGTAATAAGTAGAAAGTAGAAGTAATAAGTAGAAAGTAGAAGTCCAAGCAGTCACTGAACCAGGTGAATGTAATCAGCTCAGCTTCTCTGCAGGTAGACCAGCCTGTTCTAGATCTGCATTGGTAGATCCAAAAACATGGCAGGACTTCTGCTTTATTTTTGCTTCTACTTCATACACCTCTGCCAATAACAGGTTGATGACTTGTGGCCAGCAGGATGATGGAGGACATTCAGACACCACAGGAGGAAGAAGTCTGCACAGCGTGGACCTCCTCTTCATGGATCATGCTACACTTCCAAACATCTGCCATCATTTCCTTCTTTCCCGTCACATGTCTGCTGGTTTAGGTGAGATCAGACAGCTCCTCCTGATGACGCGACAGGCTGGTGATGAAAAGTTCAGGTTGAAGGACAGTTGATCCCATGATGCTCTGCAGGCTTACTGCACAGGACGGATCTTCATGCTGATGGCTTTCAGGGAGTAGTCGTAGCCTTTCCAGCTGGACCAGCTGACTCCAACAGCGTAGAGAGTCCCATCCTGGCCCCAGCGATAAATCCCAGTCGGGTTTGCAGAGTGACATTTCTCATACCAGAAGGCCCCCAGGAAGGACCTGGCACAGTTGTTCTCCCAGATGTCCTGGTCTTTGTCCAAGGTGGTGAACTTCTGCTCGTTGTGAACAACCAGAGAGTCTCCTGCAGGGACACAACAGCCAGGATTACATGTGAAGAAGAAGAGAAGCTTCCTCTCTCAGGTCTGTTCTGCTGCATTCATCCATTAGTGTCTCTGCAGGTATTTCCATTGACCTTTCACAAAAGCTCCACCCCTTGGTTACTGTTGCTATGCCCGTCAAGCTTTCAGTAGTCGATGTGGTGTTAGTAAATGTGGGATAGCTGGTATATCAGTGTGTGTTGCTGACTTGTTTTGGAGCAATACCAGCGTGATATCCTCCAGATGGAGGTAAAAGGGGTTCCAGTGTGCAGAGCAGGGATAATACAGCAGCTACGGCACAAGGAGCCGCTTTCCAGTCACTCAGTGCTGAATGAAAGATTAAAATAAAATGACTGCAAAGTGCTTTGTAGGAGGCGAGCGTTATATGTTCATTAACTAGCTACCTTTATTTAACTAGTTAAACAGCTGGGACGTTAAACATAGCAATGATCTACGTTCTATGTTGTGGTCAGTGTCTCTGAGCTGAAACCCACCTGCTCCTCCGTTAGTGAATCCAGACACATGCAGTCTGTATCCGTCAGCCTCAGAGTCGATGGAGAACGAGGAGTAACGAGCAGACGCCTTGTTTCCTTCAAAGTCCTCCATGTCCACCAGCAGCTCGTACTTTTTCCTCTGAGTGAGGTGGAAGAGACTCTCCAGACCTGAAGACACAGAAAGCAGTAAATCATGCTATCATTAGCACACAAACTACATTTACAAGACTACTGATATGAATAGGAGTGATCTGAGGTGAGCTTCCTACTAACCACATTTTTTTTTTTTATTTGAAATAAATAATATGAAATATTTTGATGATTTCTGTCGTGTCGATAATCATGTCGCATCGTATTGTATTGCATGGCGTCTTGTCGCGTCGCGTCACATCGCGTTGCGTCGCATCGTTTCGCATCACGTATTATCGCATCATATCGTGTCGCATCACGTCGTATCGCATCACATCTTGTCGTATTGCGTCGCATTGCATCACATTGCATCGCGTCGCATCGTGTCACATTGTGTCGCATCGCATCGTGGTGCGTCACGTTGCATCGCGTCACGTCGCATCGCGTCACATCGCATCGCGTCGCGTCGCATCGCGTCACGTCACATCACGTCACGTCGCATCATATTGTGTTGCATCACGTCTTGTCGCATCGTATCGTGTAGCATCGTGTCGCGTAGCATCGTGTCGCGTAGCATCGTGTCGCGTAGCATCGTGTCGCGTAGCATCGTCTCGCGTCACATCGTGTCGCGTAGTGGCGCATTGCGTCGTGTCGTGTCGCATCGTGTCTCATCGTGTTGCATTGTGTCGCGTCGCATCGTGTCGCATCGCATCATGTCGCGTCCCATCGTGTCGCATCACGTCTTGTTGCATTGTAACATGTCGCATCACGTCGCATCACATCGTGTCACATCATGTCACATCGTGTCGCATCACGTCTTGTCATGTCTTGTCGCGTCGCATCGTGTTGCATCGTGTGGCATCACGTCTTGTTGCATTGTAACATGTCGCGTCACATCGCGTCGCATCGTGTCACATCATGTCGCATCACGTCTTGTCACGTCTTGTCGCATCGTGTCGCATGGTGTCGCGTCGCGTTGCATCGTGCCGCGTTGCATCGTGCCGCGTTGCATCGTGCCGCGTTGCATCGTGCCGCGTTGCATCGTGCCGCGTTGCATCGTGCCGCGTTGCATCGTGCCGCATTGCATCGTGCCGCATTGCATCGTGCCGCACTGCATCGTGCCGCGTTGCATCGTGCCGCGTTGCGTCGTGTCGTGTCGCGTCACATTGTGTCGCATCGTATCGTGTCGCATCGTATCGTGTCGCATCGTGTCACATCACGTCTTGTCACATCGTATCGTGTCGTGTCACATCGTGTCTCATCGTGTTGCATCGTGTCGCATCGTGTCGCATCGCATCATGTCGCGTCGCATCGTGTTGCATCACGTCTTGCCGCATTGTAACGTGTCGCATCACATCGCGTCGCATCATGTCACATCGTGTCGCATCACGTCTTGTCACGTCTTGTCACGTCTTGTCGCATCGCGTCGCATTGCATCGTGTCACATTGCATCGTGTCGCGTTACATCGTGTCGCGTTGCATCATGTCGCATCGTGTCGCATCGTGTCGCATCGTGTCGCATAGTGTCGCATCGTGTTGCATCGTGTTGCATCGTGTCGCATTGCATCGTGTCGCGTTGCATCGTGTCGCGTTGCATCGTGTCGCGTTGCATCGTGTCGCATCGTGTTGCATCGTGTCGCATCACGTCTTGTTGTATCATAACATGTCGCGTCACATCGCGTCGCAATGCGTCGCATCGTGTCACATCGTGTCGCATCACGTCTTGTCACGTCTTGTCGCATCGTATCGCGTCGTGTCGCGTTGTGTTGCGTCGCATCATGCCGCGTCGCATCGTGCCGCGTCGCATCGTGTTGCGTTGCATCGTGTCGCATTGCACCGTGTCTCATCGTGTCGCGTCGCATCGCATAGCGTTGCGTCGCATAGTTTCGCGACGCATCGTGTCGCATCGTAACATGTCGCGTCACATCACGTCGCATCACGTCGCATCGTGTCGCATCACGCTTTGTCACGTCTTGTCGCATCGTATCGCATCGTGTCGTGTCATGTCGTGTCGTGTCGTGTCGTGTCGTGTCGTGTCGTGTCGTGTCGCGTCGCGTCGCGTCGCGTCGCGTCACATCGTGTTGCATCGCATCGTGTCAGAGTTTGGACTGGTCCCTATCCAGACCGCCTCCTGTCCAGCAGAGGCTCCTGACTGGATTCCTGTCTCACCGAGCCAGTACTCTCCAGCAGCGTTCCCAAAGCCCATCTTGTACTGATCCCAGGGTCTGTAGAAGTTCACCGAGCCGTCCATCCTCCTCTGGAACACCTGGGGAGATGAAGAGGGTTCAGCAGCTGAACACAGCCCATACCGGACAGCAAGAGTCCAGGATCAGATCAGACTCACCGTCCACCGTCCTTCCAGAGAGTCCATGTCACAGAACACCTGCACACACACACACACACACACACACACACAAACACACTGCTGATTCTGAGGAATGGAGCGATGAAGACAGATAGGAAGTAGCAGCTACCTGGACAGCAGATGTGGCTCCGATGGGGTAGATGGTGTACACCCCACTGGGTCGGCTGTTGTCATGGTTACGTAGATCGCTGCAGTCCAGGGGCAGGATGAGATCTGAGCCGCTGGCCAACAGAGGAACCAGGAGGAGGAGGAGGACTGACAGCAACTGCAAACACACAACTTCATTTAAAACTTGATCATTTGTTAGTAAATGATGACACACACACACACAAACACACAGTAATTAAACCAGAACCAGAACTTTATGAAGATCAGACACCAGTTCATCTAAAGGTAGACAGGTATAATTGGAGATATTGGATCTCTTTAAGAAGATGGCGGATGGGGTGGTCGCACGCTTCTCTGAAGCTCCTGTGTTTGCCAAGGTTCGATTAAAACCAGAGATTTATACAACCATTGATGGCAAAATTATTGTCGAGGATGAATTTTTACACTTCCTCTCAATGAAACTAAGGACACTGAGCCAGGATGAGATTGTACTTTTGGCAACTAACACGTTTGATTCAGAATGGATTGAGATGTCAAAGAAGACGCTGTTTGATCTTTGCCACACTACGCAGCGCAACATCTCTCACAAGGGAGCGAACAAAGACGCTAATAATGTAAAGGCCTGTCTTAAAGTGATGAATGAATGTGGGGACAACATCCCAAGATTTGTTTCTCACTATCTGGATGAACTGCCTCCGGTGTCTTTTACAAACATGGATGTGTGTGGTCTGCTCCGTAAAATGGAGAATCTCCACTCTGAAGTATCTGCATTGAAGCGGGCAGTACACTTGCAGACCGAAGTCAGCGAGGGCCTCCGGGCTGTCACGGTGGATGTAAGCAGTCGGCTGGGCGCCCTGGAGCAGCGTGCGCACCATGGCTGCGCCGGCCGAGGCGCACAGGACCCATGTGTGGTGGCTAACAGCGCTAACACCTCTTCGGATCAGGCCAACGCCCTCGAAGCGGGGCTTGACCGAGTGGGGGACACCGATGCGTCGTCTCTGCCAGTGGAGAGGGAGTTACACTCTGAGAGAAATGACCCAGCGATGCCTTGTTCCCCAACGTGGAGCCAGGTTGCTAAACATGGGAAAAGGCGACAAAAGGACCTAGCGGCTGTCAAACCAGCTTCGCGCTTGGAGCAGCCTACACCTGGATTGAGGAAACGTGGTAAAGCTATTGTTGGTACCGGATCATCTGGGAACATCAAAGCGATTACAACCAAATTGGTGAGAGTTTTTGCATCCAAATTCTCACCTGACGTGGAAGCGGAAACCTTATGCGCGTATCTAAAAGACAAACTTGGGCAAGACGTCACTTGTACAAAAATTGCCACCGTTAGTAGTAGGTATGCTTCATTCAAAGTGTCTGCAGAATGTACTGAAGTAGATACGATGTATAATCCAGAGTTGTGGCCGGAGGGAACCTTTATAAGGCGTTATTATGAGCCTCGTAAAGGTGTCGTGGGCGCTAACGCCACTGCTGCTGCCTCTGGAGCAATGCGTGCACCAAATGTTGAAGCAAACAATGATTAATTCCCGCTATGGATATAAGAATCATATCTTACAACTGTCGTGGCCTGCGCTTAACTCAGAGCGCGGATGATAAAGCTCGCCGGATTGTTGTCGATCAGTTGTTTGAACGCTGTGATATTCTGTGCCTCCAAGAAACATTTCTTGCCACGCAGGATCTTAATGGATTAAATTCTGTTCATGGCAGTTTCCTTGGGGCTGGGGAGTCTTCCACCGACCTTAGCCTTGGTATTAAAAGGGGAAGAATTCCTGGTGGTGTCGCAATTTTATGGAATAAGCGTCTGGATTCACTAATTGACATTATTAGACTTAATGTTGACTGGTGTATCGCTATTCGTGTGACACAGGCAAGCAAAGAATTTGTTATATTAAATGTGTATGCTCCTTATGAATGCAGTCAAAATGAAGAAGAGTATTTAAATAAGCTTGGTTTTATTAGTTCTTTTATTGATAATGAAAAGTCTACCATTGTCTATGTAATCGGGGATTTGAATGCAAATATTCTGGACCATAATTCTGCCTTTGGTAAACATTTGGCCCATTTTTGCACCGATAGTAACCTAATTTTGTCAAGTAAAGTATTATTACCTGCTCAGAGCTATTCATACATAAGTGAAGCATGGCATAGTACCTCATGGCTGGACCATTGTATCTCTACTGCTGACGCTCATGCTGCTCTGGCAGACATGAGGATTCTATATGATATGTCCACTGCTGATCACATACCAATGTACATGTCTGTCAGAATTGATTATATCCCTGACACATTTCTGTCTGTTGGTGGTGAAAGAGAATACTTGGACTGGTCTGCCCTCTCAACAGAAGACCTTAGCCATTATTATGTTCTCACTGATGATCTATTGAGTAACATCACATTGCCAAGGGAGGCTGTTGTGTGTAAAAATTATAACTGTACTAATTCCAAGCATAGGGCTGACATCTCATCTATGTATTCTGACATTATCAGTGTACTAATTAATGCAAGTAAGCCATATTATAAATACAAAAAGAGAAGTAAAACAAAGCCTGGATGGAGCACTCATGTGGCTATGTATCAAGCTGAAGCCCGTGATGCTACATATTCCTGGGCTATGGCTGGTAAACCAAGACAAGGGCCGATATATGAACTCAAAAAGAAGGCAAATGCAAAATATAAATATGCTGTTAGGTTTATATGTAAAAACGAGCAAACAATGAAAGCTGATTCTCTGGCTAAAAAACTTTTGAACAATGATGGTAAAGCTTTTTGGAAGGAAGTGAAATTTCTCAATAACTGTAAACCATGTCTTCCTCATACTGTAGATGGAATTACTGGGCAAAATCTGATAGTTGATCTTTGGCATCATCACTATTGTTCTCTCTTCAATTGTGTTCCTAGTGACTTGTATTGTGTGGAGCATGTTGATTATGTTGAAACGATCACATCCCATGAAGTGTATCAAGCTATTAATAACTTGTTAGATAATAAATCCACTGGAGTAGATCAGATCTCTGCTGAACATCTCAAACTTGCCAGTGGGAGGTTGGCTCCTCTTCTTTCTTTATGTTTCACTGCATTTGTTGTGCATGGGTTTATCCCTAACCCCATGATGACAGTTCTTCTAGTGCCTGTGATAAAAGATAAAGCTGGAAAAGTGGGTAGTTCAACTAACTATAGACCCATTGCACTTGCCAATATATTGTCCAAAGTTGTGGAACGTATCTTTTTGAATAGGATTCAAAAATTTATTACTGCTACAGACAATCAGTTTGGCTTTAAAGCTAACCATGGCACGGATATGTGTATTTTCTCCTTGAAAGAATTGCTGAGTACTTATAGAAAGAAAAACTCAACAGTATTTATGTGCTTTCTGGATGCCTCTAAGGCTTTTGATCGTGTAAATCATAGAAAACTGTTTACAAAACTGTATCAGGCAGATGTGCCTAAGTATCTCATCAGATGCCTTTCTTACTGGTACGCCCATCAGACCATGCAGGTTAAATGGGACTCCTGTGTATCTGCTCCCTTTAATGTCTGTAATGGTGTAAGACAGGGCAGTATTTTATCTCCTGCTCTTTTTAATTTTTATATGAATGATCTGTCTAATCAGTTGAGTATGTGCAGAACTGGATGTATGGTTGGAGGTGCTTTAATTAATCACCTCATGTACGCTGATGACCTGGTGGTGTTCAGCCCTAGCTCAGCCGGACTCCAGCAGTTGCTGAATGTGTGTTCTGTGTATGGAGAACAACATGATATACAATACAACCCTGCTAAAAGTGTCATCATGTTTTGTCGAACTAAGGAGGACAAGACATTAAAGTTCCCTGTTTTTACATTGTCTGGGGCTACTGTAAAAGAATGTGATACTGTCAAATACCTCGGTCACATCATAACAGACTGTCTGTCGGATGATGAGGACATGTATCGCCAGTGCCGGCTTCTATATGCTCAAGCAAACATTCTTGTTCGGAAATTCTCCTGTTGCTCTGTAGAGGTGAAACTGACTCTGTTTAAAGCATTTTGTTCATCTCTGTACACGGCACATCTTTGGGTGAGCTATAAAAAGGCCAGCTATAAAAGACTTGTGGTGGCATACAATGATGCACTGAGGCTTTTCCTAAAAAAGCCAAGATGGACCAGTGCTAGTGACCTTTTTGTGTCTAGCCGGGTAAATACTCTGCCTGCTATCCTGAGGAATTTGATGTTCAAATTCATAAATCGTTTGAATGACTCTGTTAATAATGTGATTTTGTATTGTTCCAGTCCTGTATACAGTGATGTTAGATACTCATCTGTGTTTTGGAAGCACTGGTATGACTGCCTCTTAAAAGTTTAGAGGCCTTTAGTTGTCTGTGTATTTGTTTTTAGTTTCTTAGAGTGGACCATGAGTCTGTAATAAAGTTTAAATCAAATCAAATCCAGTGTTTTGGGCTCAGTGAGGACCCTGCAGCAGCGTTTTGAACCCATCCAGAACAGGATTCAGACCTAAGAAGCTCAATCCACTCTGAAACATCTGCAGGGGGTCAGACCTGAATCCAGATCAGAGAAACCTGAAGAACCACGTAAGGTCCTAGAGAAGCTGACTGGACCTGTTCAGAAACTCACCTTCATGGTTGGAGTAGTTCTGATGGGTTCTGAGGACGGCCTGATGTCTCTGAGCTGAATTTATGTCCCAGAGGTGAATGATTGACTGAACCTGGGAGGTCCTGAGGTTTCATGAGCACACTTTGGAAATCCTCAGTTTGGTTCTCATCCCACAGAACCAACAGTCAGATCAAAGTCTGCTTGTGGTGAAATGGTGTCACATCCCAGTTTGAGCAATACCATATTGATCCTTCGGAGAACAGAGAGGCTGGATGTGTTGGTGGCAGGTTTTTCCCACAGATGACGCATCGGTGAGAAAAACCAGATTTCACAAAGTTCTAATACTCCTGGAGGGAAGTAAACTTATAGAAACTACTCATAACCAGACTAAACTACATCTAAACTAAACATAATCTGAAGTAAAGATAAAAACGAAACTGAACTAGTTTGTAAATCATGGTAAGGATAAGTACTGAAACAGGTTTCCATGGTGATAAGAGGAAATTGATCCTGGACTTCGGCCTGTTCTGGAGCAGGCTTGCTCCACAAGATTAATCTCCATGGTAACTAATGTCATAATTTTCCACCATCCATGCAGTAAAGCTGGATCAGGGATGAGTTGATCCAGGATGACCAACATGTCCGGGTTTCATCCCCGACCCTCGCTTTCTGCACCAGGTGTCGTTTTCCTGACCTGCCGGCACTCATCTGTTGGAACTCAAGTTGCCACCAGGGGGACGTGGCTTGCGGGCCACCAGGGGGACGTGGCTTCCGGGCCACCAGGGGAACATGGCTTCCGGGCCACCAGGGGGGAGTGGCTTCCGGGCCACCAGGGGAGAGTGGCTTACGGGCCAGCAGGGGGACGTGGCTTACCGGCCACCAGAGGGACATGACTTCCGGGCCACCAGAGGGACATGACTTCCGGGCCACTAGGGGGCGTGACTTCCGTGTCACCGGGGGGCGTGGCTTCTGGACCATTAGGGGGCGTGGCTTCCGGGCCACCAGGTTGGCCCCACTGCTGGATGTTCCACCTCTTCTGAGGAGAATTAAAGTGACCTGCTTTTATTCTTTATCTGCTTCTCATAAAAGTACTAAAGATGAATAAATAAGCATAAATGATCATGTGGCTTCTGTTTGACTTCACTGTCATGCAGCGTGAGGAATGATTGACAGGTGTCCATCATACCCGTTGGCATGGAGATGGAGGGAAAACAGCCACATAGTGTCAGGAGGAAGTCATCTACAGGCGCAATTTGAGAGGATGCCTTGCCTTGCCTTGCCTAAAACTGCTAACCTGTTCCTAAAACTGCTAACCTGTTTCGTGGGTTCATCATCTCTTGTGACAGAACGATCCAGCCACAAAGATCGACCCAGTGGATCAAACTGCCATGGATGCCCAGAGACCAGAAGCTGGTAATGAACTGTTTTTTGCTGTCTCCTCTCAGGGGAATCTTCTGGGCCAACATGCTCGAATACTCGGATCTCTGGGTGATATGCAGCAAGCCATGCAATCCCAGCTGAATGACATAACAGATAGAATGACAACCATGCTTAACCAGTTATCTCAGACTTCTGCTTCTACAGCGACTACTTCAGCGTCTGTCTCTGGACAACCACAGCTCACTCCCAACCGAGAGATTCACATCCCGGACCCCAAACCATTCTCTGGGGATTTAGGTAAATGTAGGGGATTCCTCTTACAGTGTTCACTTGTGTTTGACCAAAAACCATACACTTACTCGTCTGACAGATCCAAGATTTCATATACCATAGGATTACTGGATTCCTGGGCTTTAACCTGGGCTGAGGCATATTAACATATAGTAAATTCTCAGAGGAGATGAGAAAGGTTTTTGATAACCCTGTACGTGGTCGAGAGGCAGCCAAGAAACTCATGTCCTTACGTCAGGGAGCATTGAGTGTGGCGGAGTTCTCGGTTGAGTTCCAAACTCTGGCAGCAGACTCCAAATGGAATTCCGAAGGGATTCAAGGAAGGGGATGAGTGGAAAACTGCTTTTAACACTCCCCTGGGTCACTTTGAATGTCTTGTGATGCCCTTTGGTGTCACCAATGCCCCGGCGGTTTTCCAAGCCCTGGTGAATGACGTTCTCCGAGATTTTCTTAACTGGTTTGTCTTCGTGTACCTGGATGATATCCTCATTTTTTCAAAGAATCTGTCAGAACCCATTTCCCATTACCGGGTGGTACTTCAGAGACTACCAGAAAATAAACTCCATGTAAAGGCAGAGAAGTGTGAATTCCACTCGAGCTCCATCGGGATACATTTTCCAGAGTGGGCAGATGAAGACTGACCCAGAGAAGGTACGAGCAGTTTTGGATTGGCCAAGGCCTGAGTCTGTAAAGCAGTTGCAACACTTCATTGGATTTGCCAACTTCTATCGTAGATTTATTCGGAACTTCAGTCAAGTTGTGTCACCCCTAACCAAGCTCACTTCACCCAAGTCTCCTTTTCAGTGGTCTGTGGATGCTGAAAGGGCCTTCCAGGAACTTAAGGTCCGGTTCGCCTCAGCCCCTGTGCTCCAACAACCAGATCCGTCACGTCAATTTGTGGTGGAGGTAGATGCTTCAGACAATGGTGTTGGAGCCATCCTGTCTGAGATCGCCGGGGTCAGGCCAGCTTCATCCATGTGCCTTCTTCTCTCGTCGTCTCTCTCCAGCAGAGAGGAATTATGATGTGGGAGACCGTGAATTGTTGGCAGTCAAGTTGGCTCTTGAGGAATGGAGACATTGGTTGGAGGGGACAGAATTACCTTTCATTGTCTGGACAGATCATAGGAATCTGGAATATATTCAGTCAGCCAAGAGATTGAACCCCCGACAGGCCAGATGGTCTGTTTTTTGGTCGTTTTAACTTCTGTACCACCTTCAGACCAGGTACCAAGAATATCAAACCGGATGCCCTGTCCAGGCAGTTTAGCCCTGATGACACTTCAGAGGACCCGGACTCTATACTGCCTGCTTCATGTCTGGTGGCTGCTGTGACCTGGGAGGTGGAGGAAGCTGTTAGAGATGCCCTTCAAAACAACCCAGATCCAGGTACGGGCCCACCAAATCTATTGTATGTACCCAATAATGTTCGCTCCCAGGTAATCCAGTGGGGGCACGCCTCTCAAATTGCTTGCCACCCTGGCGCAGCACGGACCATGTCACTTATCCGAAGACGCTTTTGGTGGCCCACTATGGACAGGGATGTAAGAGAATATGTGGCTGCCTGTCCGACCTGTGCACGAAGTAAAACATCCAATCGGGCCCCAGCCGGACTTCTTCGTCCCCTCCCAGTGCCTGGAAGGCCTTGGTCCCACATTGAATTGGATTTTGTCACCAGCCTGCCCCCTTCCCAAGGTAATTCAACAGTCCTAACCATTGTTGACCGGTTCTCTAAGGCAGCTCATTTTGTCGCTATTCCCAAGTTGCCCACTGCCTTAGACGGCTGAGCTTATCTCTCAGCATGTCTTCCGTCTCCATGGAATTCCCACAGATATTGTCTTGGACCGTGGTCCTCAATTCGTCTCTCGTGTATGGAAGGCTTTTTACAAAGCTTTGGGTGCATCTGTCAGTCTCAGTTCTGGTTACCACCCACAGACCAACGGCCAGGCTGAGCAGATGAATCAGGAACTGGAGTCAGCCTTGCGATGCCTTGCAGCTGAGAATCCTTCTACATGGAGCAACCATCTATGCTGGATTGAATATGCCCTTAACTCTCATGTTTCTTCAGCCACAGGTCTCTCTCCATTCGAGGCTTCTCTAGGATATGCACCGCCGCTCTTCCCCATTCACGAAAATGAGATTGCTGTCCCTTCCGTGCTTCATCTGAGGCGATGCCGCAGTGTCTGGAGATCCGCTAAGGCAGCACTAGTTCGAACGACTGGAAGGAACAAGCACATGGCAGACCAGCGCAGGACCCCAGCTCCCGCATACACTCCAGGTCTGGTTATCGTCTAAAAACATTCCATTACGGACTGAGTCTCGGAAACTGTCTCCCAGGTTTCTCGGACACTTTGAGGTTTTGGAGGTCATCAATCCCATGGTGGTGAAACTGCGGTTGCCCTCTTCTATGAAGATCCATCCATCATTCCATGTCTCCCAGCTGAAGCCTGTTTCCCTTGGTCCCTCCTTCCAGGCCCCCCCGGGTTGTTGATGGTCATCCTGCCTACTCTGTTCGCCGTTTATTGGCTGTCCGTCGGCGTGGTCGGGGTCTGCAGTACCTTGTGGACTGACCAGGGTATGGACCTGAGGAGCGCTCCTGGGTTCCCTGTTCCTTCATCCTGGATGGTCGGCTCATCAGGGACTTTCACCGGTCCCGCTCTGAAAGATACAGAAGATCATTCCTGCCATCAGCCTCCAGAACAAGACCTCCTCTAGTTAATTATTATATACTACAATATTGACTTTCCCTTTGGGGATTAATAATGTAGTTTTCATTTCATCTAAATGTCAAAGTTCTACACAACACTGAACAAAAATGTGACTGAAAACAAAATAAATATGAGTATAAAAAACAAAACAGGCAGTCGACACACACCAGGTTGAAGCAGTAAACAGTATCAGTACATCACAGAAAGGTTCAGAGAAGCATTAAGACTTATTTCTAGAGAAGGTAAAGACACGAAGCTGCGATAAAGAACGATAAGATACCAGGAAAGTTCCATTGTGGAGAAGGAAATGATGTTCTGAGGAATGTTCACTTTGTTCCACAACTATTTACAGCCATGAACTGCTTCTTGCTGAACATTTCATCATTTAGCTCGTCTGATGGAAGACTCCACCGGCTATCCGATCTCTTTCTTTCATGTGTTTTCTTCATCCAAGCGGGGTTTTCACTTCCCGAACTGGGAATCTCTTTACTGGAGAATGATAATCAACAATCCTCATTAATGTTGCACTGAAAGCACAAAATGCCATTTCAGGATCTATTTGTCCAAATTTTTCAGACCAGTCAACAGTTCTATGATTTGCAAGATACCTTTCCTGATCAAACCATTTGCATGAGCTTTTTCTAATATCTTAAAACCTGGATCCTTTGATTTCCTCACTGTTAATATCAAATTATGATAGCTGCAATCAACAACATGGCCCCAGAACAAACCTCTGGAATAATGTAAACATATATGACCAATGAAGGTTGCAACTTGTTTACTGCTGCACTTTAAAAATATTTATTTACAGTTTAGGATATTCCACAAAATGCACATGCATTCATGAGCTTCATTTTATTTAGACAGCTAACTTTGTCCACCACGTCCCAGTACCACATATTAACAGATGGGGTCTACAGAAACAAAAAGAAAAATGTTGGTCCGCACGCTAGAGGCTGCTGCTGATATGTTTATTAACACAACAAAAAAGTGATGTTTCCATGGCACAAGGGACATGGGACATGTCCCCCCCAGGGTAAGCTAGCAGACATCTTGAGTAACACAGAAGACGAATATCATTGATCATTGCAGCAGGCATTGACATCCCAGCATACGTGTTACGAGCGAGTAAACAACTAGCGAGTAAGAAACAGCATTGCAAGAAGGCATTTTCAACCTGTGAGGGAATATCCGTATCTGTGAGCAGAGAATCGCCCCCATGAGAGCCGATCAGTCCACTGTGGACACATATGTGACCTAATGTCTTCATGGCAGTGACGCACTCAGCTCTGCCACTGCAGCTCAGCTGCAGGAGGTTGGAGACGCCAGAGGAGACTATTCAGGCTGGTGAACCAGTATGTCCACATGCCAGCCACATCAATGTCCAAAGATCGAGAAGTCGTGTCCCAAAAGAGGGGCCTCACACTACTGTCATTACAGATTGGTAAATAATTACAGAATAATTCTGTTCCTTAAACCAGTATTACCCAGCAGCCTGCTTTCTTTTCATATGGAGACAGAAGAAGATATTTATTTGTAGTGATTGCTGTGATTTATTCAAATCTCAGTCTGAGTCAGGATGTCAGACGTGCACTGTAGACACCTCGTTAACGTTGCCCTCTGATGCATCCGAGTCCACTGCGAGCTGATGGAGCTCTTTGACGTGTCAAATGTTTTAACACAATGAGACAAGTCCAGGCATTTGTGTCAAAGTTGACTCAGTGTTTCTGAAACCTCACCATCCCTACTGCTGGCTATGGGCTTTACTGGCCTGTATCTAAGCAGGTGAAAGAAGGAAAGTAAGGCTGCAGCGCTTCTTGTGCTCTCTCTCCGTCTGTGTCCGTCTGTGTCCGAACGTCCACCCTGTTCTCTATATAGTACCCTGTATAGTGCTCATTTCCTAGAGGTGTCTGAACGTCCAGAGTGTCATGTTTTAATCTACTTCCCGAACAAGAAACAGAGACCAGATGTATACATGTGAGTGTTACAGATTGAGGTTGCTGTAGCCCAAGCGGCAGCCGTGAAGCACACAATAAAAGAGCAGGCTGCCATCGGCAGTTTACACACATTTGGTGTCAGAGAATCGCTAGGCTACAAACCCGCCACTGATATGAATGGAAGAAGGAGATGAATGCAGGTGACGGCTCTCCCTGAGCCGTCACCTTATTGTGGTGGAGGGGTTTGTGCGTCCCGAAGATCCTAGCAGCTATGCTGTCGGGGGCTTTATGCCCCTGGTAGGGTCACCCATGGCAAACAGGTGTCTAGGGGAGGGACCAGACCAAGCACGGCTCATAGACCCCTATGACGATGACAAACCTGGGCATAAATGTTCCCTTGCCCGGACGCGGGTTACCGGGACCCCCCTCTGGAGCCAGGCCTGGAGGCGGGGTACGAGAGCGAGCGTCTGGTGGCCGGGCCTTCGCCCATGGGGCCCGGTCGGGCTCAGCCCGAAAGGGTTACATGGGCCCCACCTCCCATGGGCTCACCATCTATGGGAGGAGCCGTAGGGGTCGGGTGCAATGTGAGCTGGGCGGCAGCAAGGGGCGGGGACCCTGGCGGTCCGATCCCCGGCTGCAGAAGCTGGCTCTAGGGACGTGGAACGTCACCTCTCTGGTGGGGAAGGAGCCTGAGCTTGTGCGCGAGGTTGAGCGGTTCCGACTAGATATAGTTGGACTCACCTCGACGCATGGCTTGGGCTCTGGAACCAGAACCCTCGAGAGGGGCTGGACCTTCTTCCACTCTGGAGTTGCTCATGGTGAGAGGCGCCGAGCAGGTGTGGGCATTCTCATCAGCCCCCAGCTTGGTGCCTGCACGTTGGGGTTTACCCCGGTGGATGAAAGGGTAGTTTCCCTCCGCCTCCGGGTGGGGGGATGGGTCCTGACTGTTGTCTGTGCTTATGCGCCGAACAGCAGTTCAGAGTACCCACCCTTTCTGGAGTCCTTGGAGGGAGTGTTGGAGGGTGCTCCTTCTGGGGACTCCATTGTTCTGCTGGGGGACTTCAATGCTCACGTGGGCAATGACAGTGAGACCTGGAGGGGAGTGATTGGGAGGCATGGTCCCCCCCCTCTGAACCCAAATGGTGTTTTGTTATTGGACTTCTGTGCTCGTCATGGATTGTCTATAACGAACACCATGTTCCAGCATAAGAGTGTCCATATGTACACCTGGCATCAGGATTCCCTGGGCCGCAGTTCAATGATCGACTTTGTAGTCGTATCGTCGGACCTGCAGCCACATGCCTTGGACACTCGGGTGAAGAGGGGGGCGGAGCTGTCAACTGATCACCACCTGGTGGTGAGTTGGCTCAGATGGTGGGGGAGGAAGCCGGTCAGAGCTGGCAGGCCCAAACGTGTTGTGAGGGTCTGCTGGGAACGTCTGGCTGAGTCCCCTGTCAGAGCGAGCTTCAACTCCCACCTTCAGCAGAGCTTCGAACATGTCCCGGGTGAGGCGGGGGACATTGAGTCCGAATGGGCTGTGTTCCGTGCCTCTATTGCTGAGGCGGCCAGCCGGAGCTGTGGCTGCAAGGTCGTTGGTGCCTGTCGTGGCGGTAATCCCAGGACTCGTTGGTGGACACCAGCAGTGAGGGATGCTATCAAGCTGAAGAAGGAGTCCTATCGGGCCTTCTTGGCCTGTGGGACTCTGGAGGCAGCTGATGGGTACCAACGGGCTAAGCAGCATGCGGCTTCGGCCGTTGCCGAGGCAAAAACTCGGGCATGGGAGGAGTTCGGCGAGGCCATGGAGAAAGACTTCCGGACGGCTTCGAGGAGATTCTGGTCCACCATCCGGCGGCTCAGGGGGGGGAAGCAGTGCTCCATCAATACTGTGTACAGTGGAGATGGGGAGCTGCTGACCTCAACTCGGGACGTTGTGGGTCGGTGGAGGGAATACTTCGAAGACCTCCTCAATCCTACCAACACGGCTTCCCATGAGGGAGCAGAGCTGGTGGACTCAGGGGTGGACTCTCCTATCTCTGGGGCTGAAGTCGCTGAGGTGGTCAAAAAGCTCCTTGGCGGCAAGGCCCCGGGGGTGGATGAGATCCGCCCGGAGTTCCTTAAGGCTCTGGATGCTGTGGGGCTGTCCTGGCTGACACGCCTCTGCAGCATCGCGTGGACATCGGGGGCAGTACCGCTGGATTGGCAGACTGGGGTGGTGGTCCCCCTTTTTAAGAAGGGGGACTGGAGGGTGTGTTCCAATTACAGGGGAATCACACTCCTCAGCCTCCCTGGTAAGGTCTATTCAGGGGTCCTGGAGAGGAGGGTCCGCCGGATAGTCGAATCCCGGATTGAGGAGGAGCAGTGTGGTTTTCGTCCTGGTCGCGGAACAGTGGACCAGCTCTATACCCTCTCTGGGGTCCTGGAGGGGGCATGGGAGTTTGCCCAACCAGTCTACATGTGCTTTGTGGACCTGGAGAAGGCATTCGACCGTGTCCCCCGGGGGCTCCTGTGGGGGGTACTCCGGGAGTATGGGGTACCGGACCCCCTTGTACGAGCAGTCCGGTCCCTGTACGACAGGTGTCAGAGCTTGGTCCGCATTGCCGGTAGTAAGTCGGATTCGTTTCCGGTGAGGGTTGGACTCCACCAAGGCTGCCCTTTATCACCAATTCTGTTCATAACTTATATGGACAGAATTTCTGCGCCGGTCTGTCGTGGTGAAGAAGGAGCTGAGCCAGAAGGCGAAGCTCTCGATTTATCAGTCGATCTACGTTCCTACCCTCACCTATGGTCATGAGCTGTGGGTCGTGACCGAAAGAACGAGATCTCGTATACAGGCGGCTGAAATGAGTTTCCTCCGCAGGGTGGCCGGGCTCTCCCTTAGAGATAGGGTGAGGAGCTCAGTCATCCGGGAGGGGCTCAGAGTAGAGCCGCTGCTCCTTTGCATCGAGAGGAACCAGTTGAGGTGGCTCGGGCATCTGGTCAGGATGCCTCCTGGACGCCTCCCTGGTGAGGTGTTCCAGGCACGTCCCTCGGGGAGGAGACCCCGGGGAAGACCCAGGACACGCTGGAGGGATTACATCTCTTGGCTGGCCTGGGAACGCCTCGGGATCCCCCCCGCAGAGTTGGCAAATGTGGCTGGGGAGAGGGAAGTCTGGGCTTCCCTGCTTAGGCTGCTGCCCCCGCGACCCGACCCCGGATAAGCGGCAGAAGATGGATGGATGGATGGATGGATGGATGGAGATGAATGCAAACCCGCAACTGGACTGGGAATCATCCAACATGGATGCATGGCGCTGTTTCAAGCAACACGTTGACCTTATGTTCAGCGGCCCACCCAAACAGAGATCAGGGGACCATGCGGTTTCCTTTTGCTGTGGATTGGAGACAAAGGCAACATGTGGCATCTTACGGAGGACGAAGCAACAACATTAAAAATGTACTATGACCGATTTTCAACGTACCTTACTCCAAACACAAACCCCATATTTGCCAGGTACAAATTCCACAAGAAGACCCAGCGAAGCAGTGAGTCTTTTGTACGTTTCGTCACGGAGCTCAAACTGCTAGTTACAGACTGTAACTATAGCAACAGCAATGAGATGGTAAGACACCGGCACCAACTCCCCAAAAGTAAGAGAGAAATTGCCAAGCCAAGGCCCTGAGCAAACATTAGAGACAGCAGTTGACATAGCCCGCTCCAACAAGCTTGCAAAAGTTCAGCTAAAGGCTAGAACATGCTAAGAATGCTAACGAATCAAATGAAGGCTCCAGAGCATCCAGTAGTGCCTGCGCAAGACACCCCATCAAGAAGACAGAGTGTCCAGCAAAGAGGAAACATTGCCTAAAGTGTAAAAAATTAAACCACTTTGCCAAAGCATGCAGATAGGAGCCTCACATCGTACACAGAACAGGAACCAAAGGAGGCGCACACTGTTGAAGAGATCCGCTGTTTGTGGACACATTTACAGCAACATAAGATGAGGAGGACTGTGCACTTGCAAGCATCAAATTAGGACCAAGCAGACTGAAGCTGACGTTCAAGCTAGATACTGGGGCCCAGACAAGAGTTATACATGAAAAGGATTTCATGCAAGTCATGCCAAACACAGTTCTGCTGAAGGACAGCGAAGACTATATGGCTATGGTGAAAGCGGACTGAAAGCAAGAGGTTACTACAACCTGGAAAGCATGGCATGGTGGACTACCCACCCATCATAGGCTACAGAGCATGCAAAGTGCTGGGACTTCTAAAGTTGTGCACGCAGTCACAGCTCCAAACAGAGAGTGCCACCCAGCCCAGTGATCTACTGAAAGAGTACTCAGACATCTTCAAAGGAATTGGTAAATTCCAAGGTGAGTGCAGTTTCAGGTTACCTTCATGTTGTGATTTGTGATCTATTTCATTTTGTTTCCTTTTTTTTTTCCAGCATTTAGGCAGCAGAATGATGGTCTGGATGCTGTTCTGATGAGCAAATTTTCTCTGCCAAAGGAAGCTTTATAGATATAATGATCCCCTTGACTTTCTGAATTTTTATTTTTTTCTATATTTATTTTGTATTATTGTTTGAATTGTAGAGTTTGTACTGCTGGACCAGAGAGGACAGACAAAAGACAGAAAGAGAAAGGAGAAAAAACACCTCAGAAGAAAAGTGAAAGAGATAAAGGGAAAGAAAAAAAACAAAACAAAAACAAAAAAAAAAAAACAACCTACAGATGTATATATATACAGACATACATACACACATATACACGTACACACACACACGTATCCATATATATATATATATATATATATATATATATATATATATATATATATATATATATATATATTTATATACATATATATATAAAAATGATGATCCAAACCCAAGCCAACTTTAGATCATAGTAACTAAACTATGAATGTAAAAAGTTAAATATAAATGAGAAACAAACGACGACTCGGTGACTGTGTCACATGCAGAACATGCAGAGTGGAACGTGTTCAGAGAAGATCATGCCACTGTGACCCCTCCCACACAAAGGCAAGAGGCACGCCAGGAGAACCCCCGAGACCCGGGCCATCGGCAGCCACCCCCAGGCCCAGACCCCAACCGCCCCCCCCGGAGCCAGCCATGCACCGACCCAGGAGGAGGCAGAGGGGGGTCCCAGCCAGAGTCCCCCGCAGTCAGGGGGAACAGGCCCCAGCAGGCCCGGACCAGCAAGGACCGGCCCCGCCGGGCACCGGCCCCCCCAGGGCAGACAGAGCGCGGGCCCCACTGCCCCAAGAGCCCGGAAGCAACCCCCCACCCCCGCAGGCAGAGGGCCCAGTCCACACCGACGGAGGGCCGGGATCCCCAGACCGCCACCGAGCGGCAGCCAGGCCGCACCCCAGTGGACCAGCAGCGCTCCCCGAGCACCAAGACCCCCCCCCCATGCACAAACACACACACACACGTGCCCACACATACACACACACACGCACACACATACACCCACCCACCCACACACACACATGCATCCACACTTCCTCCTTAAACACCTTAAACACCACCCATTCTCTTACATGCTCAAACTCACACTCTCCTACCCCCGTGCCCCCACTCACACACTCCCCTATACACACATACACACCTCATAACATACCACCCTCCACAAGCTCCCCGTATATACACCTCAACATGCACCCCCTACTAAGACCCCATTCACACACTCCCTCCTTTATACTCACACACCCCCTCACACACACATCCCTGCTCCCTCTATAATCACCCATTCTTCCATACACGCACACCCCACTCTACACACACACATACCTCCCTACACCCCTCTATCCACATTCACACTCCTCATTGTACACCCACCCCATCACTCCCCCGTATCACCAGCATAACCCCACATACACACCCCCACCCATCTGCATACACCCCCCCTCCCCCTATCCCAGCGGCCATCCACTTTCCTCAATTCTTTCACCCTGATCCCCCCCACACTCCCCCCCCTACACTAAGTAATGGAGCTGATCACAGGAGACCAGAGAGAGTGAAATCCAACTGACTGATCCTTTGAGGAGGCAGACATCATTTCCATGCTGATGTAATCTAATAACAGATTTCTAAACTGCTGGATACACAGATTCTGTTTGCTTTTCCAGTTCACAAGGATAGTTTTCTTTGCAATGCACAGGCTGCTGAGGATTGGTTTTGCTAAATTAAACCCTATGTTATTTTCACCTTGGGTTTGGGGTTTGCAGGGATATTACATTTAAACCAGTCTGACAGATCTTTACATACCTGGAGCCAGAATCTCTGGACAGGTGGACAAGACCATAAGTCATGAATAAAGAAGGGGACCACTTTATGTCAAATTATACCAAAGAATGATTTATGACCCCTGTCATCCAATGACATCCTGTCATCCCGGGAGTTTCTCCATCTCCTGGTGCTGGAACGTCCCTCATCTCAGAGGCCAGAGTTATCACAGCGCGGCCAGGATACATAAAACTTGGCAGTTTTTTGACAAATTAGTAAAAGTACTGATAGGAAATGATGAGAAAACAACAAGAGAAACTTCAAGTCATTTAAAGAAAAACCAGAACAAACTATGATGGAGCATATCTGTCCCTGCTTGACCAGTAATAGTAATAATTAATGGGGGGTAACAATGAGACCACAGTCTTTAGCATGTACCTAAATATTATCTAATATTTTGAAGCCAAACAAGTTGCACCACCACCGCTTGGGTACTTTTCATCCTCGACACAAAGAAAAGCCTGCAGGTTACTTTAGAAATAAACTATCCAACTATCATATATAGCAAAGTTATTTTACTAAAGCATGGAAAACTCCTCTCACCTGAAGTAGTTTGCAAAGATTCCAGGTTTAAAATGTTTCAGCAGAAGAACGGATCATAAGACTGACACGGTTTTAATTAAAGTATCTTTGATTTGATCATAGTTACCTACAAGACGGCCACTAAACTAGTCCTACAACATGAAGCAAACTAAATATGATTGATAGCTGCCTTAATAACGTGTCTATTTACAGGTTTTGTGATAAAAGCGAGTCTTACCAACAGCCAGGGACAGGAGAGCGGATACCATTACGTACAAAAGTGTTTGTATTGCAGCGTTCCTGGAGGGCTCCACACTTCACACCTGATGAAATCAAACCACAACCCAGGTGTTACAACCTGCAAACCAAAGGCTAATAGTTTCATCACTGATAGCTGTTCAGTCAGTGTGAGACAGAAAGATCTGCTTGTTCCAACAGCAACAATCACAAATGGAGACGGTATAAGTAGAGAATTGAGAAACTTCTTTAATTTTCTTCTTATCTGTTTCTAAAATAGAAGAAAGACTCTTCCCCAGCCTGATAAAGACGCTAATTGGAGGGATAAGTCCGACTGACGAAGCAAATTCTCTGGAACAACATAAACAGTTCTTTTTTTAATTCCATAATTCTGTGTGAACAGAATGAAGCGCCTCACAGTGACTAATATTAGCTAATATAAAAACTTCTCTGTTAAAATGTTACGACATCAGTCTGCTAACAAGGTCATTCTATGCTACTGTTATGCAGCGTGTCGGCCGTCAGCATTATTCGGTGAACAGGACCACAGGTTACATTTAAAAGGTCCACACATTGTGCTGAGAAGACTTGCAAGTAGAAAATTGTCCCAACTAGAGGAATGCAAACTATTTTCAGCTCGTTCAGATCGGCGGGAAAGTTGATGTAGTGAAGTTGGCTTTCGGACAAAGGCACAAAGTACTTGAGAATAAGGCCAGAGCAAAACCTGCAGGACAAAACTGACCCAACATTGTCAACTGAACCAAAGTACGTGTTAAGTACGTTAACTTAACTTTCAGACAAGAAGCAACCGTTGTTGGCAGCTTTTCTTGACCGTTAGAGGGTCATTAAGCAATAAAAGCTCACTTTGAGAGAGAGAGAATGTTCTGTTTGTATTATCTCAGCTAACAGCTTGCTGACACTTCTCTGTAAGTTATCGTATGTTTACCAGACATTTCTGTTAAATATATGAGCATCCATAGGTTAAAGAAACTTTTTCTCTTAAACATGGACCAGGTGTCTGGTTTTAAAACTTTTTTTCCCCCGGCTAGAGGGGTAAGTAAGCAATTAAAAAAGCTCACTTTGACCGAGAATATGTCGTTTTGTTTGAATTATCTCAGCTAACAGCATGCTGACACTTCTCTGTAAGTTAACCCAGGAAATACCGGGGTTAGAGGATTTAAACAGAGACAATCAAAGGAACTTTTTTCTCTTCCTTCAGTAAAAAACAGACTCAAAACGCATGAGCAGCAAATAGACATGTGTAGAAACAAGGTACTCCGTTAACTTTTATCAGTTAAAACTCTACAAATATCATAATAAGTCGGCTTTTTTGCTCTTCTTTCAGTCCAACAACAGAACACATGTCCCACCACCGAGGGGAAAAAGGATTTTGCAGACTGCAGGAGCAAAAAAACATTTTTTCTTTTCCCACCCGTTTATTAGTACCTTTTTGCTAACACTTCTATTTCTTACCACTCTTTTTGCATTTATCATCATAGTTCAATTCTTCTCCTTTTTCCAATAGTTTATCAACGTAAAAGTCACAGAAAACACCCAAACAGAGGGTCGTAAAAAGCCTGCTGCAGACAAGAGGGGGTGCTTGTCACACGCGCCAGTAGAAGGGCGGGGGTGTAAATACAGACTCAGAGGATTTTTGCAGCCAGCAAAATAACTTTTTTTGCTCTTCCCACCCAGTAAACTCTGTTTATACTACTTTTTGCATTTCCCATGATAAGTTTGCTCTTTTCCAGTAGACCCAAAAGACTCAAAGGCAAAAAACCACGTCTCATCGCTGAAGAAATACTGATTGCGTCAGAGTGACACGCATATGGAGAAGGTAAGGGATTTTTTTTTTCCAAAACTTTCTTTACCTTATTTTATTACTCTTTCTCTTAGACGTTTTTTTTTTTTTTTTTTAATTTTCTTTTTTTCCCCCCGGACCCCTCTTTATACCTCTAAACTCGTTCGGACATGCCCCTAACATGTTGAGGCACACCTCCCAGGCATGCCGTACGTCCAGAAGACATGTCCGGACATGCCGCCCAGGCATGCCGCCCAGGCATGACGTACGGACATACGCCATTTCCGGACATCACGTGGTCCAGGGACCGCCCACGGATGACGTCACTTCAGAGCCACGCCTGGGAGGAGGGACTGACATACGTCACTTCCGGACATCACGTGGTCCAGGGACCGCCCCTCACCCAAGTTACGCCCACTCATGACGTGGCACACGCTGATTGGCTCACAGAGGGGGAGGGACTTCCTGTTCATTAAGATACGCCCACTTATGATGTGGCGCACGCTGATTGGTTCACAGGAGGGGGTGGGACTTCCGGTTCATTAAGATACACCCAATCGTGACGTGGTGCACGCTGATTGGCTCACAGAGGGGGAGGGACTTCCGGTTCGTTAAACCACGCCCACTTTTCCCTGCTTCCCACAGAACACACACTGAAGTTTCTGGTCTGTTATTGTTTTCTAGATATGAGGACCATTCTCTTTTAAAGTAACTGATAAACTCAGAATCTGTAAGTAATGATGTATTAAATCTCCAGTTTCTAGTGGCTGGCTTACAGTTTTTACTTCTAAGGGCTAATGATACAGGTGCATGATCACTGATGATTATGGGATGGATCTTTATCTCTGATATGTCACTCATGAGTGAACTGCTGATTAGGAAGTCGTCTAGTCTAGAATAGGTATGGTGAACTGCAGAAAAGAAGGTATATTCTCTCAGTGTCGGGTGATGAGAACGCCATGCATCGCAAAGACCAAAATCCTTCATGTACTGTTTAACCGTTTCAGCTGATTTCCAACCTCGATGCTTCCCTGATGAACTGTATTTGTCTAGAATAACATTTAAGTCCCCTGCTACAATGATTGTGTTATCTAAGTGATCATAGAGCGAAGTAAAGAGGGAGTGAAAAAAGGAGGAGTCATCAACATTTGGGCCATAAACATTTGCAATAGTTAACTTAACATTTTGAATAGATAATGTAACTATTAAAAATCTGCCTTCTGGATCTGTGATTGTTTGATCAATGTCAAATTTTAACCTTTTATTAATAAGAGTGGCTACTCCTCTTTGTCTGGAATTATAGCAAGCTGAGTAAACATGTGGAAACTGGTCCGTTGAAAGATTTATTGTTGAATTAGATAAATGAGTCTCCTGCAGGAGAACAATGTCTGCCTTCATTTCACGCATCCGATTAAGAATTTTTAATCTCTTTTCTCTTATGTTTCCTTTGGGAGGGAAATTAAACGTAGGTTTCTGTTGTGGTCAGAAATACCGCGAGGAGTCACATGTGTAGTGAAGCATGTTGAGTCATGCACCACGGCTGAGGAAGTTAAGGAAGGACGCCAGAGAATTAAAGCATTCATCGTGTTGTCTAGCAACCTTCTCTCATAGTTTAAAACACAAGTTTCCTCCAAAGATCCGCTGCATCTCCGCAGTCTGTACCACCTCCACCTGCCCTCCGCTTCCATCTGCCCACCGCCTCCACCTGCCCTCCGCTTCCACCTGCCCTCCGCTTCCACCTGCCCTCCGCCTCCACCAGCCCTCCACTTCCACCTGCCCTCCGCCTCCACCAGCTCTCCACCTCCACCAGCCCTCCGCCTCCACCAGCTCTCCGCCTCCACCAGCTCTCCGCCTCCACCAGCCCTCCGCCTCCACCTGTCCTCCGCCTCCACCTGTCCTCCGCCTCCACCAGCCCTCTGCCTCCACCTGCCCTCCGCCTCCACCTGTCCTCCGCCTCCACCTGTCCTCCGCCTCCACCAGCCCTCTGCCTCCACCTGTCCTCCGCCTCCACCAGCCCTCTGCCTCCACCTGCCCTCCGCCTCCACCAGCCCTCTGCCTCCACCTGCCCTCCACCTCCACCAGCCCTCCGCCTCCACCAGCTCTCCGCCTCCACCAGCCCTCCGCCTCCACCTGTCCTCCGCCTCCACCTGCCCTCCACCTCCACCTGCCCTCCGCCTCCACCTGCCCTCCGCTTCCACCTGCCCTCCGCCTCCACCTGCCCTCCGCTTCCACCTGCCCTCCACCTCCACCTGCCCTCCGCTTCCACCTGCCCTCCGCCTCCACCTGCCCTCCGCTTCCACCTGCCCTCCGCCTCCACCTGCCCTCCGCTTCCACCTGCGCCTCCACCAGCCCTCCGCCTCCACCTGTCCTCCGCCTCCACCTGCCCTCCACCTCCACCAGCCCTGCACCTCCACCTGCCCTCCGCCTCCACCTGCGCCTCCACCTGCCCTCCGCCTCCACCTGCGCTTCCACCTACCCTGCGCCTCCACCTGTCCTCTGCCTCCACCTGCCCTCCGCTTCCACCTGCGCCTCCACCAGCCCTCCGCCTCCACCTGCGCCTCCACCTGCCCTGCGCCTCCACCAGCCCTCCGCCTCCACCTGCCTTCCGCCTCCACCTGCCCTCCGCCTCCACCTGCCCACTTCATCCACCTGCGCCTCCACCTGCCCTCCGCCCCTACCTACCCAGCCCCAGGTTCAGCCTGCTAACAGTCAATCCCAACAATGTAGTGACAATGACTTGTTGACGGTTGTTGTTCAGTCAGATTCCATGCCCCCCCCCACCCCCCCACTACTTTAGGTTGACCACACAGATGCATTCTCAGTCCTAGAATGGGAAGACATGATGAGGTGTCACCTTTCGACGTTAAACTGCTTGACTCCTGTAGACATGTTTGACACTGTCATGTCAGCAGGCAAAGCTAGGGATGTGGTGAAAGTGTCGTTTCGCTGCCGCCCTGATCTGAGGACCACTGACATGTTTGATGCAGTATTTGATATTCTGAACTCCCATTCAGTGTGAATACTCTGCCCTTCCCATGAGAGACTTTTATAACACTTTGCCACAGGTTGATGAGGATTACTGGATTTGTCTAAATGAACCAGTTGATGCTGTTGATGTGTGTTGCGGAGAACCCAGAAGCAGGGGTTGTCTCATTGTCCTGATCCCACTCTGGCCCTGGTGTTTCAATTTAACTTGTCTCTATGATGCACATTTCAGTCTGATTTATTTCAAAATGAAAGTCCAGAAGGACAAGAAATAATCCTGCATTTTCCACAAACCCCTTCATTTATATTGTTTTGATCCGCTCAGATCAGCCTCTGTTAGAAAGAAGCCAACAGAGAAAGCTCTGCCCTCTGCCTGAATCTGATTGGTCAGCTGCTAAGAGTAGTTGTCGGGAGCTCGCACATCAGCTGCTTTCCCCATAGAGACACGGACAGAACTGGTAAACAAACCAGAGTAGCTACTCAATAATGTCAGCACCAAACAGTCATACATGTTCCGGCCAGCATCGGACCCTGAAAACGAGAGTGAACAACTCAGCAACAAGAAGTGGATAAGCTAATGATGCTATATGCTAACACCCATGCATTTCTAGCTACAGTTGCTAAGCTAATCTCTTGTGGCCGAGTGGTGAAACACTGGCTGTATTTGCATGTCCACACTATTCCCTAACCCCCCATTTAATATATAGCGCTACACTATATAGTAGACTATTTAGTGAACTATTTTATTCTTGCCACAGATCACATGAGTACCGACTGTCACCACGACAACCACCACAGCTGTTGTGATCCCATTCCCTGGTGGGCGTGGCTGGCATCCTGGCACCTGGATCAGCACCTGATCTTCATTTCAGCAATCAAAGACAGCAGTACTTAAGACCAGCTCAGTGTGCTGTTCATCGCCAGATTGTTGAATGCCCTGCGGTACAACTCAAGGCCTCAAAGATTCTTCTCTGTGGAACTTACAGATGTGTTTTTCCCCGTCAGAGATCCTGCTTGTCTGCCTGATTTCTGCCCTACCGCCTGCCTGCCCGCCTGCTCGCTTCTCAGCCTGTCAGTTTGCCTCCCCGCTTGTCTGCCTGCCTGCTAACCTGTCTTCCACATCTACCTTGGAAATGATCCGAATTCAGAAAGGAACAAATAAAGTCTTGGTTGAAACTCCGAGCTGAGTCCGCACGTGAATCTGACATCAGCATAACAACAGCGTTCCAAATCCAATCTAAACTGTGAAAATATCTTATTTTCCTATGTTGTATTTCATTCTTTGATGCATTTTTACTCAACAAATAAGAATAAATATGAATGATCTATAGATTTTCTTTTTACCTGCTTTGACATTTATTCTTTGAGCTTGTCCCTGCAGTTCATTGTGATTCATAGTCTAGTGACCATCGATGCTAACTACTTTTCAAGATGCATCGTGGGTAATTTTGAGTGCACTACTTTGTTACTCTGGACATTCAGACATACCTAGAAAATGGTGTAGGCACCATGTAGGGAACAGTATGGACATTTTTCACCTGGTCTGTGTGGAGGACATCACCTGGTCTGTGTCCTCCACACAGACCAGGTGATGTCCTGGTCCGATTGCAGGGGTTTTGCTGTTGGACTTGAACCAAGCTGTGGTTGGACTTAGACCAAGCTGCTGCTGGACTTGGACCAAGCTGCTGCTGGACTTGGACCAAGCTGCTGCTGGACTTGGACCAAGCTGCTGTTGGACTTGGACCAAGCTGCTGCTGGACTTGGACCAAGCTGCTGCTGGACTTGGACCAAGCTGTGGTTGGACTTGGACCAAGCTGCTGCTGGACTTGGACCAAGCTGTGGTTGGACTTGGACCAAGCTGTGGTTGGACTTGGACCAAGCTGCTGCTGGACTTGGACCAAGCTGCTGTTGGACTTGGACCAAGCTGTGGTTGGACTTGGACCAAGCTGCTGCTGGACTTGGACCAAGGTGCTGCTGGACTTGGACCAAGCTGTGGTTGGACTTGGACCAAGCTGCTGCTGGACTTGGACCAAGCTGTGGTTGGACTTGGACCAAGCTGTGGTTGGACTTGGACCAAGCTGCTGCTGGACTTGGACCAAGCTGTGGTTGGACTTGGACCAAGCTGCTGCTGGACTTGGACCAAGCTGCTGCTGGACTTGGACCAAGCTGTGGTTGGACTTGGACCAAGCTGCTGCTGGACTTGGACCAAGCTGCTGCTGGACTTGGACCAAGCTGCTGTTGGACTTGGACCAAGCTGCTGTTGGACTTGGACCAAGCTGTGGTTGGACTTGGACCAAGCTGCTGCTGGACTTGGACCAAGCTGCTGCTGGACTTGGACCAAGCTGTGGTTGGACTTGGACCAAGCTGCTGCTGGACTTGGACCAAGCTGTGGTTGGACTTGGACCAAGCTGTGGTTGGACTTGGACCAAGCTGCTGCTGGACTTGGACCAAGCTGCTGCTGGACTTGGACCAAGCTGTGGTTGGACTTGGACCAAGCTGTGGTTGGACTTGGACCAAGCTGCTGCTGGACTTGGACCAAGCTGTGGTTGGACTTGGACCAAGCTGCTGCTGGACTTGGACCAAGCTGCTGCTGGACTTGGACCAAGCTGTGGTTGGACTTGGACCAAGCTGCTGCTGGACTTGGACCAAGCTGCTGTTGGACTTGGACCAAGCTGCTGTTGGACTTGGACCAAGCTGTGGTTGGACTTGGACCAAGCTGTGGTTGCACCACCACTTCACACGATTGTTAGTTACCGTTAGTCAACGGTAAGACATCAATAATTGATTGATTACTGATCATGGAAGGTGCGTTAATCTGTTCCAAATGATCCAAACCCGGTTTGACTAAAATGTTTTGCAGAATCAGCAGTAGCTTCATAAGCCCCTCCCCCAATCCCACAGTTGCGGCTCGGTCTTCACGCTGGATGCAGCTGCAAGCTGCAGGACATGATCCCATCGGATCCAGGAACGGACTCTCACGCCTTCATTTTTTTGTTAATAAAAACATTGATTAGTGAAATGCCCTGTAACATGCTGGGAACTTTGCGACCACTCAGAGTTGTTTGTTAAAACTTAAACTTTCATTTTTAATTCATCATCCTAACCGCTTCATACAACGAGGGTTCGCGGGAAGCTGGAGCCTATCCCAGCATTCCCTGAGCGAAAGGCAGGGTACACCCTGGACAGCTCGCCAGTCCATCGCAGGAACACACAGAGACAAACAACCACTCACTCCTAAGTCGATTCAGAGTAACCAGTTAACCCACCATCATGTCTTTTGAAGAAAATGTTCAAAATGTGTTTAGACAGGATATTTAATGTTTTCAATAATAATTGGCTCCTGTGAATGATATGATGAGACTCTTTGGATCATTCACGGGAGCAGACTTCTTCTCTCCATCCAGCTCTCAGTCGTTAGTGCGATGTTAAGTTATCCCCTTCGTAAACTCTCGACACCATCGCCTGATGGGTTCCAGCCAGTGGTGGCACCTCCGTCCTTCAGCAGCACAGGTCCAGCAGAACGGCGTGGATAGCCCTGCAGTTCAGCACAGCCAACCTGGCAGCATAGAACGCTACTGAACATGCAAACGGTGTCAGCGCTCATGTTGATCTCAGTAAATTATGCAGAGAAACTGGTCTTGAAAAGAAGATGAGCGGATCACTGGGCCTGCCCACAAAGGAGACAGCTACAACTTAAATCAGAGTAGAATCGTATGCGGGAACACGTGTCTTCTGTTGGCCCTTACCTAACAATGCGAGAGCAGAAAAAAAAAATGCTGGCATTTCAACAGGTCTTTGCACTGCCTTCGGTGCTCGGGCCTAATTCATAGAGAGAAAGAAAAGAATTAAGAGTCAGTGACTACACCCAGATTTCTGACCCCGTTACTGCTCTTTAGGTCCAGATCCTGTACAGGTCCGTGGACTTGTGGTGACATTGTAATATAAACCTGCATGTCGTCTGCGTAGCCATGGTAACTAGTGTTATTCCGTATGACCTGTGGGAACATGCCGATGTTAAACAGAAGGGGCCCCAGGATGGAACCTACGGGAACTCCACATGTACCTTTTGTCTGATCAGATGGAAAGTTGCCTACTGACACAAAGTACTTCCCGTTATCTAAATATGTGTCAACCAGTTTGGTCCAGTTCCAGAGAGGCCCACCCAGCTCTCCAGTCATTCCAGAAACATCCTGTGGTCAAGTGTGTGAAACGCAGTGCTGAGATCCAGTTAAACAGAAACAGACGTTTCTCCATCGTCTGGATGCAAACATGATCATTAACTTTTGACAGAGCGAAGGCAGCGCTGTGGTGTGGTCTTACACCTGGGAGACGTCACAGCTGCTGTTTGTGATAAATAATCATTTAGCTGGAGGCAATCTATTCATTCTGGTCTTTCTTGGGCCTGTTTGTCACCCTGTCCCTTACTCTGGTCCTGATCCCTGGACCTGATCCTGGACCTGGCCTGGTTCTAATCCTGTTCTTCACCTCCTGAGAGGAGGCAGATTCTCCACAACAGACAGGTCCAGGACCAAGAGTAACCTTGGACCTGGATCAGGTCCAGATGCCCTTCATTCAGAGGGACCAGAAACCCACAAACACACTCTGTGGTCGTGGTCCATTTGGACCTTGCTGGTCCTAACTCTGGCTCTGGTGTATCTCAGGGTACCATAGGCCCGGATCTAAACCCCAAGAATCTGCTCATTAGTGATTTCTGCTGAATTTCAAACCACTAAATCTGGACTGGGACTAGAGCCAGCACTGGGCGTCAGACCAGTGTTTCCTGAGTTACAGGGATGTGAAGATGTGCAAGAAATGCCACGTTTACTGTCACAGCTGCTGCTGTTGACGGTGCATTTAAGGAGGAGGAGGAGCGCTGGGTCTGGGGGATCCAAGTCACGTCTCCTCAGCTTAATGATTGAAGTACAGTCAGTCATTGATTACCTGCAGAAACGGAAACTTTAAACTAAGAAACAGAGAGGCGGGGCCAGCAGGACCAAACTGGTCCGACTGGTCTGAATGGGCTGGAAGAAATAGTTGAAGGCTTTTCCAGTTCTTCCACAGTAAAACTTCCAACTGCTCTGCCACATCCAGCCAATCACATCGCTCCTCAGCAGACCGAGAGGAGGAGGAGGAAAATACTCCCTCTGCGTGAATCCACAGTTTGAACTTTCATCAGTCACAGAACATTCCTGACTGGTTTGGTTTCTGGACTTATAGAACCCACACTAGGACCAGAACTACAGACGGTCTGGTTCTGCTACAGGATGGCTCCTGGAGGTATGGAGGTGTGGCCTGCAGACGGAGGGTGGGGCTGGGTCATTGTTGGCTGCTGTTTCATGGTGACAGTCTGCACGCGTGCAGTGACAAGGTACCACACACACACACACACAAATTTACACACAAGTGCACATTTGAACAAATGTTCACTCATGCTGATCCCATGACTCCAACACTAAACCCTCGACCTGACTGGTTCTGCATCAGACTGATTTAGATCCAGACTGCTGGAGCAGGTCCAGATTTTTGTTGCTGAGGCAGAAGATCACTGAGTTTATTTTCTTCAGAAAGCGAGAGTGTAAACAGGTTACTGCACGCCTGCTACACGCCTGCTACATACTGCCTAGATGCCTGCTACATAATGACAATCCGCCTGCTACACGCCTGCTACATACTGCCTAGATGCCTGCTACATAATGACAATCCGCCTGCTACACGCCTGCTACATACTGCCTAGATGCCTGCTACATACTGCCTACATGCCTGCTACAAACCTGTTATACACAAATTACATGCCTGCTACACGCCTGCAACACGGTGGCTACATACTGACTACACGCCTGCTACACGCCTGCTACATACTGACTACATGCCTGCTACATAATGACAACCCGCCTGCTACACGCCTGCTACATAGTGACTACATGCCTGCTACATGCCTGCTACATACTGAGAACCAGCCTGCAAAATACTGACTACATGCCTGCTACACGCCTGCTACATAGTGACTACATGCCTGCTACACGCCTGCTACATACTGACTACAAGCCTGCTATATACTGACTACATGCCTGCTACATACTGACTACATACCTGCTAAACGCATATTGAATACTGACTACATGCCTGCTACAAACCTGTTATACACAAATTACATGCCAGCTACACACCTGCAACACGGTGGCTACATACTGACTACACGCCTGCTACATACTGACTACACACCTGCTACGCGCCTGCTACATACTGACGACACGCCTGCTACATACTGACTACATGCCTGCTACATACTGACTACACACCTGCTACGCGCCTGCTACATACTGACGACACGCCTGCTACATACTGACTACCTGCCTGCTACATACTGACATCATGCCTGCTACATATTGACTACACGCCTGCGACATACTGACAACACGCCTGCTACATAATGACATGACATACACGTGTGCTACACACAAACTACACACCTGCTACATACTGATTACATGCCTACTACACGCCTGCTACACACTGACTACACACCTGCTACACACCTGCTACATACTGACTACACACATCCTACTTAGTGACAACAGGCCTGCTACATACTGACTACACGTCTGCTACATGCTTACTACATGTGTGCTACACACAAACTACACACCTGCTACGTACTGACTACATGCCTGCTACACGCCTGCTACTTACTGACAACACACCTGCTACACGCCTGCTACAAACTGACTACACGCATCCTACATAGTGACAACATGCCTGCTACATACTGACTACATGGCTGCTACATACTGACCACATGTGTAATACACACAAATTACACACCTGCAAGACGCCTGCTACATACTGACTATATGCCTGCTACATACAAACTACACGCCTGCTACATACTGACAACCCGCCTGCTAAATACTGACTACATGCCTGCTACATGCCTGCTACATACTAACTACACGCCTGCTACATACTGACAACCCGCCTGCTACATACTGACTATATGCCTGCTACATACTAACTACACGCCTGCTAAATACTGACTACATGCCTGCTACATGCCTGCTACATACTGACTATATGCCTGCTACGTGCATGCCACACACCTGTTACATACTGACTACATGCCTGCTTCATACTGACTTCATGTCTGCTATATAGTGACTACATGGCTGCTACATACTGACTTCATGCCTGCTATATACTGACTACATGCCTGCTACATACTGACTTCATGCCTGCTACATACTGACGTCATGCCTGCTATATAGTGACTACATGCCTGCTACATACTGACTTCATGCCTGCTATATACTGACTACATGCCTGCTACATACTGACTTCATGCCTGCTACATACTGACGTCATGCCTGCTACATACTGACTAAATGCCTGCTACATACTGACTTCATGCCAGCTAGATACTGACTACATGCCTGCTACATGCATGCTACACAACTGTGACATACTGACTACATGCCTGCTTCATACTGACTTCATGCCTGCTACCAACTGACTTCATGCCTGCTACATACTGACCACATGCCTGCTACATGCCTGCTACACGCCTGCTACATACTGAATACATGCCTGCTACACGCCTACTACATACTGACTACATGCCAGCTACATACTGACTTCATGCCTGCTAAAGGCATGTTACATACTGACTGCAAGTCTGCTACATACCGACTACATGCCTGCTGAACGCATGTTACATACTGACTACATGCCTGCTGCAAACTGACCACACGCCTGCTACATGCCTGCTACACACCTGTTAGATACTGACTACATGCCTGCTACACGCCTGCTACATACTGACTACATGCCTGCTAAAGGCATGTTACATACTGACTGCACGCCTGCAACAAACTGACCACATGCCTGCTACATACTGACTACATGCCTGCTACATACTGACTACATGCCTGCTAAAGGCATGTTACATACTGACTGCACGCCTGCTACATACTGACTACACGCCTGCTGAACGCATGTTACATACTGACTACATGCCTGCTGCAAACTGACCACACGCCTGCTACATGCCTGCTACACACCTGTTAGATACGGACTACATGCCTGCTACACACCTGGTACACACTGACTACATGCCTTCTAAAAGCATGTTACATACTGACTGCACCTCTGCTACATACTGACTATATGCCTGCTACTAACTGACCACATGCCTGCTACATGCCTGCTACACGCCTACTACATGCTGACCACATGCCAGCTACATACTGACTTCATGCCTGCTACATACTGACTCCACGCCTGCTGAACACATGTTACATACTGACTACATGCCTGCTGCAAACTGACCACACGCCTGCTACATGCCTGCTACACACCTGTTAGATGCTGACTACATGCCTGCTACACGCCTGCTACATACTGACTACATGCCTGCTCAAGGCATGTTACATACTGACTGCACGCCTGCAACAAACTGACCACATGCCTGCTACAAGCCTGCTACATACTGACTACATGCCGACAACATACTGACTACATGCCGTCTACACGCCTGCTACATACTGACTACATGCCTGCTACATACTGACTACATGCCTGCTAAACGTATGTTACATACTGACTACATGCCAGCTACATACTGACTTCATGCCTGCTACATACTGACTACATGCCTGCTACATACTGACTTCATGCCTGCTACATACTGACTACATGCCTGCTCAAGGCATGTTACATACTGACTGCACGCCTGCAACAAACTGATGACATGCCTGCTACAAGCCTGCTACATACTGACTACATGCCGACTACATACTGACTACATGCCTTCTACACACCTGCTACATACTGACTACATGCCTGCTACATACTGACTACATGCCTGCTAAACGCATGTTACATACTGACTACATGCCAGCTACATACTGACTTCATGCCTGCTACATACTGACTGCATGCCTGCTACATACTGACTTCATGCCTGTTACATACTGACTACATGCCTGCTAAAGGCATGTTACATACTGACTGTACACCTGCTACATACTGACTACACGCCTGCTACATACTGACTACATGCATGCTACATGCCTGCTACACACCTGTTACATACTGACTACATGCCAGCTACAAACTGACCACATGCCTGCTACATGCCTGCTACCCACCTGGTACACACTGACTACATGCCTGCCACACGCCTGCTGCATACTGACTACATGCCTTCTAAAAGCATGCTACATACTGACTACATGCCTGCTAAAGGCATGTTACATACTGACTGCACGCCTGCTACATACTGACGACATGCCTGCTACATACTGACTGCACGCCTGCAACAAACTGACCACATGCCTGCTACAAGCCTGCTACATACTGACTACATGCCGACTACATACTGACTACATGCCTTCTACACGCCTGCTACATACTAACTACATGCCTGCTACATACTGACTACATGCCTGCTAAACGCATGTTACATACTGACTACATGCCAGCTACATACTGACTTCATGCCTGCTACATACTGACTACATGCCTGCTACATACTGACTTCATGCCTGCTACATACTGACTACATGCCTGCTCAAGGCATGTTACATACTGACTGCACGCCTGCAACAAACTGATGACATGCCTGCTACAAGCCTGCTACATACTGACTACATGCCGACTACATACTGACTACATGCCTTCTACACACCTGCTACATACTGACTACATGCCTGCTACATACTGACTACATGCCTGCTAAACGCATGTTACATACTGACTACATGCCAGCTACATACTGACTTCATGCCTGCTACATACTGACTACATGCCTGCTACATACTGACTTCATGCCTGTTACATACTGACTACATGCCTGCTAAAGGCATGTTACATACTGACTGTACACCTGCTACATACTGACTACACGCCTGCTACATACTGACTACATGCATGCTACATGCCTGCTACACACCTGTTACATACTGACTACATGCCAGCTACAAACTGACCACATGCCTGCTACATGCCTGCTACCCACCTGGTACACACTGACTACATGCCTGCTACACGCCTGCTGCATACTGACTACATGCCTTCTAAAAGCATGCTACATACTGACTACATGCCTGCTAAAGGCATGTTACATACTGACTGCACGCCTGCTACATACTGACGACATGCCTGCTACATACTGACTACACGCCTGCTACGCGCCTGCTACATACTGACGACACGCCTGCTACATACTGACGACATGCCTGCTACATAGTGACATCATGCCTGCTACATATTGACTACACGCCTGCGACATACTGACAACAAGCCTGCTACATAATGACGTGACATACACGTGTGCTACACACAAACTACACACCTGCTACGTACTGATTACATGCCTACTACACGCCTGCTACACACTGACTACACACCTTCTACACGCCTGCTACATACTGACTACACGCATCCTACTTAGTGATAACATGCCTGCTACATACTGACTACACGTCTGCTACATGCTTACTACATGTGTGCTACACACAAACTACACGCCTGCTACGTACTGACTACATGCCTGCTACATACTGACTACATGCCTGCTAAACGTATGTTACATACTGACTACATGCCAGCTACATACTGACTTCATGCCTGCTACATACTGACTACATGCCTGCTAAACGCATGTTACATACTGACTACATGCCAGCTACATACTGACTTCATGCCTGCTACATACTGACTACATGCCTGCTACATACTGACTTCATGCCTGTTACATACTGACTACATGCCTGCTAAAGGCATGTTACATACTGACTGTACACCTGCTACATACTGACTACACGCCTGCTACATACTGACTACATGCATGCTACATGCCTGCTACACACCTGCTACATACTGACTACATGCCGACTACATACTGACTACATGCCTTCTACACACCTGCTACATACTGACTACATGCCTGCTACATACTGACTACATGCCTGCTAAACGCATGTTACATACTGACTACATGCCAGCTACATACTGACTTCATGCCTGCTACATACTGACTACATGCCTGCTACATACTGACTTCATGCCTGTTACATACTGACTACATGCCTGCTAAAGGCATGTTACATACTGACTGTACACCTGCTACATACTGACTACACGCCTGCTACATACTGACTACATGCATGCTACATGCCTGCTACACACCTGTTACATACTGACTACATGCCAGCTACAAACTGACTACATGCCTGCTAGATGCCTGCTACCCACCTGGTACACACTGACTACATGCCTGCTACACGCCTGCTGCATACTGACTACATGCCTTCTAAAAGCATGCTACATACTGACTACATGCCTGCTAAAGGCATGTTACATACTGACTGCACGCCTGCTACATACTGACGACATGCCTGCTACATACTGACTGCACGCCTGCAACAAACTGACCACATGCCTGCTACAAGCCTGCTACATACTGACTACATGCCGACTACATACTGACTACATGCCTTCTACACGCCTGCTACATACTGACTACATGCCTGCTACATACTGACTACATGCCTGCTAAACGCATGTTACATACTGACTACATGCCAGCTACATACTGACTTCATGCCTGCTACATACTGACTACATGCCTGCTACATACTGACTTCATGCCTGCTACATACTGACTACATGCCTGCTCAAGGCATGTTACATACTGACTGCACGCCTGCAACAAACTGATGACATGCCTGCTACAAGCCTGCTACATACTGACTACATGCCGACTACATACTGACTACATGCCTTCTACACACCTGCTACATACTGACTACATGCCTGCTACATGCCTGCTACCCACCTGGTACACACTGACTACATGCCTGCTACACGCCTGCTGCATACTGACTACATGCCTTCTAAAAGCATGCTACATACTGACTACATGCCTGCTAAAGGCATGTTACATACTGACTGCACGCCTGCTACATACTGACGACATGCCTGCTACATACTGACTGCACGCCTGCAACAAACTGACCACATGCCTGCTACAAGCCTGCTACATACTGACTACATGCCGACTACATACTGACTACATGCCTTCTACACGCCTGCTACATACTGACTACATGCCTGCTACATACTGACTACATGCCAGCTACATACTGACTTCATGCCTGCTACATACTGACTACATGCCTGCTACATACTGACTTCATGCCTGTTACATACTGACTACATGCCTGCTAAAGGCATGTTACATACTGACTGTACACCTGCTACATACTGACTACACGCCTGCTACATACTGACTACATGCATGCTACATGCCTGCTACATACTGACTACATGCATGCTACATGCCTGCTACACACCTGTTACATACTGACTACATGCCAGCTACAAACTGACCACATGCCTGCTACATGCCTGCTACCCACCTGGTACACACTGACTACATGCCTGCTACACGCCTGCTGCATACTGACTACATGCCTTCTAAAAGCATGCTACATACTGACTACATGCCTGCTAAAGGCATGTTACATACTGACTGCACGCCTGCTACATACTGACTACATGCCTGCTACATACTGACTACACACCTGCTACGCGCCTGCTACATACTGACGACACGCCTGCTACATACTGACGACATGCCTGCTACATAGTGACATCATGCCTGCTACATATTGACTACACGCCTGCGACATACTGACAACAAGCCTGCTACATAATGACGTGACATACACGTGTGCTACACACAAACTACACACCTGCTACGTACTGATTACATGCCTACTACACGCCTGCTACACACTGACTACACACCTGCTACACGCCTGCTACATACTGACTACACGCATCCTACTTAGTGACAACATGCCTGCTACATACTGACTACACGTCTGCTACATGCTTACTACATGTGTGCTACACACAAACTACACGCCTGCTACGTACTGACTACATGCCTGCTACATACTGACTACATGCCTGCTAAACGTATGTTACATACTGACTACATGCCAGCTACATACTGACTTCATGCCTGCTACATACTGACTACATGCCTGCTACATACTGACTTCATGCCTGCTACATACTGACTACATGCCTGCTCAAGGCATGTTACATACTGACTGCACGCCTGCAACAAACTGATGACATGCCTGCTACAAGCCTGCTACATACTGACTACATGCCGACTACATACTGACTACATGCCTTCTACACACCTGCTACATACTGACTACATGCCGGCTACATACTGACTACATGCCTGCTAAACGCATGTTACATACTGACTACATGCCAGCTACATACTGACTTCATGCCTGCTACATACTGATTACATGCCTGCTACATACTGACTTCATGCCTGTTACATACTGACTACATGCCTGCTAAAGGCATGTTACATACTGACTGTACACCTGCTACATACTGACTACATGCCTGCTACATACTGACTACATGCATGCTACATGCCTGCTACACACCTGTTACATACTGACTACATGCCAGCTACAAACTGACCACATGCCTGCTACATGCCTGCTACCCACCTGGTACACACTGACTACATGCCTGCTACACGCCTGCTGCATACTGACTACATGCCTTCTAAAAGCATGCTACATACTGACTACATGCCTGCTAAAGGCATGTTACATACTGACTGCACGCCTGCTACATACTGACGACATGCCTGCTACATACTGACTACATGCCAGCTACAAACTGACCACATGCCTGCTACATGCCTGCTACCCACCTGGTACACACTGACTACATGCCTGCTACACGCCTGCTGCATACTGACTACATGCCTTCTAAAAGCATGCTACATACTGACTACATGCCTGCTAAAGGCATGTTACATACTGACTGCACGCCTGCTACATACTGACGACATGCCTGCTACATACTGACTGCACGCCTGCAACAAACTGACCACATGCCTGCTACAAGCCTGCTACATACTGACTACATGCCGACTACATACTGACTACATGCCTTCTACACGCCTGCTACATACTGACTACATGCC
Source organism: Telmatherina bonti (assembly GCF_933228915.1). NCBI lineage: Eukaryota > Metazoa > Chordata > Actinopteri > Atheriniformes > Telmatherinidae > Telmatherina > Telmatherina bonti. The sequence continues at coordinate 33,622,770 of NC_136630.1, read as the reverse complement.
TGCTACATACTGACTACATGCCTGCTAAACGCATGTTACATACTGACTACATGCCAGCTACATACTGACTTCATGCCTGCTACATACTGACTACATGCCTGCTACATACTGACTTCATGCCTGCTACATACTGACTACATGCCTGCTCAAGGCATGTTACATACTGACTGCACGCCTGCAACAAACTGATGACATGCCTGCTACAAGCCTGCTACATACTGACTACATGCCGACTACATACTGACTACATGCCTTCTACACACCTGCTACATACTGACTACATGCCTGCTACATGCCTGCTACCCACCTGGTACACACTGACTACATGCCTGCTACACGCCTGCTGCATACTGACTACATGCCTTCTAAAAGCATGCTACATACTGACTACATGCCTGCTAAAGGCATGTTACATACTGACTGCACGCCTGCTACATACTGACGACATGCCTGCTACATACTGACTGCACGCCTGCAACAAACTGACCACATGCCTGCTACAAGCCTGCTACATACTGACTACATGCCGACTACATACTGACTACATGCCTTCTACACGCCTGCTACATACTGACTACATGCCTGCTACATACTGACTACATGCCAGCTACATACTGACTTCATGCCTGCTACATACTGACTACATGCCTGCTACATACTGACTTCATGCCTGTTACATACTGACTACATGCCTGCTAAAGGCATGTTACATACTGACTGTACACCTGCTACATACTGACTACACGCCTGCTACATACTGACTACATGCATGCTACATGCCTGCTACATACTGACTACATGCATGCTACATGCCTGCTACACACCTGTTACATACTGACTACATGCCAGCTACAAACTGACCACATGCCTGCTACATGCCTGCTACCCACCTGGTACACACTGACTACATGCCTGCTACACGCCTGCTGCATACTGACTACATGCCTTCTAAAAGCATGCTACATACTGACTACATGCCTGCTAAAGGCATGTTACATACTGACTGCACGCCTGCTACATACTGACTACATGCCTGCTACATACTGACTACACACCTGCTACGCGCCTGCTACATACTGACGACACGCCTGCTACATACTGACGACATGCCTGCTACATAGTGACATCATGCCTGCTACATATTGACTACACGCCTGCGACATACTGACAACGAGCCTGCTACATAATGACGTGACATACACGTGTGCTACACACAAACTACACACCTGCTACATACTGATTACATGCCTACTACACGCCTGCTACACACTGACTACACACCTGCTACACGCCTGCTACATACTGACTACACGCATCCTACTTAGTGACAACATGCCTGCTACATACTGACTACACGTCTGCTACATGCTTACTACATGTGTGCTACAAACAAACTACACGCCTGCTACGTACTGACTACATGCCTGCTACATACTGACTACATGCCTGCTAAACGTATGTTACATACTGACTACATGCCAGCTACATACTGACTTCATGCCTGCTACATACTGACTACATGCCTGCTACATACTGACTTCATGCCTGCTACATACTGACTACATGCCTGCTCAAGGCATGTTACATACTGACTGCACGCCTGCAACAAACTGATGACATGCCTGCTACAAGCCTGCTACATACTGACTACATGCCGACTACATACTGACTACATGCCTTCTACACACCTGCTACATACTGACTACATGCCGGCTACATACTGACTACATGCCTGCTAAACGCATGTTACATACTGACTACATGCCAGCTACATACTGACTTCATGCCTGCTACATACTGACTACATGCCTGCTACATACTGACTTCATGCCTGCTACATACTGACTACATGCCTGCTCAAGGCATGTTACATACTGACTGCACGCCTGCAACAAACTGATGACATGCCTGCTACAAGCCTGCTACATACTGACTACATGCCGACTACATACTGACTACATGCCTTCTACACACCTGCTACATACTGACTACATGCCGGCTACATACTGACTACATGCCTGCTAAACGCATGTTACATACTGACTACATGCCAGCTACATACTGACTTCATGCCTGCTACATACTGATTACATGCCTGCTACATACTGACTTCATGCCTGTTACATACTGACTACATGCCTGCTAAAGGCATGTTACATACTGACTGTACACCTGCTACATACTGACTACATGCCTGCTACATACTGACTACATGCATGCTACATGCCTGCTACACACCTGTTACATACTGACTACATGCCAGCTACAAACTGACCACATGCCTGCTACATGCCTGCTACCCACCTGGTACACACTGACTACATGCCTGCTACACGCCTGCTGCATACTGACTACATGCCTTCTAAAAGCATGCTACATACTGACTACATGCCTGCTAAAGGCATGTTACATACTGACTGCATGCCTGCTACATACTGACGACATGCCTGCTACATACTGACTACATGCCAGCTACAAACTGACCACATGCCTGCTACATGCCTGCTACCCACCTGGTACACACTGACTACATGCCTGCTACACGCCTGCTGCATACTGACTACATGCCTTCTAAAAGCATGCTACATACTGACTACATGCCTGCTAAAGGCATGTTACATACTGACTGCACGCCTGCTACATACTGACGACATGCCTGCTACATACTGACTGCACGCCTGCAACAAACTGACCACATGCCTGCTACAAGCCTGCTACATACTGACTACATGCCGACTACATACTGACTACATGCCTTCTACACGCCTGCTACATACTGACTACATGCCTGCTACATACTGACTACATGCCTGCTAAACGCATGTTACATACTGACTACATGCCAGCTACATACTGACTTCATGCCTGCTACATACTGACTACATGCCTGCTACATACTGACTTCATGCCTGCTACATACTGACTACATGCCTGCTCAAGGCATGTTACATACTGACTGCACGCCTGCAACAAACTGATGACATGCCTGCTACAAGCCTGCTACATACTGACTACATGCCGACTACATACTGACTACATGCCTTCTACACACCTGCTACATACTGACTACATGCCTGCTACATGCCTGCTACCCACCTGGTACACACTGACTACATGCCTGCTACACGCCTGCTGCATACTGACTACATGCCTTCTAAAAGCATGCTACATACTGACTACATGCCTGCTAAAGGCATGTTACATACTGACTGCACGCCTGCTACATACTGACGACATGCCTGCTACATACTGACTGCACGCCTGCAACAAACTGACCACATGCCTGCTACAAGCCTGCTACATACTGACTACATGCCGACTACATACTGACTACATGCCTTCTACACGCCTGCTACATACTGACTACATGCCTGCTACATACTGACTACATGCCAGCTACATACTGACTTCATGCCTGCTACATACTGACTACATGCCTGCTACATACTGACTTCATGCCTGTTACATACTGACTACATGCCTGCTAAAGGCATGTTACATACTGACTGTACACCTGCTACATACTGACTACACGCCTGCTACATACTGACTACATGCATGCTACATGCCTGCTACATACTGACTACATGCATGCTACATGCCTGCTACACACCTGTTACATACTGACTACATGCCAGCTACAAACTGACCACATGCCTGCTACATGCCTGCTACCCACCTGGTACACACTGACTACATGCCTGCTACACGCCTGCTGCATACTGACTACATGCCTTCTAAAAGCATGCTACATACTGACTACATGCCTGCTAAAGGCATGTTACATACTGACTGCACGCCTGCTACATACTGACTACATGCCTGCTACATACTGACTACACACCTGCTACGCGCCTGCTACATACTGACGACACGCCTGCTACATACTGACGACATGCCTGCTACATAGTGACATCATGCCTGCTACATATTGACTACACGCCTGCGACATACTGACAACGAGCCTGCTACATAATGACGTGACATACACGTGTGCTACACACAAACTACACACCTGCTACGTACTGATTACATGCCTACTACACGCCTGCTACACACTGACTACACACCTGCTACACGCCTGCTACATACTGACTACACACATCCTACTTAGTGACAACATGCCTGCTACATACTGACTACACGTCTGCTACATGCTTACTACATGTGTGCTACAAACAAACTACACGCCTGCTACGTACTGACTACATGCCTGCTACATACTGACTACATGCCTGCTAAACGTATGTTACATACTGACTACATGCCAGCTACATACTGACTTCATGCCTGCTACATACTGACTACATGCCTGCTACATACTGACTTCATGCCTGCTACATACTGACTACATGCCTGCTCAAGGCATGTTACATACTGACTGCACGCCTGCAACAAACTGATGACATGCCTGCTACAAGCCTGCTACATACTGACTACATGCCGACTACATACTGACTACATGCCTTCTACACACCTGCTACATACTGACTACATGCCGGCTACATACTGACTACATGCCTGCTAAACGCATGTTACATACTGACTACATGCCAGCTACATACTGACTTCATGCCTGCTACATACTGACTACATGCCTGCTACATACTGACTTCATGCCTGTTACATACTGACTACATGCCTGCTAAAGGCATGTTACATACTGACTGTACACCTGCTACATACTGACTACATGCCTGCTACATACTGACTACATGCATGCTACATGCCTGCTACACACCTGTTACATACTGACTACATGCCAGCTACAAACTGACCACATGCCTGCTACATGCCTGCTACCCACCTGGTACACACTGACTACATGCCTGCTACACGCCTGCTGCATACTGACTACATGCCTTCTAAAAGCATGCTACATACTGACTACATGCCTGCTAAAGGCATGTTACATACTGACTGCACGCCTGCTACATACTGACGACATGCCTGCTACATACTGACTGCACGCCTGCAACAAACTGACCACATGCCTGCTGCAAGCCTGCTACATACTGACTACATGCCGACTACATACTGACTACATGCCTTCTACACGCCTGCTACATACTGACTACATGCCTGCTACATACTGACTACATGCCTGCTAAACGCATGTTACATACTGACTACATGCCAGCTACATACTGACTTCATGCCTGCTACATACTGACTACATGCCTGCTACATACTGACTTCATGCCTGCTACATACTGACTACATGCCTGCTCAAGGCATGTTACATACTGACTGCACGCCTGCAACAAACTGATGACATGCCTGCTACAAGCCTGCTACATACTGACTACATGCCGACTACATACTGACTACATGCCTTCTACACACCTGCTACATACTGACTACATGCCTGCTACATACTGACTACATGCCTGCTAAACGCATGTTACATACTGACTACATGCCAGCTACATACTGACTTCATGCCTGCTACATACTGACTACATGCCTGCTACATACTGACTTCATGCCTGCTACATACTGACTACATGCCTGCTAAAGGCATGTTACATACTGACTGTACACCTGCTACATACTGACTACACGCCTGCTACATACTGACTACATGCATGCTACATGCCTGCTACACACCTGTTACATACTGACTACATGCCAGCTATAAACTGACCACATGCCTGCTACATGCCTGCTACCCACCTGGTACACACTGACTACATGCCTGCTACACGCCTGCTGCATACTGACTACATGCCTTCTAAAAGCATGCTACATACTGACTACATGCCTGCTAAAGGCATGTTACATACTGACTGCACGCCTGCTACATACTGACGACATGCCTGCTACATACTGACTACATGCCTGCTACATACTGACTACATGCCTGCTCAAGGCATGTTACATACTGACTGCACGCCTGCAACAAACTGATGACATGCCTGCTACAAGCCTGCTACATACTGACTACATGCCGACTACATACTGACTACATGCCTTCTACACACCTGCTACATACTGACTACATGCCGGCTACATACTGACTACATGCCTGCTAAACGCATGTTACATACTGACTACATGCCAGCTACATACTGACTTCATGCCTGCTACATACTGATTACATGCCTGCTACATACTGACTTCATGCCTGTTACATACTGACTACATGCCTGCTAAAGGCATGTTACATACTGACTGTACACCTGCTACATACTGACTACATGCCTGCTACATACTGACTACATGCATGCTACATGCCTGCTACACACCTGTTACATACTGACTACATGCCAGCTACAAACTGACCACATGCCTGCTACATGCCTGCTACCCACCTGGTACACACTGACTACATGCCTGCTACACGCCTGCTGCATACTGACTACATGCCTTCTAAAAGCATGCTACATACTGACTACATGCCTGCTAAAGGCATGTTACATACTGACTGCACGCCTGCTACATACTGACGACATGCCTGCTACATACTGACTGCACGCCTGCAACAAACTGACCACATGCCTGCTACAAGCCTGCTACATACTGACTACATGCCGACTACATACTGACTACATGCCTTCTACACGCCTGCTACATACTGACTACATGCCTGCTACATACTGACTACATGCCAGCTAAACGCATGTTACATACTGACTACATGCCAGCTACATACTGACTTCATGCCTGCTACATACTGACTACATGCCTGCTACATACTGACTTCATGCCTGCTACATACTGACTACATGCCTGCTCAAGGCATGTTACATACTGACTGCACGCCTGCAACAAACTGATGACATGCCTGCTACAAGCCTGCTACATACTGACTACATGCCGACTACATACTGACTACATGCCTTCTACACACCTGCTACATACTGACTACATGCCTGCTACATGCCTGCTACCCACCTGGTACACACTGACTACATGCCTGCTACACGCCTGCTGCATACTGACTACATGCCTTCTAAAAGCATGCTACATACTGACTACATGCCTGCTAAAGGCATGTTACATACTGACTGCACGCCTGCTACATACTGACGACATGCCTGCTACATACTGACTGCACGCCTGCAACAAACTGACCACATGCCTGCTACAAGCCTGCTACATACTGACTACATGCCGACTACATACTGACTACATGCCTTCTACACGCCTGCTACATACTGACTACATGCCTGCTACATACTGACTACATGCCAGCTACATACTGACTTCATGCCTGCTACATACTGACTACATGCCTGCTACATACTGACTTCATGCCTGTTACATACTGACTACATGCCTGCTAAAGGCATGTTACATACTGACTGTACACCTGCTACATACTGACTACACGCCTGCTACATACTGACTACATGCATGCTACATGCCTGCTACATACTGACTACATGCATGCTACATGCCTGCTACACACCTGTTACATACTGACTACATGCCAGCTACAAACTGACCACATGCCTGCTACATGCCTGCTACCCACCTGGTACACACTGACTACATGCCTGCTACACGCCTGCTGCATACTGACTACATGCCTTCTAAAAGCATGCTACATACTGACTACATGCCTGCTAAAGGCATGTTACATACTGACTGCACGCCTGCTACATACTGACTACATGCCTGCTACATACTGACTACACACCTGCTACGCGCCTGCTACATACTGACGACACGCCTGCTACATACTGACGACATGCCTGCTACATAGTGACATCATGCCTGCTACATATTGACTACACGCCTGCGACATACTGACAACAAGCCTGCTACATAATGACGTGACATACACGTGTGCTACACACAAACTACACACCTGCTACGTACTGATTACATGCCTACTACACGCCTGCTACACACTGACTACACACCTGCTACACGCCTGCTACATACTGACTACACGCATCCTACTTAGTGACAACATGCCTGCTACATACTGACTACACGTCTGCTACATGCTTACTACATGTGTGCTACAAACAAACTACACGCCTGCTACGTACTGACTACATGCCTGCTACATACTGACTACATGCCTGCTAAACGTATGTTACATACTGACTACATGCCAGCTACATACTGACTTCATGCCTGCTACATACTGACTACATGCCTGCTACATACTGACTTCATGCCTGCTACATACTGACTACATGCCTGCTCAAGGCATGTTACATACTGACTGCACGCCTGCAACAAACTGATGACATGCCTGCTACAAGCCTGCTACATACTGACTACATGCCGACTACATACTGACTACATGCCTTCTACACACCTGCTACATACTGACTACATGCCGGCTACATACTGACTACATGCCTGCTAAACGCATGTTACATACTGACTACATGCCAGCTACATACTGACTTCATGCCTGCTACATACTGACTACATGCCTGCTACATACTGACTTCATGCCTGTTACATACTGACTACATGCCTGCTAAAGGCATGTTACATACTGACTGTACACCTGCTACATACTGACTACATGCCTGCTACATACTGACTACATGCATGCTACATGCCTGCTACACACCTGTTACATACTGACTACATGCCAGCTACAAACTGACCACATGCCTGCTACATGCCTGCTACCCACCTGGTACACACTGACTACATGCCTGCTACACGCCTGCTGCATACTGACTACATGCCTTCTAAAAGCATGCTACATACTGACTACATGCCTGCTAAAGGCATGTTACATACTGACTGCACGCCTGCTACATACTGACGACATGCCTGCTACATACTGACTGCACGCCTGCAACAAACTGACCACATGCCTGCTACAAGCCTGCTACATACTGACTACATGCCGACTACATACTGACTACATGCCTTCTACACGCCTGCTACATACTGACTACATGCCTGCTACATACTGACTACATGCCTGCTAAACGCATGTTACATACTGACTACATGCCAGCTACATACTGACTTCATGCCTGCTACATACTGACTACATGCCTGCTACATACTGACTTCATGCCTGCTACATACTGACTACATGCCTGCTCAAGGCATGTTACATACTGACTGCACGCCTGCAACAAACTGATGACATGCCTGCTACAAGCCTGCTACATACTGACTACATGCCGACTACATACTGACTACATGCCTTCTACACACCTGCTACATACTGACTACATGCCTGCTACATACTGACTACATGCCTGCTAAACGCATGTTACATACTGACTACATGCCAGCTACATACTGACTTCATGCCTGCTACATACTGACTACATGCCTGCTACATACTGACTTCATGCCTGCTACATACTGACTACATGCCTGCTAAAGGCATGTTACATACTGACTGTACACCTGCTACATACTGACTACACGCCTGCTACATACTGACTACATGCATGCTACATGCCTGCTACACACCTGTTACATACTGACTACATGCCAGCTATAAACTGACCACATGCCTGCTACATGCCTGCTACCCACCTGGTACACACTGACTACATGCCTGCTACACGCCTGCTGCATACTGACTACATGCCTTCTAAAAGCATGCTACATACTGACTACATGCCTGCTAAAGGCATGTTACATACTGACTGCACGCCTGCTACATACTGACGACATGCCTGCTACATACTGACTACATGCCTGCTACATACTGACTACATGCCTGCTACACACCTGCTACATACTGACTACATGCCTTCTACATACTGACAACCTGCCTGCTACATACTGACTACATGCCTGCTATACACGCCTACTACATACTGACTACCTGCCTCCTAAACCCATGTTACATAGTGACTGCACGCCTGCTACATGCTGACTACATGCCTGCTACAAACTGACCACATGCCTGCTACACGCATACTACATACTGAATACATGCCTGCTACACACCTACTACATACTGACTACACGCCTGCTACATACTGACTACATGCCTGCTACATACTGACTTCATGCTTGCTACACACTGACTACATGCCTGCTAAATGCATGTTGCATACTGACTGCACGCCTGCTACATACTGACTACATGCATGCTACGTACCTGCTACACACCTGTAACATACTGACTACATGCCTGCTACACGCCTGCTACATACTGACTACATGCCTGCTACAAACTGACCACATGCCTGCTACACACATACTACATACTGACTACATGCCTGCTAGCAACTGACTACACGCCTGCTACACACACACTACATACTGACTACATGCCTGCTAGCAACTGACTACACGCCTAATACATACCTGCTACACACCTGCTACATACTGACTATATGCCTGCTACATATCAACTACACGGCTGCTACATACTGTCAACATGTCTGCTACAAGCATGCTATACTGACTACACACCTGCTACATACTGAATACATGCCTGCTAGATACTGACTACACGCCTGCTACATACTGACCACATGCCTGCTCCACACCTGCTACATACTGATTACATGCCTGCTACATACTGACTACATGCCTGCTGCATACTGACAACCCGCCTGCTACACACTGACTACATGCCTGCTACACGCCTTCTACATACTGACTACATGCCTGCTACATACTGACCACATGCCTGCTACACACCTGCTACATACTGACTACATGCCTTCTACATACTGACAACCCGCCTGCTCCACACTGACTACATGCCTGCTAAACGCATGTTACATACTGACTGCACGCCTGCTACATACTGACTACATGCCTGCTACATACTGACCACATGCCTGCTACACACCTGTTACATACTGACTACTTGCCTGCTACATGCCTCCTACATACTGACTACATGCCTGCTACATACTGACAACCCGCCTGCTACACACTGACTACATGCCTGCTAAACGCATGTTGCATACTGACTGCACGCCTGCTACATACTGACTACATGCATGCTACATACCTGCTACACACCTGTAACATACTGACTACACGCCTGCTACACACCTGCAACATACTGACTACATGCCTGCTACACGCCTACTACATACTGACTACCTGCCTGCTAAACCCATGTTACATAGTGACTGCACGCCTGCTACATACTGACTACATGCCTGCTACAAACTGACCACATGCCTGCTACACGCATACTACATACTGAATACATGCCTGCTACACACCTACTACATACTGACTGCACGCCTGCTACATACTGATTACATGCCTGCTAAACACCTACTACATACTGACTACCCGCCTGCTACATACTGACTACATGCCTGCTACATACTAACTAAATGCCTGCTACACACCTGCTGCATACTGACAACATGTCTGCTACACGCCTGCTACATACTGACTACATGCCTGCTACATACTGACTACATGCCTGCTACATACTAACTAAATGCCTGCTACATACTGATTACATGCCTGCTAAACACCTGCTACATACTGACTACCCGCCTGCTACATACTGACTACATGCCTGCTACATACTAACTAAATGCCTGCTACACGCCTGCTGCATACTGACAACATGTCTGCTACACGCCTGCTACATACTGACTACATGCCTGCTACATACTGACTTCATGCTTGCTACATACTGATCACATGCCTGCTAAAGGCATGTTACATACTGACTGCACGCCTGCTACATACTGATTACATGCCTGCTAAACACCTACTACATACTGACTACATGCCTGCTACATACTAACTAAATGCCTGCTACACGCCTGCTGCATACTGACAACATGTCTGCTACACGCCTGCTACATACTGACTACATGCCTGCTACATACTGACTTCATGCTTGCTACATACTGACTACATGCCTGCTAAAGGCATGTTACATACTAACTGCACGCCTGCTACATACTGACTACATGCCTACTAAACGCATGTTACATACTGACTACATGTCTGCTACAAACTGACCACATGGCTGCTACATGCCTGCTACACGCCTGTTACATACTGAATACATTTCTGCCACACGCCTGCTACATACTGACTACATGCCAGCTACATGCCTACTACATGCTGGCTACATCCCTGCTAAACGTATGTTACATACTGACTACCCGCCTGCTACAAACTGACTACATACTGAATACATGCCTGCTACATACTGACTAAATGCCTGCTACACAGCCACTATACACTAACTGCACCGCGATTACACCCCTGCTCCACACTACATCCCTAACCATGTGAAGTTTGTCCAAACAGGGAACAATGGGCCTGATCTCAGCGCTAAGGCACTACTTCACATGGTGTACATAGATCTAGCCATAGATCCAGCATCTCAAGATGCTCATAGATCATTCACACATGAGTATTCTGGTGCAACACTTGTTTTCTGATAAGTAAAAGTGACACAGTACACGCCCGAGAGAGATTCTTAGCCAATACAGCCCCTTAAGGCAAAATAAAACAAAAGAGATCTGACAATGGAACAGAATACATCAGCAGACAGAATCAGGCATTAATGAGCCAGAGTGGTTGCAGGCATGAGACTTCAGCACCATATTCTCCACACCAAGATGGTACGGCTGAGCGTAACAGGAGAACTTGTTGATATGGCCCGTTGCATGCTCATCGAGAAGGGTTTGCCAAAGATGTTGTGGACCTTCGCTGTCTAGACAGCTGCAGTAGTGAGAAATAGGTGCTTTAACAATCACACCAAACAGACTCCTTTCTATAAGTTAATGGGCAGAAAACCCCAACATTGCCAGGATGCAGACATTTGAACAAGTGTGTTCTGCATACAAGCATCTTTAGAGGGAAATTGGACTCTAGATGTGAGATAGGCACTTTTGTCAGACACAAGAGAAACAGTCCAGCCTATCTGGTTTATTATCCCAGTCACACAAAAATCCACAAACACAGACTTGTAAAATTTATATGTAGAATAAATGAAGACATGTTGGATGCTGAGAAGATTGATTTTATAATGGGATGTAAAAAACACTCAGTAACATCCTCTCCCCCACCCCAGTCATTAGCCAACAAAAAGCCAAAAACTGAGGTGGCCCCTGAACTTAATACAGTGGAGTGTGATTCAGACACAGCAAAAACAGAGGAAGAAGAAAGAGAAGAAGAATCTGAAGTTAGGTGCTATCCTGTAAGAGAGCGGGAAAAGCCAGATTATTTTCGGGACTATACTTGTTGTTTTGATGTTGACTGTTACAGACTTCTGTGTGAGGTAACACAAACATGCAAAGAAGAAGAAGTGGTCGCTTCAGTTAGTGCTGACGAATGGGTTCATGCTATGAATGAGGAAATGCAGTCGTTTCAGAACAATGCAGCATTCACCCTGACCACTCTGCCTGGTGGGAGGGGGGGTTCTGTGAAGAAGACTGATGATGGAACTGATAGATACAAAGCGGTTTTAGTCAAAAGAGAAGAGATGAAACTTTCTCTCCAACAGCTAGCCAGACCAGCAGCACAGAAAGTCTGGCGGTAAAAACAGCATATTTACATGCACCAGTCGAGTGTGAGATCTATGCTGAACAACCTGAAGGTTGAGAAGTCAAACATGAAGGAAGTGGTAAACATGTGTGTAGAAATCTCTTTATGGCCTAAAGCAGTCGGGGCAAACTTGGAGCAAGTTGTTGCACAACTGTTTGTGTGAGATGCAGTTTGTAAAAAACCCAGCTGATCATTGTGTTTATAGCAAATTTACTGGAAAAGACACAGTTCACCCCGACGATGGACTGGCGAGCTGTCCAGGGTGTTCACTGCCTTTCACCCAAAGACTGCTGGGATATGCTCCAGCTTCCCCGCCACCCTTCATCGCGGTTCGGATGATGAATGAATGAATGAATGAATGGACACCATTCACATTATCATATGGGTAGACAATTTATCATTGCTGCCAGTTATAAAAATTTCTTGAAAGCTGTTAAAGAAATGTTGAAGTCTCAATTTAAAACGAAAGATCTTGGTAAATTGAGACATTTTCTAGGCCTTGACTGGCATTAAGATGTCACAATGTAAACATAAACAGAAAATACTGGAGAGATTCTTTATGTTACTCTGCAAGCCGAGAGTGACCCATGTGAACAGAAACTCCACTACAGCGATGACGCTGAACAAATGAGTGGTGTGAGAAAGTACAGAGAAGCAGGAGGAAGTTTGATCTATCTTGCAACCTGGTTAAGGCCAGACTTTGTAGTGAGTAAACTGTCGCAGTACTTCACCAAACCAGCTAGTAAACAACAGCCAACTGTAAAGCATGTTTGACAATTTCTAAAAGGAGCCTAAAGCAAAGACAAGAGCCTAATACACGCTTGCAGTGGCGCCAGTTGGGCTGCTGATGTTGACGATCTGGGAAGTACGACAGGGCATTTCATTAGCTGAACCAAAAATGGCCCATTGATCTCATGGAGAACTGAAAGGCAGCCTACAGCCACATTGTCAAGCTGTGAGGCTGAATATATGGCATTGGCTTTACCTAAATCAGCTTTTACATGGTTTTCATTTGTCAGAACTACAGATGTGTTGTTTATGAAGACAATCAAGGTGCAATAGCTTTAGCTTAAAATCCCATAAACAAACAACGTTGTAAACATGTGGATGTGAAATATCATTTTATGTCGTCACTGAAAAATGGAGCTCAGATCAACTTGGAATATTGGTTGCAGACAAAACCTTCAACTAAAGCAAAGCTGATGATGTTTGAGATGTTTATGTTTGGAGTATGAAATGTTTTCTTTTGCTACATACAACACATGTATGTTTGCTGTCGTCCTATCTTGTCATGGATGTTTTTCTGAAGGCATGTTTTTGTTTGGTTTTGCTAATGTAACCATGGTCATGTGACTAACATCAAGATGTGATGAAAGTAAGTCAGGTGTCCAAAATAAAAGTGCTGGATTCCCACAAACGCAGTTGATTCACAGAAACAAAGAGCAGTACGTGCACGTTGTGCTCATGTCATATTGGATGCTGAGCATGTGCATCCTGCTAACAGGTTTTTGGTTCTATGCGGGATAACATGGTCAGTGACCAATCAGGGGGGAGAACAGTGGGTAGCAGATACCATACCATACTTATTTATAAAGCACTTTAAAAACAACAAACAGCTGACCAAAATGCTGTACAGAAACAGCAAGTGAACAAAACAGCTTAAGAAAATAAAATAACAATAAAATAGTAAAATAAGAGATACATGAAAAAGAACAGTTAAAAATAAAATACAAGGACACAGATGACAACTCAGTCTTGCTAAAATGTTAAAGAATAAAATTGTTTTTAAACGGCTTTTAAAAACAGCGAGGGAGTTATCCTGTCCAACCTGCAGAGGGAGGCTGGTCCAGATGTTTGGAGCTAGAACTGAAAAGGCTCCTCTGGTTTTACAGCGTGTCGTAGGGACAGTTAAAAGCATCTGGTCTGCTGATCTCAGAGCGCGTTGTGGTGTGTAGTGATGCAGCAGGTCAGCCAGGTAAGGAGGGGCGGGGCCGTTAAGACACTTAAAAACAAATAAGAGAATCCTAAAATTGATCCTAAACTGAACAGGAATCCAGTGAAGGGACGCTAAAACCGGAGATATGTACTCATGTTTTCTTGTGCCAGTTAAACGTCTTACAGCGGCTTTCTGTACCAGCTGCAGACGAGAAAGTGCGTTTTGACTGATTCCAATAAAAGGTTACGGTAATCCAGTCTGGAGGTAATAAAAGCATGGATCACTGTCTCCAGATGGCGGCTCGATAAAAGGGGCTTAAGCTTAGACAGTGGTCTCAACTGGAAAAAGCAGGACTTCGCCACAGTATTTACATGTGAGTCCAACTTTAAACAGGGGTCCACTTTCACAGCTACATCTGTAATGTTGGCCTTTTCACATGGTGTCCGAAAGGACAGGTCCAAAGAGGCGGTGCAGCCAGCGGCAGTGGGATAAAAAGCATTACCTCGGTCTTTTTCATTAAAACTGAGGAAGTTCACGGCTATCCTACTTCTGATGTCACTGAGACAATCTAGGAGAGGCTGAAGGGAGATATTTCGTTTTAAGGAGAAGTAGACCTGACAGTCATCAGCATACAGGTGAAATGGTTCTCCATGCTTTCTAAAAGTGGCACCAAGTGGCAGCAAATACAGAAGAGGAGAGGGCCAAGAACTGAGCCCTGTGGTACCCCCCAAGGAAGAGCAGTTGAGGCAGACATGAAGTCATCTATCATGACACTAAAACTGTAAAGGCGGTGCCAGTGATGCCGACACACTGCTCCAGTCTGGAGAACGTCATGGTCCACTGTGTAAAAAGCAGCTGTTAAATCTAAAAGCACAAGTACAACACAGTTCCCAGAATCCATTTCTAAAAATATGTCATAAAAAACTCTCAGAAGTGCTGACTCAGTGCTGTGGCTCGTTTAAACCCCGACTGAAACACCTCTGTAATATTATATCCATCCAGGAAGGCCTTCAGCTGGATGTAGACTACGTCTTCTAGGATTTTAGACAAAAAGGGCAGCTTTGGAATTGGCCTAAAACTGGACAACGTCAAGACCAGGTTTTTTTCAACAAAGGTTGTAGCACAGCATGTTTAAAGTCTCTCGGCTCAATAGAAGTCAAACTACCATGAACACTATCACGTAAGAGTGGACCAGTGGTTGAAAAGATCTCTTTAAGAAGAAAAGGGGGAACAATGTCTAGTGGAGAACCAGCTGGCTTCATGGCAGAAATTATTTTCTCCAGAAAGGACGAGACAGGTTCAAAATGGTCAAAGACAGCAGGGCAGGAGACCAGAAAAGACGGCTTGTAGGAAGGAGGAGAGATGGAATTCCTCATGGTAACAACCTTATCCAGGAAAAAAGGAAGAAACTTATCACCCTGGAAGCTTCCAGAGGGGCTTGTGAGCATTGAGAGCAGTATTTATTGTTTGATATAAAACATGGGGATTGTGTGGGTTTACAGCTACTAAATTAGAGAAATACTTTGCTCTTGCACATTTCACACTTCTTTGATAGCGGCACCAGTTCTCTCTCAGCATCATAAAAGAAACCACCAGTTTGTCCTTTTTCTACCTTCGTTCGTATCTCCTGCACTTCTGTCTAATGGATATGATCACTTAACCAGGGGTCCGGTCTGGGCTTCAATCGCCTTGTTTTGACCGGTGCCACCAGATTTAGTGCAGCAAGGCACAACTGGTTAAAACTGGCATTAAGACCCTCAGTGCTGAAAGATACAGAAGGCTGCAAATCTGCGTCATTAATAAAGGCAAAGAAAAGAGCAGCAGTGGAGGAGTTAAAAACAGGGGGGGGGTTAAATGATTGAACAGAGGAAATAAAATCAAGCAAAACAGGCATGTGGTCTGAAAACACTGCATCACCAGTTTCAACATTACAGATGAATAAGCCACATGATAAGACAGGGTCCAGTGTGTGGACATGAGTCGGTCTTTTTACAGACTGAGTCCAAAGGCATCTAATAAGTCTAAAAGTCCTTCACCAGAGGCTTTTCCAAACAGGACACATGATTATTAAAATCCCCAAACTAATAAAACTTGATCATACTTTGATTAAATTTCACCCAAGAAGTCAGAAAAGTCTTTTAAAAAGCCCTTGTTGTATTTTGGAGGCCGATAAATCCGTGCACAGAGGAGCGGAGGAGCGACCCAGTTCGAAAAGACTCAGTTTGAAGCTGGAGAAAAGCAGTTTGGACTGCTTTCTGTCCAAACTGGATTTATAAACTGGAGCCAAACCTCCTCCACAACCCACAGACCTCGGGGTATTTAAGTACGAGCAACGGGGAGGTAACTTTGGACTCAGTCGGAGAGATCCGTGTTGTGTTGTGTTCATAAGAGATCTGGCATTTACCAGACCTAACCTGACAGGTACTGGGTCCAGAGAATCACTTATTTCAGTAGCTGAAGAGCGCGTAAAAGTCTGTAGATTCCAGAGGTTAGCGCCACACCAGCGTAGATGAGGAGGAAGCAGGGAGCGTCGGGATTTCACCTGGTCCGAGTCAACGATAGGTACCAGCCAGGCATCGATCGGGTCCAGGGAACGCCAGGATGCAGAGCGTCCAGGGATCGATCCGTATAAGCACCAAAATGAAGCTGGAGATGTGCCAGACAAGCCCTCAGTTTCGCCCCCCGTGCTTCCCACGATGAGGTGATGGGTGTGGTGCCCGGCAGAGGTAAGCCGGCACTCCACCCAGGAAAGGAGGAAAAGTTTTTAAGTTTTCCTGCTGCAAATTTACAAATTTTACAGTAAATAGTCGAAGCTCCGGTAAAGTTTGGCGATCATATACCAAACTGAGTTTTACATCATGTAAAACGCCCAGAAATAAACAGCAAAAACAGAAAAATAGTAGAGAGCTGTAGACGGCGTGCCACACACTGGCGCCTTGATGTCAATCTCCCCAACCAGTCAATGTCCATCACAGAACCAGCTAAGACCAGGATGAGTATACCTGAGGATTACTCCAACCAGGTATGCTGTCTAACAGCTGGGAATATCGGAGGGATAGCTTATCGGTGGAAGTGTAGAAAGTCGCTGGGTGATTACAGACTTATATTTCAAACTAATGGAGTAAATTAGTGAGGCGTTTCATACAAGTTAGATGTGTCTGCACAGCTGAGGGACATGACTCCACAGAGGCCATGAGGGGCTGAGAAACCAGGAGCCTCAATTATCAATCTGTGTGTAGCACGATGACTCCAGGTGGCGTACGGACGGAAAACAGGAAATGTGGCGCAAAAAAACATCCAGGTTTCTAAAGCAGCACGTCCCACGCCTGCTTCTTCCATAAATCAGGATCAACACAAATGTTGTGCACGTGAGGGAACATCTGGCCACGCCCACATGTTGGCTATAAAAGGTCATGCCAACGCCCTGATAAATATTAATCCATCTCATTTCCATGACGGTTCTGCAGGAAAAAAGAGGAATTTTCTGGAAAATGAGGAAGAAATTCTAACAGATAAAGCTGTAAAATGTAAAAGTATTTTATCTGGTGGAGACGGGATGGACATCAGCACCAGCAGAAAGACAGAGGAGGTCAGCAGGGGACAGATGCTGTCAGCGTCTCATCAGACCACCGGACTTATCCAGAAAGGACAAATAAAGTGGTCAGACAGTAAAATGTAGGGAGAAAGTGCATCTTGGTCCACAGGAGGAGGAAGGGGGGGCGCTGCCCACTCCCACAGATTAGAAGCTGGCGGGAAAATGAAGGAGTCCAGAGATACGCTGGAACAAAATGCTCCAGATGATGCTGGAAGTGCTTCATTCCTTTGTTTCAGATTATAAAATGAACGGACATGAATGAGACGTCTCTGACTCCAGTTTATTTACTGGGAACATACTGGTGTTCCTGTGTGTCCCAGCTGGGTTGCAGCGCTGCAGATGTGGTCGGAGAGGGGGGGGGCAGTGGTTCCACCTTGTCCCCCCAGCAGGCGTGTCCTGGCAGAGGAGGAGGTGCAGGAGACGGAGACATAAAGACAGAAATGAGACTAAACCTGTGAATAAATGAGAATTGTCCACCTCTGATGTGTTGCATCACTTCTAGACGTTTGGCAGCAGTTTGGTTCCAACATGATGGTTGGAGGTCGGGGACAACAGCGCTGGTCGCAGCTGAACGGGACACGTTACCATTTAGTAGCATGTTATGTAGCGTCTCCACTATCTGCACACATCTGCAGCTGTACAACAGGTTTCCTCCTGGGCATGGAGGCACCTCCACCTGCCTCCATCTGCCCGATGGCCGCTACACCACGTCTGGCTGTGGAGAACATCGTTCTGTTCCTCTGCTCTGGGTTGGGAAAAGGAGCGGACCCGACCTGTCAGTCCCTTCCCTTTGGAAGGTGCCGGACTGGAGTCCAGAGTCTCCATGTTCCATGTCCACCAGCAGGGACAGATAAGCCACATTGGGGAGCATTTTATATCCAACCATCACTTCATGTTCTGTATCTGCAGGTGGAGGAAACACCTGAGCAGCCTGATGATGGGCTGTTGTCATGGCGACCGCCTCCTTTTACCTGCAGGTCTTCATGTAGAGCTTTATTAGTACGGAAGCTTCTGTACGACTTATTAACTGTGTGATGTGGCTTTTCTAACATGTAGAACTGCTTGGTTTCAGAACATTTTCCTGCTGGACGTTTTACGTGCTGGAGGAACTTTTTCTCTTCTTCTGCAGATGCTGTTAATGTCCAACATTCTGGGGGAAAGTTTACATTTCATTTGGAACAAATGGCTCAAATTTCTTTGGTTTTATTTTCTGCCTTTGGTGTCGCCGTTTCCCGTTTCTCCAGATGTTGTCGTACGCCGGGGTTTAGTTGCAGATATGTTGTTTTATGTGGGAGTTATATGAATTTTTTGTTGATGGCGAGACATCAAACTTTGAGGCCCTGCCCTTCCTACACGCCTTGGATTCTGTAAACGATTAGCACAACTTTTAATCACACATGCCTCGTGAGCATCCTGACCAATTTTGGTGTCAGTTGGATAAAAATCCCTTGAACAAGTTTGTTAAAATGCATGACAAAGAAACAGGCCAAAATGACCCCATAAATGGCACCTTTTTCAAAATGGCTGCCTTCCTGTTGAATTTAGCCATGAGATCCAAGAGGGTTTTTTGTAGGGGTTCATGTGTACCACATGTCATACATGTCAGTCAACTGAGTGCGCGGGGCTAATCAATTGAAATTTTTTAGGGGGCGCTATTCAAACACATTGGGACTTTTTCTGCATATTACTACATGGCTCAATTTACATTCTCACTGTCATAGACCTTGATAAGTTTGGTATATATCAAAGGTTTTTGGCTTGATTACACCTACTTCCTATTCTATGGCATTGGAGCATCATTTGCCATGGTTATGTTTGGCGTGGCAACTAGAGTTTTTTACTGTAGCAACCTGAAAGGGTTTAACATGTTGGGAAGCAGTTTCAAGATTTTGAGTTTGATTCCAGAGGAGATAGACCACTAAATGTGAAAAAAAAGCACTTTCTGTTGGAAGTGGGCGTGGCCTAGACTGGAAATGGTCATATGAAACTGTTCAAGACCGGGCCCTGATTAATCCCTGTAAGGTTTAGGGTGATCAGTTAACAATTTAGGGATTTACAGTGATTTATGATGGCATGGCGGCATTTTGAACTTCGCCATGGCGGCACGGTCACACCGTGGAGCGTAGAGCAACGCTCTTCACTGGATATCTTTCCCAACATGTTTTCTGCTCTCTTAGCCAATTTCAGTTTGGTGGTGTACACAGAGCCAGAGAAATGAGTATCTGAGTAAGAAGCAACACTTCTGGCCACCAGGGGGCGTGGCTAATTGATAATCCAAATATTGACATATAGACCTCTTCAGGATGGGACTACCATCATATCTAACAAATTTGGTTTCGATACGTCTTTTTATGTGGGAGTTATATCAATTTCGTTTTTCATGGCGAAACATCAAACATCATGTTCGCCCTGTCATGTAGAACATCTATGTCAGTTTTCATACAGATTGAAGACATGCAGTGACGGGGCACCGAAAATAGGTGGCGCTCTCGTTCAATTTCACTCGAATTGTCTTGAGCACACCAAAATACGTAAATTTTCACAAAAAGGAATTCATTTCGGAGAAGAATAAGAATAATAATAATAAACGCTTGCATTTCAAAAGGCCTTCGCACCGCCTTCGGTGCTCGGGCCTAATTATGATGCTGAGCAATAATAAGGCATTTGTTGGAAGCGGGACATCTATAAAGAACCTATTAAAACCTGCATCTAGAAATCTGTTTGTTGCTTGAAGATCCTGCCTCCGTTTTCTGAAACTGGCTTTTTTGAAGGAATTTCTTTAATCCATGGATATTTTGGGAATTGGGGCTGCACGGTGGTATAGTGGTTAGCACTGTAACTTCACAGCAAGAAGGTTGCTGGCTTTTCTTGGCTGGGGCGAGACTTGGACAGTGGCCTTTCTGTTTGTATGTTCTCCCCGTGTATGCATGGGTTCTTCCCAGGTACCCTGCGACCTTTAATCAAACCAAGCGGTTAGGATAATGAATAATTCTCATCAATCAACATGACCCAGCTGGAGCTGGGAGTTTCTAAGTAAATGATGAAAAATTGTTTTTCAAATTAATAGAAAAAAACTCCACTGATATGTAATCATCAATACAATCGATCACTGAACCACTGATATTGTATTTAAGGGTGCTGTATACATATAAAGCTACACCTCCATTCTGCTTATTATTTCTATACAAATAACTGAATAAATATTCCTCCATTCTTTTATTGAACTGACACGCCCAGAGTCCTGAGACACAGCTATAAGTGCTGTTACACCAGCATTAACAACAGGCCAAAAATGGACCCCAAAAGAAGCAGCGCAACAAGCAAAATCCACACTCCAGCACGCAGAGAATGTGGGCCAAGTGCCGCAGGGAGGAGACGGGCTGAGCTTATGTCAGGAAACAGCCATCTGGAGCAACAGCAGCAGAAGTTGGTGGTCTTGTAAGTCCAGTTCTGGGAGGAGACTGCGAGATGTGCAAATGCTGTATCACTAGCCCGCCAGCGCCAGTGGATGCAGAGTATTTTAAAAAATGAAGATCAGCTGGAAGGCTCTGTGGCAAATGGAGGCAGGTCGGATGAGCTTCCCGGGGGTGCGCTCGCATTTCAACTGATTCACCTCATGAGCCTTCATAAGAGCCGAGCCTCCAGAGACGTCCAATCAAACTTGGCCAGTGTCTGTGACAGAAAGTATGGAAGAAGCTGCTTCTGGTAAAAAGAAAATAAAGCAGCTTCATGTCACAGGATACGACCAGATGTGTGTCAAAACTAGAACTGATTTTGGTGTTGCCTGGAGACGGTTTCATGGAAACAAACGACTTGCTACCAGTAAGTTGGAATTTAACATAGGAATTTTCGCACAGCTAGTAGTTAGCTGTTAGCAGTTAGCTGTTGGCAGTTAGCTATTAGCAGTTAGCTGTTAACAGTTAGCTGTAACCGAGCAGGGACTCTCCGGTGGTGTATTTACACTGCTGTCTGAGTACAAACATTATTGTGTCACTCAACTTCTGGAAAAACGGTTACGGGAAGCTGCTTTGTTAGTTCTCCGGTCTACAAAGTTAGTTGTTCTACATAGAAGAAAAACGATGATATAATGATATGTAGACTGCGATATAACTATAACTGTACAGTGTGACGAACTTCCCAGATCTGGGGCTTCAGTTGTAAAACTGAGCGTAGCAACAATAACTACAGGTGGTGTATCTAGGGAAAACAGCAAATGTGGTGCACAAAACTTCCTGTTTATAACACAGCGCGCACGCATGTTCCACACCTTTTTCCTTTATAAATCAGTATCAGCCTTCTGTGTCAACATTCAGGCTCTGTACACTTCAAAGTGTGCAGACTGTGTTGTAGTCCATCCATCCATCCATCCATCTTCTGCCGCTTATCCGGGGTCGGGTCGCGGGGGCAGCAGCCTTAGCAGGGAAGCCCAGACTTCCCTCTCCCCAGCCACATTTGCCAACTCTGCGGGGGGGATCCCGAGGCGTTCCCAGGCCAGCCGAGAGATACAATCCCTCCAGCGTGTCCTGGGTCTTCCCCGGGGTCTCCTCCCAGAGGGATGTGCCTGGAACACCTCACCAGGGAGGTCCAGGAGGCATCCTGACCAGATGCCCGAGCCACCTCAACTGGTTCCTCTCGATGCGGAGGAGCAGCGGCTCTACTCTGATCTCCTCCCGGATGACCGAGCTCCTCACCCTATCTCTAAGGGAGAGCCCGGCCACCCTGCGGAGGAAACTCATTTCAGCCGCCTGTATACGAGATCTCGTTCTTTCGGTCACGACCCACAGCTCATGACCATAGGTGAGGGTAGGAACGTAGATCGACTGGTAAATCGAGAGCTTCACCTTCTGGCTCAGCTCCTTCTTCACCACGACAGACCGGTGCAGAGTCCGCATTACTGCAGACGCCGCACCGATCCGTCTGTCGATCTCGCGCTCCATCCTTCCCTCACTCGTGAACAAGACCCCGAGATATTTAAACTCCTCCACTTGAGGCAGGACCTGACTCCCGACCCGGAGAGGGCAATCCACCCTATTCCGGCTGAGGACCATGGTCTCAGATTTTGAGGTGCTGATTCTCATCCCAGCCGCTTCACACTCGGCCGCGAATCGCTCAAGTGAGAGCTGGAGATCACGACCAGATGAAGCCAACAGGACCACGTCATCTGCAAAAAGCAGGGACCCAATCCTGAGGCCACCAAGTCGGATCCCCTCAACACCTCGGCTGCGCCTAGAAATTCTGTCCATATAAGTTATGAACAGAATCGGTGATAAAGGGCAGCCTTGGCGGAGTCCAACCCTAACCGGAAACGGATCCGACTTACTACCGGCAATGTGGACCAAGCTCTGACAACTGTCGTACAGGGACCGGACAGCTCGTACAAGGGGGTCCGGTACCCCATACTCCCGGAGTACCCCCCACAGGAGCCCCTGGGGGACACGGTCAAACTCCTTCTCCAGGTCCACAAAGCACGTGTAGACTGGTTGGGCAAACTCCCATGCCCCCTCCAGGACCCCAGAGAGGGTATAGAGCTGGTCCACTGTTCCGCGACCAGGACGAAAACCACACTGCTCCTCCTCAATCCGGGATTCGACTATCCGGCGGACCCTCCTCTCCAGGACCCCTGAATAGACCTTACCAGGGAGGCTGAGGAGTGTGATTCCCCTGTAATTGGAACACACCCTCCGGTCCCCCTTCTTAAAAAGGGGGACCACCACCCCAGTCTGCCAATCCAGCGGTACTGCCCCCGATGTCCACGCGATGCTGCAGAGGCGTGTCAGCCAGGACAGCCCCACAGCATCCAGAGCCTTAAGGAACTCCGGGCGGATCTCATCCACCCCCGGAGCCTTGCCACCAAGGAGCTTTTTAACCACCTCAGCGACTTCAGCCCCAGAGATAGGAGAGTCCACCCCTGAGTCCACCAGCTCTGCTCCCTCATGGGAAGACGTGTTGGTAGGATTGAGGAGGTCTTCGAAGTATTCCCTCCACCGACCCACTACGTCCCGAGTTGAGGTCAGCAGCTCCCCACCTCCACTGTACACAGTATTGATGGAGCACTGCTTCCCCCCCCTGAGCCGCCGGATGGTGGACCAGAATCTCCTCGAAGCCGTCCGGAAGTCTTTCTCCATGGCCTCGCCGAACTCCTCCCATGCCCGAATTTTTGCCTCGGCAACAGCCGAAGCCGCATGCCGCTTAGCCCGCCGGTACCCATCAGCTGCCTCCAGAGTCCCACAGGCCAAGAAGGCCCGATAGGACTCCTTCTTCAGCTTGACGGCATCCCTCACTGCTGGTGTCCACCAACGAGTCCTGGGATTGCCGCCACGACAGGCACCAACTACCTTACAGCCACAGCTCCGGCTGGCCGCCTCAGCAATAGAGGCACGGAACACAGCCCATTCGGACTCAATGTACCCCGCCTCACTCGGGACATGTTCGAAGCTCTGCTGAAGGTGGGAGTTGAAGCTCGCTCTGACAGGGGACTCAGCCAGACGTTCCCAGCAGATCCTCACAACACGTTTGGGCCTGCCAGCTCTGACCAGCTTCCTCCCCCACCATCTGAGCCAACTCACCACCAGGTGGTGATCAGTTGACAGCTCCGCCCCCCTCTTCACCCGAGTGTCCAAGGCATGTGGCCGCAGGTCCGACGATACGACTACAAAGTCGATCATTGAACTGCGGCCCAGGGAATCCTGATGCCAGGTGTACATATGGATACTCTTATGCTGGAACATGGTGTTCGTTATAGACAATCCATGACGAGCACAGAAGTCCAATAACAAAACACCATTTGGGTTCAGAGGGGGGGGACCATGCCTCCCAATCACTCCCCTCCAGGTCTCACTGTCATTGCCCACGTGAGCATTGAAGTCCCCCAGCAGAACAATGGAGTCCCCAGAAGGTGCACCCTCCAGCACTCCCTCCAAGGACTCCAGAAAGGGTGGGTACTCTGAACTGCTGTTCGGTGCATAAGCACAGACAACAGTCAGGACCCGTCCCCCCACCCGGAGGCGGAGGGAAACTACCCTTTCATCCACCGGGGTAAACCCCAACGTGCAGGCACCAAGCTGGGGGCTGATGAGAATGCCCACACCTGCTCGGCACCTCTCACCATGAGCAACTCCAGAGTGGAAGAAAGTCCAGCCCCTCTCGAGGGTTCTGGTTCCAGAGCCCAAGCCATGCGTCGAGGTGAGTCCAACTATATCTAGTCGGAACCGCTCAACCTCGCGCCTGTGTTGTAGTTTACATTCTAATTTACATTTCTGTTGTAAACTCAGATATTTTTCTTGGTGCACTATCTAATATGCATTTTTCTTCATTTCTGGAAAAAATTGTAATGTATAACATTTTGTGTGAAAGTTTATATATATTTTTGCACAAATGTCTCCAATTTCACACCATGTCCTTGGTTTCATTCTTCTGCCGCTGGTGTCGGCCTTTCCCATTTCTCCAGATGTGCAGTTGGCGTGGAAGTAGGCGTGGTTGTTTGTGCTTGAAAAAAAATATATAATTTGTGCTGCATACCTTATTTAAATGGTCAGTATGAGGACATGCAAGACCCCCACTGTCTGCCAAATTAACTTATTTTGTTGGTTTGTTCTGGATTATTATGCAGAAATTAAGCTTTTGATAGGGGCTGCGTGACATCAGACTGATATTACAATATTCTTCATATCTCTAAAAGTAAAGCAGCATCACCGCATGAGCTTGAGTGCTGCTGTTTGCTTGTCCATCTTCCAAAATTTGCGACGCACCAAGAAACCGCACACACCAAACAACAGAAACCAGTTATCATAAATCCAGTTGTGTAGAAATGCTCCACAGAAAGAAGCGACAGACACATGCAGCACGCACTCCGTCAGGACATACAGCTCCCCTTCGCCCGTTCTTCTGGAAAAACAGATTTGATCAGTTGCATTGAGGGACCGGCTGACAAGATCCATGATTTAAATTCGAAAGGAAATGGAGACAGAGGCTCAGATAGAGCAGCTATGACAGGCCGTCAATGTCTTGATCACAACAAATGACACGATTACATGATAATGAGTATACTTTCAGGAACTAGATGTACCCACATGTAATATGTGTCTAATAAATAGCTTTACTTTATGCCTTTTCGTTCATCAGGTTCAGAATTCAACACCAATTCTCCCTCTGCATCAGGATGTTGTCAGACCCTCAATAGCAATCAATCAGGATGTTGCCAGAAACTCGATGGCGACAAATCAGGATGTAGTCAGACCCTCAATGGCGACCAGTCAGGATGTTGTCAGACCTTCAAGGTCGACAAATCAGGATGTTGTCAGACCTACGATGGCAACCAATCAGGATGTTGTCAGACAGACAATGGTGACCAATCAGGATGTTGTCAGACCTTCAATGGCGATCAATCAGGATGTTGTTAGACCGACGATGGCAAGCAATAGGGATGTTGCCAGACATTCGATGGCGACAAATCAGGATGTTGTCAGACCTTCAATGGCAATCAATCAGGATGTTGTTAGACCGACGATGGTGACCAATCAGGATGTTGTCAGACTTAGGATGGCGAGCAATAGGGATGTTGCCAGACATTCGATGGTGACAAATCAGGATGTTGTTAGACCCTCGATCACAACCGATCAGGATGCTGTCAGACCCTCAATAGCAACCAATCAGGTTGTTGTCCGACCTATGATGGCGACTAATCAGGATGTTGTCAGACCTACGATAATGACCAATCAGCATGTTATTAGACCCTCGATGGAGACCAATCAGGTTGTTGTCAGAGCTTCAATGGCGATCAATCGGGATGTTGTCAGACCCTCGATCGCGACCGATCGGGATGTTGTCAGACCTGCGATGGCAACCAATCAGGATGTTGTCAGACCTACAATGGCGACCAGTCAGGATGCTGTCAGCCCTACGATGACAACCAATCAGGATGTTGTTAGACCTATGATGGTTACCAGTCAGGATGCTGTCAGCCCTACGATGGCAGCCAATCAGGATGTTGTCAGACCCTCGATTGCGACAAATCAGGATGTTGTTAGACCTACGATGGTTACCAGTCAGGATGCTGTCAGCCCTACGATGACAACCAATCAGGATTATTAGACCTATGATGGCGACTAATCAGGATGTCATCAGACCTAAGATTATGACCAATCAGGATGTTATTAGACCCTCAATCGCGACCGATCAGGATGTTGTCAGACCCTCAATAGGAACCAATCAGGATGTTGTCAGACCCTCTACAGCAACCAATCAGGATGTTATTAGACCTATGATGGCAACTAATCAGGATGTTGCCAGACCTACGATAATGACTAATCAGGTTGTTGTCAGACCTTCAATGGCGATCAATCGGAATGTTGTCAGACCTACAATGAGAACCAGTCAGAGTGTTGTCAGACATACAATGGCGATCAATCAGGATGTTGTCAGACCGAAGATGGTGACCAATCAGGATGTTGTCAAACCCTCGATCGCGACCAATCAGGATGTTGTCAGACCTACGATGGCAACCAATCAGGATGTTATTAGACTTATGATGGCGACTAATCAGGATGTCATACCTACAATAATGACCAATCAGGATGTTGTCAGACTTTCAATGGCGATCAATCAGGATGTTGTCAGACCGACGATGGTGACCAATCAGGATGTTGTCAGACCTACAATAACGATCAATCAGGATGTTATCAGACTTACGATGGCGAGCAATTAGGATGTTGCCAGACATTCGATGGCGACAAATCAGGATGTTGTCAGACCTACGATGACAACCAATCAGGATGTTGTTAGACCCTTAATAGCAACCAACCAGGATATTGTCAGACCCTCAATAGCAACCAATCAGGATGTTATCAGACCTAAAAATAACGACCAATCAGGCTGTTGTCAGACCTACGATGGCGACCAATCAGGATGTAGTCAGACCCTCGATGGCGACTAATAGGGATGTTAGACCTACGATGGCGACCAGCCAGGATGTTGTCAGACCTACAATGGCAACCAATCAGGATGTTGTCAGACCTACGATGGCAATAAATCAGGATGTTGTCAAGGCTAAAATGAAGACCAGTCAGGTTATTGTCAGACATAAAATAACGACCAATCAGGATGTTGTCAGACCTATGATGGCGACCAATCAGGGTGTTGCCAGACCTTCAATGGAGACCAGTCAGGATGTTGTCAGACCTATGGTGGCGACTAATCAAGGTGTTGTCAGACCGATGATGGCGACTAATCAAGATGTTGTCAGACCTACGACAGAAACCAATCAGGATGTTATTAGACCCTCGATGGCAACCAATCAGGTTCTTGTCAGACCCTCGATCGTGACCAATCGGGATGTTGTCAGACCTACGATGACAACCAATCAGGATGTTGTCAGACCTACAATGGTGACTAACAGGAATGTTGCCAGACCTACAATGGTGACCAGTCAGGATGCTGTCAGCCCTACGATGGCAACCAATCAGGATGTTGTTAGTGCTAGACCTACGATGCCGACCAATCAGGATGTTTCCAGATCTACGATGGCGACCAATCAGGATGTGATCAGACGCTTGATTGTGACGAATCAGGATGTTGTCAGCCACTCAATGGTGACCAATCAGGATGTCAGACCTTCAATGATGACAGGAGACATACATGTTGATGATGCAACACTGTTATTGGGGAGGGGGGCGGGGGGATAAAAGAGAGAGATAAAGAGAAAGAAGCTCAGTGTATCAGGAAATGTCCCTCAGCAGTCTAAACCTATAGTAGCATAACTAAGGGATGCTAACCATCCCTAGCTATAGGACTTATCAAAAAGATAAGTCTTCAGCCTAGTCTTAAAGGTGGGGAGGGTGTCTAACACTAACTGGGAGCTTATTCCATAAGAGAGGGGCCTGATAACCAAAGGCTCTGCCTCCTGCTTGGCTCTTTGAGACTCTAGGAACCACAAGTAAGCCTGCAGTCTGGGAACGAAGTACCCTCCCACCTCAAGTGGAAGACGACCATCAGCTCCCTCACCAAGAAGGCTCAGCAGAGGATGTACTTCCTCCAGGAGCTGAGGAAAGCCAAGCTGCCAGCCCAGATGATGGTGCAGTTCTACACAGCCATCATTGAGTCCATCCTCACATCCTCCATCACCGTGTGGTACGCTGTGGGCCCCCCCAGGGACAGACAGGGGCTGCAGTGCATTGTGCGGTCTGCTGAGAAGGTGATTGGCTGCAGTCTCCCATCTCTCCAGGACCTGTACGTCTCCAGGACTCATAACGAAACACATAACATAACATAACAAAACACCATTTGGGTTCAGAGGGGGGGGTCCATGCCTCCCAATCACTCCCTTCCAGGTCTCCCTGTCATTGCCCACGTGAGCATTGAAGTCCCCCAGCAGAACAATGGAGTCCCCAGAAGGAGCACCCTCCAGCACTCCCTCCAAGGACTCCAGAAAGGGTGGGTACTCTGAACTGCTGTTCGGTGCATAAGCACAGACAACAGTCAGGACCCGTCCCCCCACCCGGAGGCGGAGGGAAACTACCCTTTCATCCACCGGGGTAAACCCCAACGTGCAGGCACCAAGCTGGGGGCTGATGAGAATGCCCACACCTGCTCGGCGCCTCTCACCATGAGCAACTCCAGAGTGGAAGAAAGTCCAGCCCCTCTCGAGGGTTCTGGTTCCAGAGCCCAAGCCATGCGTCGAGGTGAGTCCAACTATATCTAGTCGGAACCGCTCAACCTCGCGCACAAGCTCAGGCTCCTTCCCCACCAGAGAGGTGACGTTCCACGTCCCTAGAGCCAGCTTCTGCAGCCGGGGATCGGACCCCCAGGGTCCCCGCCCCTTGCTGCCACCCAGCTCACATTGCACCCGACCCCTACGGCTCCTCCCGCAGATGGTGAGCCCACGGGAGGTGGGGCCCATGTAACCCTTTCGGGCTGAGCCCGACCGGGCCCCATGGGTAAAGGCCCGGCCACCAGACTCTCGCTCTCATACCCCACCTCCAGGCCTGGCTCCAGAGGGGGGTCCTGGTAACAAGGGAACATTTATGCCCAGGTTGGTCGTCGTTATAGGGATCGATGGGCCATGCTTGGTCTGGTCCCTAGACACCTGTTTGCCATGGGTGACCCTACCAGGGGCATAAAGCTCCAGACAACATAGCTATCTTCGGGACGCACAAACCCCTCTACCAAGATAAGGTGACGGCTCAGGGAGGGTTTTTTTTTATTTGTCCTTTAAATAAAACTATGCTCCCCAAAGAAATTTATTTACATGTCGTATTTTATTTAAAGGATTTTTATTTGTCCTTTAAATAAAATATGACATGTAAATAAATTTCTTTGGGGAGCATAGTTACCATTTATCACCATGTGATATTTAGAGGTGTCAATGATTGTATGCTTGGTTTTGCTGCCGGACACTTGAATTTCCCTTTTGGGAATTAATCTGTTGATCGACCGACCAACCAATCGATCTATGTCATATGTCAATGTGACCCAGCTTTTTCAGGTCTGCTGGTAGATCCAGCTTCAGGATCACCAACTCAGACCCTTCTCTGTGTCTGCAGGTGCATGTCAGTGTTCTTCATGGAGTTTCAGGCCCACTTTGAAGCCGACTACTCTTCCACGGCGTGGATCCACAGCCTGGTGGACTGCAGCACTATGCTGTTCGGTCAGTGCCCCTCAGTCTGGTCCCGTCCAGTGTTTTGTCAGTTTGCCATACCCATCAGAACAGCATACCTTTGCCTAATGCACACAGGACTATCAAATGTAGCGTAACTAAGAGTATGAAACATATGACAGTTTACTCATTTTAAAGTCTTCTGTAATGTTGTTTTAGGGTTAGTGTTAGACAAACGGCTAGGGTTAGGCTGAACTGATATGCTGTTTCAACGAAGATGCCAAAACCGACAGATATACCTACAAATGTGAACTCGTGTAATGCTGTTCCTACAAGGTATGCCAAACCGACAGAACATCGGTTCGGTCTGATAGCATGATGCTGAAACTGTCTGTATGTGTAGCTCCTGTGGGCAGCCTAGTGGGGAACCGCTGGTCCTGCAGGGTGGCAGTGATGTTGGGAGGCGTCCTGGCATCTTGCGGTCTCCTGCTCTGCTCCTTCTCCACCAGCCTGGAGCTGCTCTACATCAGCATGGGCGTCCTTACAGGTCAGAACACGAATGTCTCTGCCTTCTGTGGCTGCTGTCTGAATGTTCCATTCTATCCAACAGTCATTTAGCAGCAGCTTTTATCCAAAGCGACGTACATATGAGAGTAAGCACAACACAAGCACAAAATCAACCAGTAGAAAAAGTCATAGGACGGTGCTGGTGGACTGCTGGAGTCCAGTTGGACGCCGGTGTTGACATGTAGAGCTACAGGCTTTTTTTTTTTTTCCTTCGCATCCAACAAAATTCCCTGTTAAAATACAAAGAATTATTACCATAATATTTGTTGTAAAGAACTGAGCTAAGTTCTCTAGCTCCTCTGATAAACACAGTTAAACTAAGAGCAGAAATGTTGCTTGAACAGCTGAGTCTGCAGCTTAAAGCGAATCAGGACTCTGCAGAGCGGACAGAGTTCGGGAGATCATTCCACCATCGTGGAGCAACAGAAGAAAAGAGTCTGGCTGGTGATTTGGTCTCAAGTAGTCATGGTAACGCTAGGCGTCTTCCACTGTTAGAGCGTAACTGTGGAGAGGGAGTGTAGCTCTGGATGAAGGAGTGAAGGTAGACAGGAGACGTTTGACTGATTGTTTTGTAAACCAGAAGCAGAGCTTTGACTCTGATGCTCTGCAACTGGAAACCAGTGAAGAGCGATTAGCAGCGGAGTGACATGAACCAGTTTGGACTGGTTGAAGACCAGACGTGCTGCTGGTTCTGGATCATCTGCAGAGGTTTAACCAGCATGCAGGCAGACCTGCCAGGAGGGAACTGCAGTAATCGATGCGTGAGATGATCAGAACCTGAATCAACAGCTGAGTCGTATGTTCTGTCAGGTACGTCTGATTCTCTTGATGTTGTAGAGAGCATATCGGCAGGTACGGGCAACCGAGGCAACATGGTCCTTAAAGGTCAGCTGGTCATCCACCATGACACCCAGATTCCAGCAGACGTAGGAACAAGTGTGATAGAGTGGAGCTTCACACGTATCTGCGGAGGTGAGGAAGGATTGGCAGGACAGACAATGAGCTCTGTCTTGGACAGATGGAGCTGAAGGTGGCAATCCTTCATCCATGCAGAGATATCAGCAAGACACGCTGATATTATCAGTGAAATGTTGTGTCGTCTGGTGGGAAGGAGAGGAAAAGCTGAGTGTCATCTGCATAGCAGTGGTAGGAGAAGCCATGAGAGCTTCTAACTGCACCAAGTGAGGAGGTGTAAAGTGGAAAGAGAAGAGGGCCGAGCACCGATCCCTGAGGCTGCCCTGTTTTCATGTGATCTGGACACTTCTCCTCACCAGGATACTCTGAAGGATCTTCCTGAGAGGTAGGACGTGGACCACGAGAGGACAGATCCAGAGATGCCGAGCTCAGAGAGTGGAGAGGAGAATCTGATGGTTGGCTGGGTCAGAAGCAGCAGACAGGTCCAGCAGGACCAGGACTGAGGACTGACTGGTGGATCTGGTCCAGCAGGACCAGGACTGACCAGTGGATCTGGTGTTAGGGAACCAGTAGCAGACAGGAGACCAGTTCCAGTGGAGTGAAGCCAGACTGATGTGGATCTAACTGGTTTCTATCATGGAGGAACTGGGAGAGTGAAGACGACCCGCTCCAGTAGTGTGGACATGAACGGCACCAGTGGGACCAGCCGGTAGTTTCCAACCTGGACTGGGTTGAGTGTGGGTTTCTTCAGCAGCGGGGTGACCCGAGCTTGCTGGAAGACAGAGGGAAAGACAGCGGATTCCAGAGAGGAGATGATAATATGGGTCACTGCAGATTGATTGGAGGTAAAATGCTCTGCAGGATGTCGGTAGGGACCGGATCCAGAGGACAGATAGTGGCTTTAGAGTTGACTAGAAGTTTAGAGACTTGGTCCTCATTCAGAGGGCAGAAAGAGCAAAATGAGGCACCACTAGCTGGATGTGGTGGACTGAGCTGGTCAGGCTCAGAGAACTGATTACTGATGGTAGCAACCTTTTCAGTAAAACAGGAAGCCAACATGTCTGCAGTCAGCGTGGCGGGAGGCTGAGCAGCTGCTGGAGAAAGAAGACAGTTAAAGGCCATGAACAGCTGCCGTGTGTTGGGAGCTTTGTGGATCTGCTTCTGATAAAAGTCTATGTTGGCAGCCGTCAGGCTGGATGTGAAGACTGAGAGGTTCTGCTGGGACTCTGACAAGTCAGGGACTTCTTTTGATTTGTGCCACTGAATGTCATGATATCTTAATCATTATGGCTTCAGCAGGTCTGGGCTTCGCCCTGTGTTACACCCCCACCATCGCCCTGGTGGGCTGCTACTTCCGGCAGAGAAGGGCGTTGGCGTACGGCGTGGCCATGTCAGGCAGCGGCATCGGGACCTTTGTGTTGGCTCCAGCCCTGCAGCTGCTTATCCAACTGTACTCGTGGAGGGGGGCGCTGCTCATCCTCAGTGCTTTTGTCGCCAACCTGTGTGTTTGTGGGGCACTGCTGCGACCAATCATAGTCCGGGAGGACGGGGGAGAAGAGAAACAACGAGGTACGTAACCACCCTGTATCTCTATAGCAACCACATCAGCAGTCATTCAGTGAGAATGTGGTTTATTCCTGCCAGCCTCTAAACAACTTTTATCACGTCTTCTGATGCAGGCGGTGTTGAACTGGCCGTCAAACCCTCCGACCAATCCAGAGATGACCTTCTGTCTTCAGCCAAGCTCTCAGCGCTGCCTTCACTGCCCCTGGGAGACCCCAACTCCAGGAGACGCAGACGCTTTGGCACCTGCTTCCTGTCCGGTGAGGAGTACCGGTTCCTGCAGACACCAGACTTCCTGGGTCTGGCTGTGTCCTTCGTGTTCCTGGCCAGCGGCTGCAGTCTTCCTTTTGTCTATCTCGTCCCGTACACTCTGAGCGTTGGCGTTGGCCACCAGCACGCCGCCTTCCTCATGTCCATCCTGGGAGTTGTCGACATTGTGGGAAACGTCACGTTCGGTTGGCTGACGGACAGAAGGTACAAGTCATCATCCTGCATGCGAGTCCAGCCAATCACAGCTGCAGGACTGATTATAAATCCGACTCACTCTTCTTACACGGACGTGTTTCCCACGTGTTCCATACATGTTGACCAACTGGACTCAGTCTGCTGTGAGAGATGACACTGGTCTGTCTTTCAGGTGTCTGAAGCCTCACCGTTTGTCCTGCTACATCCTGTCTTTGGTGATGGAGGGTCTCTGCTGCCTCTTCGTTCCACTCCTTCGATCCTTTGCGCTCCTCGTCCCATTCGCTATCCTCTACGGCTACTTTGATGGCGCTTATGTGGCTCTGATTCCCGTGGTGACATCAGACATCGTAGGAGCACCATACTTGTCCTCAGCACTGGGCATGGTCTACTTCCTGCATGCCATCCCATACCTGATCAGCCCACCAATTGGAGGTGAGATTAAGAAAAGAAAAAAACACAGCGATGACATCACAGTAAAGTCAGAGTAAACACTCTTCTGTGCAGATTGTGTGAAATGTTGGCTGCAGGTCAAGATGGTGTCAGTCCCAGAGTTCTCAAGACCTGCTCAGAACAACTATGTCCGATTCTCCAGCACCTTTTCAACACCAGTCTGAGACAAAATAGAGTCCCAGTGCTGTGGAAAACCTCCTGCCTTGTTCCAGTGCCTAAAAAAACACAACCAGCTGAACCAAGTGACTACAGACCAGTTGCCCTGACATCTCACATCATGAAAGTCCTGGAGAGACTCTTACTGGCTCACCTCAACAAGCAAGTAAACACCTTTCAGGACCCATTCCAGTTTGCATATCGTAATGGACTTGGGGTTGAAGATGCCATCATATACCTGCTCCAGAGAGCACACTCTCATCTGGACCATTCAGGCAGCACTCTGAGGGTCATGTTCTTTCATTTCTCAGTGCTTTTAATACCATTCAGCCTGCTTTGTTATGTGAGAAGCTCCATAAATTCCAGGTGGATACCTCCACAACCACCTGGATCTATGACTACCTCACAAACAGACCCCAGTTTGTGAGACTGAAAGGTTGTGTGTCTGAGATGGAGGTCAGCAGCACTGGTGCACCACAAGGAACTGTACTCTGGCCATTCCTCTTCACTCTGTACACCTCAGACTTCCAGTACAACTCTGAGTCCTGTCATCTGCAGAAATACTCTGATGACTCTGCAGTTGTGGGGTGTATCAGGGATGGACAAGAAGCAGAGTACAGAGAACTGGTCAGTCAGTTTGTTAAATGGTGCGGTGACAATCATCTCATATTAAATAGCAGCAAAATAAAAGAGATGATTGTTGACTTCAGGAGGAAGAAGAATAAACAAAGCACTGTTTCCATCCTGGGAGAGGAGGTGGAGGTGGTGGAGGAATACAAGTATCTTGGAGTTCAGCTGGACAACAAACTGGACTGGAAATGCAACACTGACTACATCTACAAGAAAGGTCAGAGCAGACTGTACTTCTTAAGGAAGCTGAGATGGTTTAACGTCTGCACCAAGATGTTGCATATCTTCTATAAGTCTGTTGTGGAGAGTGCAGTCAGCTTTGCAGCATCTGCTGGGGTAGTAGCATCAGAACCAGAGACTTGAAGAGAATCAACAAACTGATCCAGAAAGCTGCTTCTGTGCTTGGAGTAACTCTGGAGCCGCTGGAGCTGATTGTCCAAAGAAGAATGCTGCACAAGCTGATGAAGATGATGGAGGATTCTTCACACCCTCTCCACAACACAGTGATGAAACAACAAAGTGTGTTCAGTGAGAGGCTTCTTCAGGTCCGATGTAAGACTGAAAGATACAGAAGATCATTCCTGCCAGCAGCCATCAGCCTCCGGAACAAGACCTCCTCTAGTTATTATTATATACTGCAATATTTCCCTTTGGGGATTCATAAAATATTTTTCATTTCATCTTCAAGTTGTGTATGGGACTGTCTAAGCAGCCTCGCTCCCTGCAGCAGCTCACTTCGGAGCTTTAAGAGCACTTCCCACTAGAGCAGCTTCAGGGGTCGGCAACCCGCGGCTCCAGAGCGGCTCTTTAGCGCCGCCCTAGTGGCTCCCTGGAGCTTTTTCAAAAATGCTTAAAAAAAATGGAAAAAGATGCGGGAGGAAAATATATTTTTTTTTAATCTGGTTCTGTTGGAGGACAAACATGACACAAACATTCTTAACGTTTTCAAATGCTGTAAAAATGTGTAAAATAAATATTAAATTCCAACATTTCTGTCAAGAAAGATTTGCGTCATAGCCTGCGACACATGTAGCCTATCAGCAGGGCGGGATGCCAGGCAGGTGGCGTTGTAAACAAACCGGGGCTGTGTGATGGGACATGGATCCCAAAGGGAAAAAGAGAAAAATAACCGAGGAGAACAGAGGATTCAACGTTTCTTGGACCGAATCATTTGCATTCATTGCCAATGCGGAAGGATTGCCTGAATGCTTGCTCTGTAGCGAGAAGTTGTCAAATAACAAAAAGAGTCATGTGGAAAGACATTTCCGGGGAAAGCATGCTACATTTGCCAGTTGGGAGTGTGAGAAAAAGT
The DNA here is from genome assembly GCF_933228915.1 of Telmatherina bonti. Classification (NCBI taxonomy): domain Eukaryota; kingdom Metazoa; phylum Chordata; class Actinopteri; order Atheriniformes; family Telmatherinidae; genus Telmatherina; species Telmatherina bonti. The sequence goes on along the minus strand of NC_136630.1, from coordinate 33,585,155 downwards.
GCCATTGCATTATTTCTGGAGAAATTAGAGAAGCACAAAAATAGATTTAAGTGGATTGCATCTCCAAACTCCACTACTGCTGCAAGTTTAGTCGATACCCGGGAGATAATAAAGCGTAGAAAACCGTTCGCAGATGGTGACTACATGAAGGAGTCAGTCATCAGCATATCAGGACACGCATTTCCAGACTTCAAAAACAAAACTGAGATAATACAGAAAATCAGAGACATGCACCTCTCCGCTAAGACAGTGAAGGAAAGGATCATTAAAATGGCGGCAACATCACCGATCAGCAAATCAAGGACATTAATTCAGCACAAGTTACATCTTACATGTTGAGAAGCTGACCAGTGATGTCCGACAACAGAAGTCACATTAAACGGGTAAGAACATCATCCTTCATAGACACAGACTGAGTAACAAAGTGGATGTTTTTATAAATGATTTCTGATTTTTGTCAGTATATATCTGGAGTGACAATTGGTAATGGTGCTCAGGTCGGAGGATAGCTGCGTTGGTTGCGTGTCTAAAGAGAAGAGGATGCTGCTGCGTTTTACCCTTGCACTGACTTGCTTGGCATTTGCACAGAAATCAAACTATTAATTTGATTTGATATACTTTCCCTTTTTAAAAGGCTGCTGGTTTATTTTTTATAAATGCAGGCAGCGTTTTATTGCGCTCTGTTTGTTGTCCAGATAAGGGGCACGTTATGCTCATTCCATTTTGTTTTTTTCGATAGGTGGGAATGTTTGGGTAGGAGGGACTGTCTCCTCACAGTTGGGGGGGTAATCTAATGACTCAGGGCCTGGCTGTTGGGTGAGGAACTAGTGCTGGCTGTCCCTGGGAGGGTGGCTGTGGGAGGCAGGGAGAAGCCTCTGGGTTGGCACCTGGTTGGGGGGGTTTTGCTCCACATTTCCAAACCTGCGGCTTATAATGAGGGACCTTGTTTTATAAAGCAGCTTTGTTCAGCACAACACACGAGCCAGGCCACCATGCAGGTACGATGATGGACAAGTTAAACAGAAACAGAAAGTTAACTCTCTTTTCCTGCAGGCTGGCTGGTTGACGTCACAGGAAGTTACAAATCTACCTTCCTCCTCAGTGGAGCCACCCTTCTGGGCAGTGCGCTCGTCGTTGCCGCCATAGCTGGGATTCGCCGCTGCCGCCAGCAGCTGACCGCCAAAAACAGGCTCCTCCCCTCAGCTTGCCTGGCCAACCAAACGGCATCAGCAAGATGAGGGTCGTCATCGGAAACAACCAATCAGATTCAACAAATGCAGCTGGAAGGCGGAGGTTGGCTGGAGAAGTGGTCAATCAAACTTCATAGGAAACTTTAAAAGCCACAAGTTTGACAAACTGAACCTTTGTTTCGGTCACATGATGAGTTAAACTGGTCAGTACAGAGTCACATGTAGGACAAAATACTGAAACTTTGCACCATCTGCTCAAGTTTTGCTTATGGGTTTTATTCCTGTCCTTTAGTTGATGTCCATAAAGTTATTTTTAAGTTTCTAGCCTTATTTTGTAGAATCACACCTTCCTGTTCAGTGAGCAGCAACTGCTCTTAGTTTGTTTTCCTGACCTGATCTTCATCATCATCAGGTGTTTTCTCCGTTTATTCATGTCTTGTGTTGCTTTACCCTGCTGTGACACTGCCTTTGTTTATGGACTAATAACTGTCTCATCCTGACATAACAGATTCACACTTTGAACAAACTAAAGACGGTTTCATGGTTTTTCATACGTTTACACGGCCGAATGCCGAAACTGATCATAACAGACTGTTTGCTCTCAGGTTAGCAGCTAATCCTAAGGCTGTTAGCTCTCAGGTTAGCAGCTAATGCTAAGGCTGTTAGCTCTCAGGTTAGCAGCTAATTCTAAGGCTGTTAGCTCTCAGGTTAGCAGCTAATGATAAGGCTGTTAGCTCTCAGGTTAGCAGCTAATGATAAGGCTGTTAGCTCTCAGGTTAGCAGCTAATGCTAAGGCTGTTAGCTCTCAGGTTAGCAAATGGTAGGGGAATAATGTTAAACTTTTCAGCTCCTCACCAAGCTGCAACCTGTCGACAGTGTTGATTGATCACTTAACAGCACACCAGGTTCTCTGCCAGTTGTATGATGGTGGCATAAAGGGGTCTTTTCACCAGTTCCTGGAGACCAAATGCCACACAGAGCCAGTCAGAGTAATTTCTGGTCCGTTTCTGTTTGCTTGTTTTGTACACTGAGGTTGCTTTTAAATGTGCTTTATAAACCAATGTGATTTTGCTCCATAGATTCAGCCTGAAGTTTAAAAAGTGGTAAACGGATACGTTCTACATGACAAAAATACAGGGTTCTGGTTCCAGACAACAGCTGTATCACGCTAGAAACGTGTTGCCGTTATAAATGCAGCACAGGAGGTGGAGATTGATGACTGGAAGCTTTTTATTGATCCCTGAAAGAAAGAAATGAAAATAAAAAATGTACAGATTCTACATCGGGTCCAGCCTATATCTGATGACGACGGTACGCTGATATCACTTCCTGCAGGTTTTAGATCGCAGCTGCCTCCTGATGATCAGGTGATCGCTCTCCTTCTCTTCTTCTGCGCCACCGAGCACCTAAAGAACGACGACACAAACATCAAAAGTCTGACAGTAATCCATGAACGTCCTTCATGAGACAAAACTCACAGAGTTCGGGGAGTCCAGCAGCGGCGACCAAACGCCGGACTTAAAAAGCTTTTTACGCCCTCGTCTGGGTTTGGTTGCTGTGGCAACGGTCTCCTTCTCGGCTGAATAACCGCCGACCAGATCCACCACAGTTTTAGCTGTGGAGAGAAAAAAACAGATTTCCCTTCAACTCTAGTCCCACCTGGCCCACAGCTCCCAGTCCCAAACGGCCCACAGCTCCCAGTCCCACCCGGCCCACAGCTCCCAGTCTGACCCAGACCTGGCGAGGAGACTCACTTTTAGGCAACATGTGGATCATCTCTCCAACCTTCTGCAGAGTGCCGTCCATCTTGTCCTAAGTAGAAGAAGAAGCAGCTTTCATTCACTTCCTGTTGACACGTGAAACGTCTCTGCTGCAGGAGGACCACATGTCTCATGTGGATACGAACACAAGTAACATGTGGATACAAACACGTGTAACATGTGGATACAAACACGTGTAACGTGGATATGAACACGTGTAACGTGGATATGAACGCGTGTGACGTGGATATGAACGCGTGTAACGTGGATATGAACGCGTGTAACGTGGATATGAACGCGTGTAACGTGGATATGAATGCGTGTAACATGTGGATATGAACGCGTGTAACATGTGGATATGAACGCGTGTAACATGTGGATATGAACGCGTGTAACGTGGATATGAACGCGTGTAACGTGGATATGAACGCGTGTAACATGTGGATAGGAACGCGTGTAACATGTGGATACAAACACGTGTAACGTGGATATGAACACGTGTAACATTTCGATATGAACACGTGTAACATTTCGATATGAACACGTGTAACGTGGATATGAACATGTGTAACGTGGATATGAACATGTGTAACGTGAATATGAACGCGTGTAACATGTGGACATGAACGCGTGTAACGTGGATTTGAACGCGTGTAACGTGGATATGAACGCGTGTAACGTGTGGATATGAACACGTGTAACGTGGATACAAACACGTGTAACACGTGGATACAAACACGTGTACACGTGGATACGAACACGTGTACACGTGGATACGAACACGTGTAACGTGGATACGAACACGTGTAACGTGGATACGAACATGTGTAACGTGGATATGAACGCGTGTGGCATGTGGATATGAACGCGTGTAACATGTGGATATGAACGCGTGTAACGTGGATATGAACGCGTGTAACGTGCATATGAACACGTGTAACGTGGATACAAACACGGTTAACGTGGATATGAATACGTGTAACATGTGGATACGAACACGTGTAACGTGGACATGAACGCGTGTAACATGTGGACATGAACGCGTGTAACGTGGATATGAACGCGTGTAACGTGGATATGAACGCGTGTAACGTGGATATGAACGCGTGTAACGTGGATATGAACGCGTGTGGCATGTGGATATGAACGCGTGTAACGTGGATATGAACGCGTGTGGCATGTGGATATGAACACGTGTAACGTGGATATGAACGCGTGTAACGTGGATACAAACACATGTAACATGGATATGAACGCGTGTGGCATGTGGATATGAACGCGTGTGACATGTGGATATGAACGCGTGTGACATGTGGATATGAACGCCTGTAACGTGGATATGAACGCGTGTAACGTGGATATGAACGCGTGTGGCATGTGGATATGAACGCGTGTGGCATGTGGATATGAACGCGTGTAACGTGGATATGAACACGTGTACATGTGGATACGAACACGTGTACATGTGGATATGAACGCGTGTAACGTGGATACAAACACGTGTAACGTGGATATGAACACGTGTAACATTTCGATATGAACACGTGTAACGTGGATATGAACGCGTGTAACATGTGGACATGAACGCGTGTAACGTGGATATGAACGCGTGTAACATGTGGACATGAACGCGTGTAACGTGGATATGAACGCGTGTGGCATGTGGATATGAACGCGTGTAACGTGGATATGAATACGTGTAACATGTGGATACGAACACGTGTAACGTGGATATGAACGCGTGTGGCATGTGGATATGAACGCGTGTAACGTGGATATGAACGCGTGTAACGTGGATATGAACGCGTGTAACGTGGATATGAACGCGTGTGACATGTGGATATGAACGCCTGTAACATGTGGATATGAACGCGTGTAACGTGGATACAAACACATGTAACATGGATAAGAACACGTGTAACATGTGGATACGAACACGTGTACATGTGGATACGAACACGTGTACATGTGGATATGAACGCGTGTAACGTGGATATGAATGCGTGTAACGTGGATATGAACGCGTGTAACGTGGATATGAATGCGTGTAACGTGAATATGAACGCGTGTAACATGTGGACATGAACGCGTGTAACGTGGATATGAATGCGTGTAACGTGGATATGAACGCGTGTAACGTGGATATGAACGCGTGTAACATGTGGATACGAACGCGTGTAACATGTGGATACGAACACGTGTAACGTGGATATGAACACGTGTAACATTTCGATATGAACACGTGTAACGTGGATATGAACATGTGTAACGTGGATATGAACATGTGTAACGTGAATATGAACGCGTGTAACATGTGGACATGAACGCGTGTAACGTGGATATGAACGCGTGTAACGTGGATATGAACGCGTGTGGCATGTGGATATGAACGCGTGTAACGTGGATATGAACGCGTGTAACGTGGATATGAACACGTGTAACGTGGATACAAACACGGTTAACGTGGATATGAATACGTGTAACATGTGGATACGAACACGTGTAACGTGGACATGAACGCGTGTAACATGTGGATACGAACACGTGTACATGTGGATATGAACGCGTGTAACGTGGATACAAACACGTGTAACGTGGATATGAATACGTGTAACGTGGATATGAACACGTGTAACGTGGATATGAACGCGTGTAACGTGGATATGAACGCGTGTAACGTGGATATGAATGCGTGTAACATGTGGATATGAACGTGTGTAACGTGGATATGAACATGTGTAACGTGAATATGAACACGTGTAACGTGGACATGAACACATGTAACATGTGGATATGAACGCGTGTAACGTGGATACAAACACATGTAACGTGGATAAGAACACGTGTAACATGTGGATACGAACACGTGTACATGTGGATACGAACACGTGTACATGTGGATATGAACGCGTGTAACGTGGATATGAATGCGTGTAACGTGGATATGAACACGTGTAACATTTCGATATGAACACGTGTAACGTGGATATGAACATGTGTAACGTGGATATGAACATGTGTAACGTGAATATGAACGCGTGTAACATGTGGACATGAACGCGTGTAACATGTGGATACGAACACGTGTAACGTGGATATGAATACGTGTAACATTTCGATATGAACACGTGTAACGTGGATATGAACATGTGTAACGTGGATATGAACATGTGTAACGTGAATATGAACGCGTGTAACATGTGGACATGAACATGTGTAACGTGGATATGAACATGTGTAACGTGAATATGAACGCGTGTAACGTGGATACGAACGCGTGTAACGTGGATACGAACACGTGTAACGTGGATATGAACACGTGTAACATTTCGATATGAACACGTGTAACGTGGATATGAACATGTGTAACGTGGATATGAACATGTGTAACGTGAATATGAACGCGTGTAACATGTGGACATGAACGCGTGTAACGTGGATATGAACGCGTGTAACGTGGATATGAACGCGTGTGGCATGTGGATATGAACGCGTGTAACGTGGATATGAACGCGTGTAACGTGGATATGAACACGTGTAACGTGGATACAAACACGGTTAACGTGGATATGAATACGTGTAAAATGTGGATACGAACACGTGTAACGTGGACATGAACGCGTGTAACATGTGGATACGAACACGTGTACATGTGGATATGAACGCGTGTAACGTGGATACAAACACGTGTAACGTGGATATGAATACGTGTAACGTGGATATGAACACGTGTAACGTGGATATGAACGCGTGTAACGTGGATATGAACGCGTGTAACGTGGATATGAATGCGTGTAACATGTGGATATGAACGTGTGTAACGTGGATATGAACATGTGTAACATGTGAATATGAACACGTGTAACGTGGACATGAACACATGTAACATGTGGATATGAACGCGTGTAACGTGGATAAGAACACATGTAACGTGGATAAGAACACGTGTAACATGTGGATACGAACACGTGTACATGTGGATACGAACACGTGTACATGTGGATACGAACACGTGTACATGTGGATACTAACACGGTTAACGTGGATACGAACACGGTTAACGTGGATATGAACACGTGTAACGTGGATATGAACGCGTGTAACCTGGATATGAATGCGTGTAACGTGGATATGAACGCGTGTAACGTGGATATGAATGCGTGTAACGTGGATATGAACGCGTGTAACGTGGATATGAATGCGTGTAACGTGAATATGAACGCGTGTAACATGTGGACATGAACGCGTGTAACGTGGATTTGAACGCGTGTAACGTGGATATGAACGCGTGTAACGTGTGGATATGAACACGTGTACATGTGGATACGAACACGTGTACATGTGGATATGAACGCGTGTAACGTGGATACAAACACGTGTAACGTGGATATGAATACGTGTAACGTGGATATGAACACGTGTAACGTGGATATGAACGCATGTAACGTGGATATGAACGCGTGTAACGTGGATATGAACGCGTGTAACGTGGATATGAACGCGTGTAACATGTGGATATGAACACGTGTACATGTGGATACGAACACGTGTACATGTGGATATGAACGCGTGTAACGTGGATACAAACACGTGTAACGTGGATATGAATACGTGTAACGTGGATATGAACACGTGTAACGTGGATATGAACGCATGTAACGTGGATATGAACGCGTGTAACGTGGATATGAACGCGTGTAACGTGGATATGAACGCGTGTAACATGTGGATACGAACACGGTTAACGTGGATATGAACACGTGTAACGTGGATATGAACACGTGTAACATTTCGATATAAACACGTGTAACGTGGATATGAACATGTGTAACATGTGAATATGAACACGTGTAACGTGGACATGAACACATGTAACATGTGGATATGAACGCGTGTAACGTGGATATGAACGCGTGTAACGTGGATAAGAACACGTGTAACATGTGGATACGAACACGTGTACATGTGGATACGAACACGTGTACATGTGGATACGAACACGTGTACATGTGGATACGAACACGGTTAACGTGGATATGAACACGTGTAACGTGGATATGAATACGTGTAACGTGGATATGAATACGAACACGTGTAACGTGGACATGAACGCGTGTAACATGTGGACATGAACGCGTGTAACGTGGATATGAACGCGTGTGGCATGTGGATATGAACGCGTGTAACGTGGATATGAACGCGTGTGGCATGTGGATATGAACGCGTGTAACGTGGATATGAACGCGTGTGGCATGTGGATATGAACGCGTGTAACGTGGATATGAACGCGTGTGGCATGTGGATATGAACGCGTGTGGCATGTGGATATGAACGCGTGTAACGTGGATATGAACGCGTGTGACATGTGGATATGAACGCGTGTGACATGTGGATATGAACGCCTGTAACGTGGATATGAACGCGTGTAACGTGGATACAAACACATGTAACGTGGATAAGAACACGTGAAACATGTGGATACGAACACGTGTACATGTGGATACGAACACGTGTACATGTGGATATGAACGCGTGTAACGTGGATACAAACACGTGTAACGTGGATATGAACACGTGTAACGTGGATATGAACGCGTGTAACATGTGGACATGAACGCGTGTAACGTGGATATGAACGCGTGTGGCATGTGGATATGAACGCGTGTAACGTGGATATGAATACGTGTAACATGTGGATACGAACACGTGTAACGTGGATATGAACGCGTGTAACGTGGATATGAACGCGTGTAACGTGGATATGAATGCGTGTAACGTGAATATGAACGCGTGTAACATGTGGACATGAACGCGTGTAACGTGGATATGAATGCGTGTAACGTGGATATGAACGCGTGTAACGTGGATATGAACGCGTGTAACATGTGGATACGAACGCGTGTAACATGTGGATACGAACACGTGTAACGTGGATATGAACACGTGTAACATTTCGATATGAACACGTGTAACGTGGATATGAACATGTGTAACGTGGATATGAACATGTGTAACGTGAATATGAACGCGTGTAACATGTGGACATGAACGCGTGTAACGTGGATATGAACGCGTGTAACGTGGATATGAACGCGTGTGGCATGTGGATATGAACGCGTGTAACGTGGATATGAACGCGTGTAACGTGGATATGAACACGTGTAACGTGGATACAAACACGGTTAACGTGGATATGAATACGTGTAACATGTGGATACGAACACGTGTAACGTGGACATGAACGCGTGTAACATGTGGATACGAACACGTGTACATGTGGATATGAACGCGTGTAACGTGGATACAAACACGTGTAACGTGGATATGAATACGTGTAACGTGGATATGAACACGTGTAACGTGGATATGAACGCGTGTAACGTGGATATGAACGCGTGTAACGTGGATATGAATGCGTGTAACATGTGGATATGAACGTGTGTAACGTGGATATGAACATGTGTAACGTGAATATGAACACGTGTAACGTGGACATGAACACATGTAACATGTGGATATGAACGCGTGTAACGTGGATACAAACACATGTAACGTGGATAAGAACACGTGTAACATGTGGATACGAACACGTGTACATGTGGATACGAACACGTGTACATGTGGATATGAACGCGTGTAACGTGGATATGAATGCGTGTAACGTGGATATGAACACGTGTAACATTTCGATATGAACACGTGTAACGTGGATATGAACATGTGTAACGTGGATATGAACATGTGTAACGTGAATATGAACGCGTGTAACATGTGGACATGAACGCGTGTAACATGTGGATACGAACACGTGTAACGTGGATATGAATACGTGTAACATTTCGATATGAACACGTGTAACGTGGATATGAACATGTGTAACGTGGATATGAACATGTGTAACGTGAATATGAACGCGTGTAACATGTGGACATGAACATGTGTAACGTGGATATGAACATGTGTAACGTGAATATGAACGCGTGTAACGTGGATACGAACGCGTGTAACGTGGATACGAACACGTGTAACGTGGATATGAACACGTGTAACATTTCGATATGAACACGTGTAACGTGGATATGAACATGTGTAACGTGGATATGAACATGTGTAACGTGAATATGAACGCGTGTAACATGTGGACATGAACGCGTGTAACGTGGATATGAACGCGTGTAACGTGGATATGAACGCGTGTGGCATGTGGATATGAACGCGTGTAACGTGGATATGAACGCGTGTAACGTGGATATGAACACGTGTAACGTGGATACAAACACGGTTAACGTGGATATGAATACGTGTAAAATGTGGATACGAACACGTGTAACGTGGACATGAACGCGTGTAACATGTGGATACGAACACGTGTACATGTGGATATGAACGCGTGTAACGTGGATACAAACACGTGTAACGTGGATATGAATACGTGTAACGTGGATATGAACACGTGTAACGTGGATATGAACGCGTGTAACGTGGATATGAACGCGTGTAACGTGGATATGAATGCGTGTAACATGTGGATATGAACGTGTGTAACGTGGATATGAACATGTGTAACATGTGAATATGAACACGTGTAACGTGGACATGAACACATGTAACATGTGGATATGAACGCGTGTAACGTGGATAAGAACACATGTAACGTGGATAAGAACACGTGTAACATGTGGATACGAACACGTGTACATGTGGATACGAACACGTGTACATGTGGATACGAACACGTGTACATGTGGATACTAACACGGTTAACGTGGATACGAACACGGTTAACGTGGATATGAACACGTGTAACGTGGATATGAACGCGTGTAACCTGGATATGAATGCGTGTAACGTGGATATGAACGCGTGTAACGTGGATATGAATGCGTGTAACGTGGATATGAACGCGTGTAACGTGGATATGAATGCGTGTAACGTGAATATGAACGCGTGTAACATGTGGACATGAACGCGTGTAACGTGGATTTGAACGCGTGTAACGTGGATATGAACGCGTGTAACGTGTGGATATGAACACGTGTACATGTGGATACGAACACGTGTACATGTGGATATGAACGCGTGTAACGTGGATACAAACACGTGTAACGTGGATATGAATACGTGTAACGTGGATATGAACACGTGTAACGTGGATATGAACGCATGTAACGTGGATATGAACGCGTGTAACGTGGATATGAACGCGTGTAACGTGGATATGAACGCGTGTAACATGTGGATATGAACACGTGTACATGTGGATACGAACACGTGTACATGTGGATATGAACGCGTGTAACGTGGATACAAACACGTGTAACGTGGATATGAATACGTGTAACGTGGATATGAACACGTGTAACGTGGATATGAACGCATGTAACGTGGATATGAACGCGTGTAACGTGGATATGAACGCGTGTAACGTGGATATGAACGCGTGTAACATGTGGATACGAACACGGTTAACGTGGATATGAACACGTGTAACGTGGATATGAACACGTGTAACATTTCGATATAAACACGTGTAACGTGGATATGAACATGTGTAACATGTGAATATGAACACGTGTAACGTGGACATGAACACATGTAACATGTGGATATGAACGCGTGTAACGTGGATATGAACGCGTGTAACGTGGATAAGAACACGTGTAACATGTGGATACGAACACGTGTACATGTGGATACGAACACGTGTACATGTGGATACGAACACGGTTAACGTGGATATGAACACGTGTAACGTGGATATGAATACGTGTAACGTGGATATGAATACGAACACGTGTAACGTGGACATGAACGCGTGTAACATGTGGACATGAACGCGTGTAACGTGGATATGAACGCGTGTGGCATGTGGATATGAACGCGTGTAACGTGGATATGAACGCGTGTGGCATGTGGATATGAACGCGTGTAACGTGGATATGAACGCGTGTGGCATGTGGATATGAACGCGTGTAACGTGGATATGAACGCGTGTGGCATGTGGATATGAACGCGTGTGGCATGTGGATATGAACGCGTGTAACGTGGATATGAACGCGTGTGACATGTGGATATGAACGCCTGTAACGTGGATATGAACGCGTGTAACGTGGATACAAACACATGTAACGTGGATAAGAACACGTGAAACATGTGGATACGAACACGTGTACATGTGGATACGAACACGTGTACATGTGGATATGAACGCGTGTAACGTGGATACAAACACGTGTAACGTGGATATGAACACGTGTAACGTGGATATGAACGCGTGTAACATGTGGACATGAACGCGTGTAACGTGGATATGAACGCGTGTGGCATGTGGATATGAACGCGTGTAACGTGGATATGAATACGTGTAACATGTGGATACGAACACGTGTAACGTGGATATGAACGCGTGTGGCATGTGGATATGAACGCGTGTAACGTGGATATGAACGCGTGTAACGTGGATATGAACGCGTGTAACGTGGATATGAACGCGTGTGACATGTGGATATGAACGCCTGTAACATGTGGATATGAACGCGTGTAACGTGGATACAAACACATGTAACATGGATAAGAACACGTGTAACATGTGGATACGAACACGTGTACATGTGGATACGAACGCGTGTAACGTGGATATGAATGCGTGTAACGTGGATATGAACGCGTGTAACGTGGATATGAATGCGTGTAACGTGAATATGAACGCGTGTAACATGTGGACATGAACGCGTGTAACGTGGATTTGAACGCGTGTAACGTGGATATGAACGCGTGTAACGTGTGGATATGAACACGTGTACATGTGGATACGAACACGTGTACATGTGGATATGAACGCGTGTAACGTGGATACAAACACGTGTAACGTGGATATGAATACGTGTAACGTGGATATGAACACGTGTAACGTGGATATGAACGCATGTAACGTGGATATGAACGCGTGTAACGTGGATATGAACGCGTGTAACGTGGATATGAACGCGTGTAACATGTGGATACGAACACGGTTAACGTGGATATGAACACGTGTAACGTGGATATGAACACGTGTAACATTTCGATATAAACACGTGTAACGTGGATATGAACATGTGTAACATGTGGATACGAACACGTGTACCGTGGACATGAACACATGTAACATGTGGATACGAACACGTGTACATGTGGATACTAACACATGTAACGTGGATAAGAACACGTGTAACATGTGGATACGAACACGTGTACATGTGGATACGAACACGTGTACATGTGGATACGAACACGTGTACATGTGGATACGAACACGGTTAACGTGGATATGAACACGTGTAACGTGGATATGAATACGTGTAACGTGGATATGAATACGTGTAACATATGGATACGAACACGTGTAACGTGGACATGAACGCGTGTAACATGTGGACATGAACGCGTGTAACGTGGATATGAACGCGTGTGGCATGTGGATATGAACGCGTGTAACGTGGATATGAACGCGTGTGGCATGTGGATATGAACGCGTGTAACGTGGATATGAACGCGTGTGGCATGTGGATATGAACGCGTGTAACGTGGATATGAATACGTGTAACATGTGGATACGAACACGTGTAACGTGGATATGAACGCGTGTGGCATGTGGATATGAACGCGTGTAACGTGGATATGAACGCGTGTGGCATGTGGATATGAACGCGTGTAACGTGGATATGAACGCGTGTAACATGTGGATACGAACACGTGTACATGTGGATATGAACGCGTGTAACGTGGATACAAACACGTGTAACGTGGATATGAACACGTGTAACGTGGATACGAACACGTGTAACGTGGATATGAATACGTGTAACGTGGATATGAACACGTGTAACGTGGATATGAACACGTGTAACGTGGATATGAACACGTGTAACATTTCGATATAAACACGTGTAACGTGGATATGAACATGTGTAACATGTGAATATGAACACGTGTAACGTGGACATGAACACATGTAACATGTGGATATGAACGCGTGTAACGTGGATAAGAACACATGTAACGTGGATACGAACACGTGTAACATGTGGATACGAACACGTGTACATGTGGATACGAACACGTGTACATGTGGATACGAACACGTGTACATGTGGATACGAACACGTGTACATGTGGATACGAACACGGTTAACGTGGATATGAACACGTGTAACATGTGGATATGAACACGTGTAACGTGGACATGAACGCGTGTAACATGTGGACATGAACGCGTGTAACGTGGATATGAACGCGTGTGACATGTGGATATGAACGCGTGTAACGTGGATATGAACGCGTGTAACGTGGATATGAACGCGTGTAACGTGGATATGAATGCGTGTAACATGTGGATATGAACGTGTGTAACGTGGATATGAACATGTGTAACGTGAATATGAACACGTGTAACGTGGACATGAACACATGTAACATGTGGATATGAACGCGTGTAACGTGGATACAAACACATGTAACGTGGAAAAGAACACGTGTAACATGTGGATACGAACACGTGTACATGTGGATACGAACACGTGTACATGTGGATATGAACGCGTGTAACGTGGATATGAATGCGTGTAACGTGGATATGAACACGTGTAACATTTCGATATGAACACGTGTAACGTGGATATGAACATGTGTAACGTGGATATGAACATGTGTAACGTGAATATGAACGCGTGTAACATGTGGACATGAACGCGTGTAACATGTGGATACGAACACGTGTAACGTGGATATGAATACGTGTAACATTTCGATATGAACACGTGTAACGTGGATATGAACATGTGTAACGTGGATATGAACATGTGTAACGTGAATATGAACGCGTGTAACATGTGGACATGAACATGTGTAACGTGGATATGAACATGTGTAACGTGAATATGAACGCGTGTAACGTGGATACGAACGCGTGTAACATGTGGATACGAACACGTGTAACGTGGATATGAACACGTGTAACATTTCGATATGAACACGTGTAACGTGGATATGAACATGTGTAACGTGGATATGAACATGTGTAACGTGAATATGAACGCGTGTAACATGTGGACATGAACGCGTGTAACGTGGATATGAACGCGTGTAACGTGGATATGAACGCGTGTGGCATGTGGATATGAACGCGTGTAACGTGAATATGAACGCGTGTAACGTGGATATGAACGCGTGTAACGTGGATATGAACACGTGTAACGTGGATACAAACACGGTTAACGTGGATATGAATACGTGTAACATGTGGATACGAACACGTGTAACGTGGACATGAACGCGTGTAACATGTGGATACGAACACGTGTACATGTGGATATGAACGCGTGTAACGTGGATACAAACACGTGTAACGTGGATATGAATACGTGTAACGTGGATATGAACACGTGTAACGTGGATATGAACGCGTGTAACGTGGATATGAACGCGTGTAACGTGGATATGAATGCGTGTAACATGTGGATATGAACGTGTGTAACGTGGATATGAACATGTGTAACATGTGAATATGAACACGTGTAACGTGGACATGAACACATGTAACATGTGGATATGAACGCGTGTAACGTGGATAAGAACACATGTAACGTGGATAAGAACACGTGTAACATGTGGATACGAACACGTGTACATGTGGATACGAACACGTGTACATGTGGATACGAACACGTGTACATGTGGATACTAACACGGTTAACGTGGATACGAACACGGTTAACGTGGATATGAACACATGTAACGTGGATATGAACGCGTGTAACCTGGATATGAATGCGTGTAACGTGGATATGAACGCGTGTAACGTGGATATGAATGCGTGTAACGTGGATATGAACGCGTGTAACGTGGATATGAATGCGTGTAACGTGAATATGAACGCGTGTAACATGTGGAAATGAACGCGTGTAACGTGGATTTGAACGCGTGTAACGTGGATATGAACGCGTGTAACGTGTGGATATGAACACGTGTACATGTGGATACGAACACGTGTACATGTGGATATGAACGCGTGTAACGTGGATACAAACACGTGTAACGTGGATATGAATACGTGTAACGTGGATATGAACACGTGTAACGTGGATATGAACGCGTGTAACGTGGATATGAACGCGTGTAACGTGGATATGAACGCGTGTAACGTGAATATGAACGTGTGTAACATGTGGATATGAACACGTGTACATGTGGATACGAACACGTGTACATGTGGATATGAACGCGTGAAACGTGGATACAAACACGTGTAACGTGGATATGAATACGTGTAACGTGGATATGAACACGTGTAACGTGGATATGAACGCATGTAACGTGGATATGAACGCGTGTAACGTGGATATGAACGCGTGTAACGTGGATATGAACGCGTGTAACATGTGGATACGAACACGGTTAACGTGGATATGAACACGTGTAACGTGGATATGAACACGTGTAACATTTCGATATAAACACGTGTAACGTGGATATGAACATGTGTAACATGTGAATATGAACACGTGTAACGTGGACATGAACACATGTAACATGTGGATATGAACGCGTGTAACGTGGATAAGAACACATGTAACGTGGATAAGAACACGTGTAACATGTGGATACGAACACGTGTACATGTGGATACGAACACGTGTACATGTGGATACGAACACGTGTACATGTGGATACGAACACGGTTAACGTGGATATGAACACGTGTAACGTGGATATGAATACGTGTAACGTGGATATGAATACGTGTAACATATGGATACGAACACGTGTAACGTGGACATGAACGCGTGTAACATGTGGACATGAACGCGTGTAACGTGGATATGAACGCGTGTGGCATGTGGATATGAACGCGTGTAACGTGGATATGAACGCGTGTGGCATGTGGATATGAACGCGTGTAACGTGGATATGAAAGCGTGTGGCATGTGGATATGAACGCGTGTAACGTGGATATGAACGCGTGTGGCATGTGGATATGAACGCGTGTGGCATGTGGATATGAACGCGTGTAACGTGGATATGAACGCGTGTGACATGTGGATATGAACGCGTGTGACATGTGGATATGAACGCCTGTAACATGTGGATATGAACGCGTGTAACGTGGATACAAACACATGTAACGTGGATAAGAACACGTGAAACATGTGGATACGAACACGTGTACATGTGGATACGAACACGTGTACATGTGGATATGAACGCGTGTAACGTGGATACAAACACGTGTAACGTGGATATGAACACGTGTAACGTGGATATGAACGCGTGTAACATGTGGACATGAACGCGTGTAACGTGGATATGAACGCGTGTGGCATGTGGATATGAACGCGTGTAACGTGGATATGAATACGTGTAACATGTGGATACGAACACGTGTAACGTGGATATGAACGCGTGTGGCATGTGGATATGAACGCGTGTAACGTGGATATGAACGCGTGTAACGTGGATATGAACGCGTGTAACGTGGATATGAACGCGTGTGACATGTGGATATGAACGCCTGTAACATGTGGATATGAACGCGTGTAACGTGGATACAAACACATGTAACATGGATAAGAACACGTGTACATGTGGATACGAACACGTGTACATGTGGATATGAACGCGTGTAACGTGGATATGAATGCGTGTAACGTGGATATGAACGCGTGTAACGTGGATATGAATGCGTGTAACGTGAATATGAACGCGTGTAACATGTGGACATGAACGCGTGTAACGTGGATTTGAACGCGTGTAACGTGGATATGAACGCGTGTAACGTGGATATGAACGCGTGTAACGTGTGGATATGAACACGTGTACATGTGGATACGAACACGTGTACATGTGGATATGAACGCGTGTAACGTGGATACAAACACGTGTAACGTGGATACGAATACATGTAACGTGGATATGAACACGTGTAACGTGGATATGAACGCATGTAACGTGGATATGAACGCGTGTAACGTGGATATGAACGCGTGTAACGTGGATATGAACGCGTGTAACATGTGGATACGAACACGGTTAACGTGGATATGAACACGTGTAACGTGGATATGAACACGTGTAACATTTCGATATAAACACGTGTAACGTGGATATGAACACGTGTAACATGTGGATACGAACACGTGTACCGTGGACATGAACACATGTAACATGTGGATACGAACACGTGTACATGTGGATACTAACACATGTAACGTGGATAAGAACACGTGTAACATGTGGATACGAACACGTGTACATGTGGATACGAACACGTGTACATGTGGATACGAACACGTGTACATGTGGATACGAACACGGTTAACGTGGATATGAACACGTGTAACGTGGATATGAATACGTGTAACGTGGATATGAATACGTGTAACATATGGATACGAACACGTGTAACGTGGACATGAACGCGTGTAACATGTGGACATGAACGCGTGTAACGTGGATATGAACGCGTGTGGCATGTGGATATGAACGCGTGTAACGTGGATATGAACGCGTGTAACGTGGATATGAACGCGTGTGGCATGTGGATATGAACGCGTGTAACGTGGATATGAACGCGTGTGGCATGTGGATATGAACGCGTGTAACGTGGATATGAATACGTGTAACATGTGGATACGAACATGTGTAACGTGGATATGAACGCGTGTGGCATGTGGATATGAACGCGTGTAACGTGGATATGAACGCGTGTGGCATGTGGATATGAACGCGTGTAACGTGGATATGAACGCGTGTAACATGTGGATACGAACACGTGTACATGTGGATATGAACGCGTGTAACGTGGATACAAACACGTGTAACGTGGATATGAATACGTGTAACGTGGATATGAACACGTGTAACGTGGATATGAACACGTGTAACATTTCGATATAAACACGTGTAACGTGGATATGAACATGTGTAACATGTGAATATGAACACGTGTAACGTGGACATGAACACATGTAACATGTGGATATGAACGCGTGTAACGTGGATAAGAACACATGTAACGTGGATACGAACACGTGTAACATGTGGATACGAACACGTGTACATGTGGATACGAACACGTGTACATGTGGATACGAACACGTGTACATGTGGATACGAACACGTGTACATGTGGATACGAACACGGTTAACGTGGATATGAACACGTGTAACATGTGGATATGAACACGTGTAACGTGGACATGAACGCGTGTAACATGTGGACATGAACGCGTGTAACGTGGATATGAACGCGTGTGACATGTGGATATGAACGCGTGTAACGTGGATATGAACGCGTGTAACGTGGATATGAACGCGTGTAACGTGGATATGAACGCGTGTGGCATGTGGATATGAACGCGTGTAACGTGGATATGAACGCGTGTAACGTGGATATGAACGCGTGTAACGTGGATATGAACGCGTGTAACGTGGATATTAACGCGTGTAACGTGGATATGAACGCGTGTAACGTGGATAAAAACACATGTAACGTGGATAAGAACACGTGTAACATGTGGATACGAACACGTGTACATGTGGATACGAACACGTGTACATGTGGATATGAACGCGTGTAACGTGGATACAAACACGTGTAACGTGGATATGAATACGTGTAACGTGGATATGAACACGTGTAACGTGGATATGAACGCGTGTAACGTGGATATGAACGCGTGTAACATGTGGATATGAACGCGTGTAACGTGGATATGAACGCGTGTAACGTGTGGATATGAACACGTGTACATGTGGATACGAACACGTGTACATGTGGATATGAACGCGTGTAACGTGGATACAAACACGTGTAACGTGGATATGAATACGTGTAACGTGGATATGAACACGTGTAACGTGGATATGAACGCATGTAACGTGGATATGAACGCGTGTAACGTGGATATGAACGCGTGTAACGTGGATATGAACGCGTGTAACATGTGGATACGAACACGGTTAACGTGGATATGAACACGTGTAACGTGGATATGAACACGTGTAACATTTCGATATAAACACGTGTAACGTGGATATGAACATGTGTAACATGTGAATACGAACACGTGTAACGTGGATATGAACGCGTGTGGCATGTGGATATGAACGCGTGTAACGTGGATATGAACGCGTGTGGCATGTGGATATGAACGCGTGTAACGTGGATATGAACGCGTGTAACATGTGGATACGAACACGTGTACATGTGGATATGAACGCGTGTAACGTGGATACAAACACGTGTAACGTGGATATGAATACGTGTAACGTGGATATGAACACGTGTAACGTGGATATGAACACGTGTAACGTGGATATGAACACGTGTAACATTTCGATATAAACACGTGTAACGTGGATATGAACATGTGTAACATGTGAATATGAACACGTGTAACGTGGACATGAACACATGTAACATGTGGATATGAACGCGTGTAACGTGGATAAGAACACATGTAACGTGGATAAGAACACGTGTAACATGTGGATACGAACACGTGTACATGTGGATACGAACACGTGTACATGTGGATACGAACACGTGTACATGTGGATACGAACACGTGTACATGTGGATACGAACACGGTTAACGTGGATATGAACACGTGTAACGTGGATATGAATACGTGTAACGTGGATATGAATACGTGTAACATGTGGATATGAACACGTGTAACGTGGACATGAACGCGTGTAACATGTGGACATGAACGCGTGTAACGTGGATATGAACGCGTGTGACATGTGGATATGAACGCGTGTAACGTGGATATGAACGCGTGTGGCATGTGGATATGAACGCGTGTAACGTGGATATGAACGCGTGTGGCATGTGGATATGAACGCGTGTAACGTGGATATGAACGCGTGTGGCATGTGGATATGAACGCGTGTAACGTGGATATGAACGCGTGTAACGTGGATATGAACGCGTGTAACGTGGATATGAACGCGTGTAACGTGGATATGAACGCGTGTAACGTGGATATTAACGCGTGTAACGTGGATATGAACGCGTGTAACGTGGATAAAAACACATGTAACGTGGATAAGAACACGTGTAACATGTGGATACGAACACGTGTACATGTGGATACGAACACGTGTACATGTGGATATGAACGCGTGTAACGTGGATACAAACACGTGTAACGTGGATATGAATACGTGTAACGTGGATATGAACACGTGTAACGTGGATATGAACGCGTGTAACGTGGATATGAACGCGTGTAACGTGGATACAAACACATGTAACGTGGATAAGAACACGTGTAACATGTGGATACGAACACGTGTACATGTGGATACGAACACGTGTACATGTGGATATGAACGCGTGTAACGTGGATATGAATGCGTGTAACGTGGATATGAACACGTGTAACATTTCGATATGAACACGTGTAACGTGGATATGAACATGTGTAACGTGGATATGAACATGTGTAACGTGAATATGAACGCGTGTAACATGTGGACATGAACGCGTGTAACATGTGGATACGAACACGTGTAACGTGGATATCAACACGTGTAACATTTCGATATGAACACGTGTAACGTGGATATGAACATGTGTAACGTGGATATGAACATGTGTAACGTGAATATGAACGCGTGTAACATGTGGACATGAACATGTGTAACGTGGATATGAACATGTGTAACGTGAATATGAACGCGTGTAACATGTGGATACGAACGCGTGTAACATGTGGATACGAACACGTGTAACATTTCGATATGAACACGTGTAACGTGGATATGAACATGTGTAACGTGGATATGAACATGTGTAACGTGAATATGAACGCGTGTAACATGTGGACATGAACGCGTGTAACGTGGATATGAACGCGTGTAACGTGGATATGAACGCGTGTGGCATGTGGATATGAACGCGTGTAACGTGGATATGAACGCGTGTAACGTGGATATGAACACGTGTAACGTGGATATGAACACGTGTAACGTGGATACAAACACGGTTAACGTGGATATGAATACGTGTAACATGTGGATACGAACACGTGTAACGTGGACATGAACGCGTGTAACATGTGGATACGAACACGTGTACATGTGGATATGAACGCGTGTAACGTGGATACAAACACGTGTAACGTGGATATGAATACGTGTAACGTGGATATGAACATGTGTAACATGTGAATATGAACACGTGTAACGTGGACATGAACACATGTAACATGTGGATATGAACGCGTGTAACGTGGATAAGAACACATGTAACGTGGATAAGAACACGTGTAACATGTGGATACGAACACGTGTACATGTGGATACGAACACGTGTACATGTGGATACGAACACGTGTACATGTGGATACGAACACGTGTACATGTGGATACGAACACGGTTAACGTGGATATGAACACGTGTAACGTGGATATGAATACGTGTAACGTGGATATGAATACGTGTAACATGTGGATACGAACACGTGTAACGTGGACATGAACGCGTGTAACGTGGATATGAACGCGTGTAACGTGGATATGAACGCGTGTGGCATGTGGATATGAACGCGTGTAACGTGGATATGAACGCGTGTAACATGTGGACATGAACGCGTGTAACGTGGATATGAACGCGTGTGGCATGTGGATATGAACGCGTGTGGCATGTGGATATGAACGCGTGTAACGTGGATATGAACGCGTGTAACGTGGATATGAACGCGTGTAACGTGGATATGAACGCGTGTAACGTGAATATGAACGTGTGTAACATGTGGATACGAACACGTGTAACGTGGACATGAACGCGTGTAACATGTGGATACGAACACGTGTACATGTGGATATGAACGCGTGTAACGTGGATACAAACACGTGTAACGTGGATATGAATACGTGTAACGTGGATATGAACACGTGTAACGTGGATATGAACGCGTGTAACGTGGATATGAACGCGTGTAACGTGGATATGAATGCGTGTAACATGTGGATATGAACGTGTGTAACGTGGATATGAACATGTGTAACATGTGAATATGAACACGTGTAACGTGGACATGAACACATGTAACATGTGGATATGAACGCGTGTAACGTGGATAAGAACACATGTAACGTGGATAAGAACACGTGTAACATGTGGATACGAACACGTGTACATGTGGATACGAACACGTGTACATGTGGATACGAACACGTGTACATGTGGATACTAACACGGTTAACGTGGATACGAACACGGTTAACGTGGATATGAACACATGTAACGTGGATATGAACGCGTGTAACCTGGATATGAATGCGTGTAACGTGGATATGAACGCGTGTAACGTGGATATGAATGCGTGTAACGTGGATATGAACGCGTGTAACGTGGATATGAATGCGTGTAACGTGAATATGAACGCGTGTAACATGTGGAAATGAACGCGTGTAACGTGGATTTGAACGCGTGTAACGTGGATATGAACGCGTGTAACGTGTGGATATGAACACGTGTACATGTGGATACGAACACGTGTACATGTGGATATGAACGCGTGTAACGTGGATACAAACACGTGTAACGTGGATATGAATACGTGTAACGTGGATATGAACACGTGTAACGTGGATATGAACGCGTGTAACGTGGATATGAACGCGTGTAACGTGGATATGAACGCGTGTAACGTGAATATGAACGTGTGTAACATGTGGATATGAACACGTGTACATGTGGATACGAACACGTGTACATGTGGATATGAACGCGTGAAACGTGGATACAAACACGTGTAACGTGGATATGAATACGTGTAACGTGGATATGAACGCGTGTGGCATGTGGATATGAACGCGTGTGGCATGTGGATATGAACGCGTGTAACGTGGATATGAACGCGTGTGACATGTGGATATGAACGCGTGTGACATGTGGATACGAACACGGTTAACGTGGATATGAACACGTGTAACGTGGATATGAATACGTGTAACGTGGATATGAATACGTGTAACATGTGGATATGAACACGTGTAACGTGGACATGAACGCGTGTAACATGTGGACATGAACGCGTGTAACGTGGATATGAACGCGTGTAACATGTGGATACGAACACGTGTAACGTGGACATGAACGCGTGTAACATGTGGATACGAACACGTGTACATGTGGATATGAACGCGTGTAACGTGGATACAAACACGTGTAACGTGGATATGAATACGTGTAACGTGGATATGAACACGTGTAACGTGGATATGAACGCGTGTAACGTGGATATGAACGCGTGTAACGTGGATATGAATGCGTGTAACATGTGGATATGAACGTGTGTAACGTGGATATGAACATGTGTAACATGTGAATATGAACACGTGTAACGTGGACATGAACACATGTAACATGTGGATATGAACGCGTGTAACGTGGATAAGAACACATGTAACGTGGATAAGAACACGTGTAACATGTGGATACGAACACGTGTACATGTGGATACGAACACGTGTACATGTGGATACGAACACGTGTACATGTGGATACTAACACGGTTAACGTGGATACGAACACGGTTAACGTGGATATGAACACATGTAACGTGGATATGAACGCGTGTAACCTGGATATGAATGCGTGTAACGTGGATATGAACGCGTGTAACGTGGATATGAATGCGTGTAACGTGGATATGAACGCGTGTAACGTGGATATGAATGCGTGTAACGTGAATATGAACGCGTGTAACATGTGGAAATGAACGCGTGTAACGTGGATTTGAACGCGTGTAACGTGGATATGAACGCGTGTAACGTGTGGATATGAACACGTGTACATGTGGATACGAACACGTGTACATGTGGATATGAACGCGTGTAACGTGGATACAAACACGTGTAACGTGGATATGAATACGTGTAACGTGGATATGAACACGTGTAACGTGGATATGAACGCGTGTAACGTGGATATGAACGCGTGTAACGTGGATATGAACGCGTGTAACGTGAATATGAACGTGTGTAACATGTGGATATGAACACGTGTACATGTGGATACGAACACGTGTACATGTGGATATGAACGCGTGAAATGTGGATACAAACACGTGTAACGTGGATATGAATACGTGTAACGTGGATATGAACACGTGTAACGTGGATATGAACGCATGTAACGTGGATATGAACGCGTGTAACGTGGATATGAACGCGTGTAACGTGGATATGAACGCGTGTAACATGTGGATACGAACACGGTTAACGTGGATATGAACACGTGTAACGTGGATATGAACACGTGTAACATTTCGATATAAACACGTGTAACGTGGATATGAACATGTGTAACATGTGAATATGAACACGTGTAACGTGGACATGAACACATGTAACATGTGGATATGAACGCGTGTAACGTGGATAAGAACACATGTAACGTGGATAAGAACACGTGTAACATGTGGATACGAACACGTGTACATGTGGATACGAACACGTGTACATGTGGATACGAACACGTGTACATGTGGATACGAACACGGTTAACGTGGATATGAACACGTGTAACGTGGATATGAATACGTGTAACGTGGATATGAATACGTGTAACATATGGATACGAACACGTGTAACGTGGACATGAACGCGTGTAACATGTGGACATGAACGCGTGTAACGTGGATATGAACGCGTGTGGCATGTGGATATGAACGCGTGTGACATGTGGATATGAACGCCTGTAACATGTGGATATGAACGCGTGTAACGTGGATACAAACACATGTAACGTGGATAAGAACACGTGAAACATGTGGATACGAACACGTGTACATGTGGATACGAACACGTGTACATGTGGATATGAACGCGTGTAACGTGGATACAAACACGTGTAACGTGGATATGAACACGTGTAACGTGGATATGAACGCGTGTAACATGTGGACATGAACGCGTGTAACGTGGATATGAACGCGTGTGGCATGTGGATATGAACGCGTGTAACGTGGATATGAATACGTGTAACATGTGGATACGAACACGTGTAACGTGGATATGAACGCGTGTGGCATGTGGATATGAACGCGTGTAACGTGGATATGAACGCGTGTAACGTGGATATGAACGCGTGTAACGTGGATATGAACGCGTGTGACATGTGGATATGAACGCCTGTAACATGTGGATATGAACGCGTGTAACGTGGATACAAACACATGTAACATGGATAAGAACACGTGTACATGTGGATACGAACACGTGTACATGTGGATATGAACGCGTGTAACGTGGATATGAATGCGTGTAACGTGGATATGAACGCGTGTAACGTGGATATGAATGCGTGTAACGTGAATATGAACGCGTGTAACATGTGGACATGAACGCGTGTAACGTGGATTTGAACGCGTGTAACGTGGATATGAACGCGTGTAACGTGGATATGAACGCGTGTAACGTGTGGATATGAACACGTGTACATGTGGATACGAACACGTGTACATGTGGATATGAACGCGTGTAACGTGGATACAAACACGTGTAACGTGGATACGAATACATGTAACGTGGATATGAACACGTGTAACGTGGATATGAACGCATGTAACGTGGATATGAACGCGTGTAACGTGGATATGAACGCGTGTAACGTGGATATGAACGCGTGTAACATGTGGATACGAACACGGTTAACGTGGATATGAACACGTGTAACGTGGATATGAACACGTGTAACATTTCGATATAAACACGTGTAACGTGGATATGAACACGTGTAACATGTGGATACGAACACGTGTACCGTGGACATGAACACATGTAACATGTGGATACGAACACGTGTACATGTGGATACTAACACATGTAACGTGGATAAGAACACGTGTAACATGTGGATACGAACACGTGTACATGTGGATACGAACACGTGTACATGTGGATACGAACACGTGTACATGTGGATACGAACACGGTTAACGTGGATATGAACACGTGTAACGTGGATATGAATACGTGTAACGTGGATATGAATACGTGTAACATATGGATACGAACACGTGTAACGTGGACATGAACGCGTGTAACATGTGGACATGAACGCGTGTAACGTGGATATGAACGCGTGTGGCATGTGGATATGAACGCGTGTAACGTGGATATGAACGCGTGTAACGTGGATATGAACGCGTGTGGCATGTGGATATGAACGCGTGTAACGTGGATATGAACGCGTGTGGCATGTGGATATGAACGCGTGTAACGTGGATATGAATACGTGTAACATGTGGATACGAACATGTGTAACGTGGATATGAACGCGTGTGGCATGTGGATATGAACGCGTGTAACGTGGATATGAACGCGTGTGGCATGTGGATATGAACGCGTGTAACGTGGATATGAACGCGTGTAACATGTGGATACGAACACGTGTACATGTGGATATGAACGCGTGTAACGTGGATACAAACACGTGTAACGTGGATATGAATACGTGTAACGTGGATATGAACACGTGTAACGTGGATATGAACACGTGTAACATTTCGATATAAACACGTGTAACGTGGATATGAACATGTGTAACATGTGAATATGAACACGTGTAACGTGGACATGAACACATGTAACATGTGGATATGAACGCGTGTAACGTGGATAAGAACACATGTAACGTGGATACGAACACGTGTAACATGTGGATACGAACACGTGTACATGTGGATACGAACACGTGTACATGTGGATACGAACACGTGTACATGTGGATACGAACACGTGTACATGTGGATACGAACACGGTTAACGTGGATATGAACACGTGTAACATGTGGATATGAACACGTGTAACGTGGACATGAACGCGTGTAACATGTGGACATGAACGCGTGTAACGTGGATATGAACGCGTGTGACATGTGGATATGAACGCGTGTAACGTGGATATGAACGCGTGTAACGTGGATATGAACGCGTGTAACGTGGATATGAACGCGTGTGGCATGTGGATATGAACGCGTGTAACGTGGATATGAACGCGTGTAACGTGGATATGAACGCGTGTAACGTGGATATGAACGCGTGTAACGTGGATATTAACGCGTGTAACGTGGATATGAACGCGTGTAACGTGGATAAAAACACATGTAACGTGGATAAGAACACGTGTAACATGTGGATACGAACACGTGTACATGTGGATACGAACACGTGTACATGTGGATATGAACGCGTGTAACGTGGATACAAACACGTGTAACGTGGATATGAATACGTGTAACGTGGATATGAACACGTGTAACGTGGATATGAACGCGTGTAACGTGGATATGAACGCGTGTAACATGTGGATATGAACGCGTGTAACGTGGATATGAACGCGTGTAACGTGTGGATATGAACACGTGTACATGTGGATACGAACACGTGTACATGTGGATATGAACGCGTGTAACGTGGATACAAACACGTGTAACGTGGATATGAATACGTGTAACGTGGATATGAACACGTGTAACGTGGATATGAACGCATGTAACGTGGATATGAACGCGTGTAACGTGGATATGAACGCGTGTAACGTGGATATGAACGCGTGTAACATGTGGATACGAACACGGTTAACGTGGATATGAACACGTGTAACGTGGATATGAACACGTGTAACATTTCGATATAAACACGTGTAACGTGGATATGAACATGTGTAACATGTGAATACGAACACGTGTAACGTGGATATGAACGCGTGTGGCATGTGGATATGAACGCGTGTAACGTGGATATGAACGCGTGTGGCATGTGGATATGAACGCGTGTAACGTGGATATGAACGCGTGTAACATGTGGATACGAACACGTGTACATGTGGATATGAACGCGTGTAACGTGGATACAAACACGTGTAACGTGGATATGAATACGTGTAACGTGGATATGAACACGTGTAACGTGGATATGAACACGTGTAACGTGGATATGAACACGTGTAACATTTCGATATAAACACGTGTAACGTGGATATGAACATGTGTAACATGTGAATATGAACACGTGTAACGTGGACATGAACACATGTAACATGTGGATATGAACGCGTGTAACGTGGATAAGAACACATGTAACGTGGATAAGAACACGTGTAACATGTGGATACGAACACGTGTACATGTGGATACGAACACGTGTACATGTGGATACGAACACGTGTACATGTGGATACGAACACGTGTACATGTGGATACGAACACGGTTAACGTGGATATGAACACGTGTAACGTGGATATGAATACGTGTAACGTGGATATGAATACGTGTAACATGTGGATATGAACACGTGTAACGTGGACATGAACGCGTGTAACATGTGGACATGAACGCGTGTAACGTGGATATGAACGCGTGTGACATGTGGATATGAACGCGTGTAACGTGGATATGAACGCGTGTGGCATGTGGATATGAACGCGTGTAACGTGGATATGAACGCGTGTGGCATGTGGATATGAACGCGTGTAACGTGGATATGAACGCGTGTGGCATGTGGATATGAACGCGTGTAACGTGGATATGAACGCGTGTAACGTGGATATGAACGCGTGTAACGTGGATATGAACGCGTGTAACGTGGATATGAACGCGTGTAACGTGGATATTAACGCGTGTAACGTGGATATGAACGCGTGTAACGTGGATAAAAACACATGTAACGTGGATAAGAACACGTGTAACATGTGGATACGAACACGTGTACATGTGGATACGAACACGTGTACATGTGGATATGAACGCGTGTAACGTGGATACAAACACGTGTAACGTGGATATGAATACGTGTAACGTGGATATGAACACGTGTAACGTGGATATGAACGCGTGTAACGTGGATATGAACGCGTGTAACGTGGATACAAACACATGTAACGTGGATAAGAACACGTGTAACATGTGGATACGAACACGTGTACATGTGGATACGAACACGTGTACATGTGGATATGAACGCGTGTAACGTGGATATGAATGCGTGTAACGTGGATATGAACACGTGTAACATTTCGATATGAACACGTGTAACGTGGATATGAACATGTGTAACGTGGATATGAACATGTGTAACGTGAATATGAACGCGTGTAACATGTGGACATGAACGCGTGTAACATGTGGATACGAACACGTGTAACGTGGATATCAACACGTGTAACATTTCGATATGAACACGTGTAACGTGGATATGAACATGTGTAACGTGGATATGAACATGTGTAACGTGAATATGAACGCGTGTAACATGTGGACATGAACATGTGTAACGTGGATATGAACATGTGTAACGTGAATATGAACGCGTGTAACATGTGGATACGAACGCGTGTAACATGTGGATACGAACACGTGTAACATTTCGATATGAACACGTGTAACGTGGATATGAACATGTGTAACGTGGATATGAACATGTGTAACGTGAATATGAACGCGTGTAACATGTGGACATGAACGCGTGTAACGTGGATATGAACGCGTGTAACGTGGATATGAACGCGTGTGGCATGTGGATATGAACGCGTGTAACGTGGATATGAACGCGTGTAACGTGGATATGAACACGTGTAACGTGGATATGAACACGTGTAACGTGGATACAAACACGGTTAACGTGGATATGAATACGTGTAACATGTGGATACGAACACGTGTAACGTGGACATGAACGCGTGTAACATGTGGATACGAACACGTGTACATGTGGATATGAACGCGTGTAACGTGGATACAAACACGTGTAACGTGGATATGAATACGTGTAACGTGGATATGAACATGTGTAACATGTGAATATGAACACGTGTAACGTGGACATGAACACATGTAACATGTGGATATGAACGCGTGTAACGTGGATAAGAACACATGTAACGTGGATAAGAACACGTGTAACATGTGGATACGAACACGTGTACATGTGGATACGAACACGTGTACATGTGGATACGAACACGTGTACATGTGGATACGAACACGTGTACATGTGGATACGAACACGGTTAACGTGGATATGAACACGTGTAACGTGGATATGAATACGTGTAACGTGGATATGAATACGTGTAACATGTGGATACGAACACGTGTAACGTGGACATGAACGCGTGTAACGTGGATATGAACGCGTGTAACGTGGATATGAACGCGTGTGGCATGTGGATATGAACGCGTGTAACGTGGATATGAACGCGTGTAACATGTGGACATGAACGCGTGTAACGTGGATATGAACGCGTGTGGCATGTGGATATGAACGCGTGTGGCATGTGGATATGAACGCGTGTAACGTGGATATGAACGCGTGTAACGTGGATATGAACGCGTGTGGCATGTGGATATGAACGCGTGTAACGTGGATATGAACGCGTGTGGCATGTGGATATGAACGCGTGTAACGTGGATATGAACGCGTGTAACGTGGATATTAACGCGTGTAACCTGGATATGAACGCGTGTGACATGTGGATATGAACGCCTGTAACATGTGGATATGAACGCGTGTAACGTGGATACAAACACATGTAACGTGGATAAGAACACGTGTAACATGTGGATACGAACACGTGTACATGTGGATACGAACACGTGTACATGTGGATATGAACGCGTGTAACGTGGATACGAACACGTGTAACGTGGATATGAACACGTGTAACATTTCGATATGAACACGTGTAACGTGGATATGAACGCGTGTAACATGTGGACATGAACGCGTGTAACGTGGATATGAACGCGTGTAACGTGGATATGAACGCGTGTAACGTGGATATGAACGCGTGTAACGTGTGGATATGAACACGTGTGACATGTGGATATGAACGCGTGTAACGTGGATATAAACACGTGTAACGTGGATACAAACACGGTTAACGTGGATATGAATACGTGTAACATGTGGATACGAACACGTGTAACGTGGACATGAACGCGTGTAACATGTGGATACGAACACGTGTACATGTGGATATGAACGCGTGTAACGTGGATACAAACACGTGTAACGTGGATATGAATACGTGTAACGTGGATATGAACACGTGTAACGTGGATATGAACGCGTGTAACGTGGATATGAACGCGTGTAACGTGGATATGAATGCGTGTAACATGTGGATATGAACGCGTGTAACGTGGATATGAACATGTGTAACATGTGAATATGAACACGTGTAACGTGGACATGAACACATGTAACATGTGGATATGAACGCGTGTAACGTGGATAAGAACACATGTAACGTGGATAAGAACACGTGTAACATGTGGATACGAACACGTGTACATGTGGATACGAACACGTGTACATGTGGATACGAACACGTGTACATGTGGATACGAACACGTGTACATGTGGATACGAACACGTGTACATGTGGATACGAACACGGTTAACGTGGATATGAACACGTGTAACGTGGATATGAATACGTGTAACGTGGATATGAATACGTGTAACATGTGGATACGAACGCGTGTAACATGTGGACATGAACGCGTGTAACATGTGGACATGAACGCGTGTAACGTGGATATGAACGCGTGTAACGTGGATATGAACGCGTGTGGCATGTGGATATGAACGCGTGTAACGTGGATATGAACGCGTGTAACATGTGGACATGAACGCGTGTAACGTGGATATGAACGCGTGTAACGTGGATATGAACGCGTGTGGCATGTGGATATGAACGCGTGTGGCATGTGGATATGAACGCGTGTAACGTGGATATGAACGCGTGTGGCATGTGGATATGAACGCGTGTAACGTTGATATGAACGCGTGTGGCATGTGGATATGAACGCGTGTGGCATGTGGATATGAACGCGTGTAACGTGGATATGAACGCGTGTAACGTGGATATTAACGCGTGTAACCTGGATATGAACGCGTGTGACGTGGATATGAACGCCTGTAACATGTGGATATGAACGCGTGTAACGTGGATACAAACACATGTAACGTGGATAAGAACACGTGTAACGTGGATACGAACACGTGTACATGTGGATATGAACGCGTGTAACGTGGATACGAACACGTGTAACGTGGATATGAACACGTGTAACATTTCGATATGAACACGTGTAACGTGGATATGAACGCGTGTAACATGTGGACATGAACGCGTGTAACGTGGATATGAACGCGTGTGGCATGTGGATATGAACACGTGTAACGTGGATATGAATACGTGTAACGTGGATATGAACACGTGTAACGTGGATATGAACGCGTGTAACATGTGGACATGAACGCGTGTAACGTGGATATGAACGCGTGTAACGTGGATATGAACGCGTGTAACGTGGATATGAACGCGTGTAACGTGTGGATATGAACACGTGTGACATGTGGATATGAACGCGTGTAACGTGGATATGAACACGTGTAACGTGGATACAAACACGGTTAACGTGGATATGAATACGTGTAACATGTGGATACGAACACGTGTAACGTGGACATGAACGCGTGTAACATGTGGATACGAACACGTGTACATGTGGATATGAACGCGTGTAACATGTGGATACGAACACGTGTACATGTGGATATGAACGCGTGTAACGTGGATACAAACACGTGTAACGTGGATATGAATACGTGTAACGTGGATATGAACACGTGTAACGTGGATATGAACGCGTGTAACGTGGATATGAACGCGTGTAACGTGGATATGAATGCGTGTAACATGTGGATATGAACGCGTGTAACGTGGATATGAACATGTGTAACATGTGAATATGAACACGTGTAACGTGGACATGAACACATGTAACATGTGGATATGAACGCGTGTAACGTGGATAAGAACACATGTAACGTGGATAAGAACACGTGTAACATGTGGATACGAACACGTGTACATGTGGATACGAACACGTGTACATGTGGATACGAACACGTGTACATGTGGATACGAACACGGTTAACGTGGATATGAACACGTGTAACGTGGATATGAACACGTGTAACGTGGATATGAATACGTGTAACATGTGGATACGAACGCGTGTAACGTGGACATGAACGCGTGTAACATGTGGACATGAACGCGTGTAACATGTGGACATGAACGCGTGTAACGTGGATATGAACGCGTGTAACGTGGATATGAACGCGTGTGGCATGTGGATATGAACGCGTGTAACGTGGATATGAACGCGTGTAACATGTGGACATGAACGCGTGTAACGTGGATATGAACGCGTGTAACGTGGATATGAACGCGTGTGGCATGTGGATATGAACGCGTGTGGCATGTGGATATGAACGCGTGTAACGTGGATATGAACGCGTGTGGCATGTGGATATGAACGCGTGTAACGTTGATATGAACGCGTGTGGCATGTGGATATGAACGCGTGTGGCATGTGGATATGAACGCGTGTAACGTGGATATGAACGCGTGTAACGTGGATATTAACGCGTGTAACCTGGATATGAACGCGTGTGACGTGGATATGAACGCCTGTAACATGTGGATATGAACGCGTGTAACGTGGATACAAACACATGTAACGTGGATAAGAACACGTGTAACGTGGATACGAACACGTGTACATGTGGATATGAACGCGTGTAACGTGGATACGAACACGTGTAACGTGGATATGAACACGTGTAACATTTCGATATGAACACGTGTAACGTGGATATGAACGCGTGTAACATGTGGACATGAACGCGTGTAACGTGGATATGAACACGTGTACATGTGGATACGAACACGTGTACATGTGGATACGAACACGGTTAACGTGGATATGAACGCGTGTAACGTGGATATGAACACGTGTACATGTGGATACGAACACGTGTACATGTGGATACGAACACGGTTAACGTGGATATGAACACGTGTAACGTGGATATGAATACGTGTAACGTGGATATGAATACGTGTAACATATGGATACGAACACGTGTAACGTGGACATGAACGCGTGTAACATGTGGACATGAACGCGTGTAACGTGGATATGAACGCGTGTGGCATGTGGATATGAACGCGTGTAACGTGGATATGAACGCGTGTGGCATGTGGATATGAACGCGTGTAACGTGGATATGAACGCGTGTGGCATGTGGATATGAACGCGTGTAACGTGTGGATATGAACACGTGTGACATGTGGATATGAACGCGTGTAACGTGGATATGAACACGTGTAACGTGGATACAAACACGGTTAACGTGGATATGAATACGTGTAACATGTGGATACGAACACGTGTAACGTGGACATGAACGCGTGTAACATGTGGATACGAACACGTGTACATGTGGATATGAACGCGTGTAACGTGGATACAAACACGTGTAACGTGGATATGAATACGTGTAACGTGGATATGAACACGTGTAACGTGGATATGAACGCGTGTAACGTGGATATGAACGCGTGTAACGTGGATATGAATGCGTGTAACATGTGGATATGAACGCGTGTAACGTGGATATGAACATGTGTAACATGTGAATATGAACACGTGTAACGTGGACATGAACACATGTAACATGTGGATATGAACGCGTGTAACGTGGATAAGAACACATGTAACGTGGATAAGAACACGTGTAACATGTGGATACGAACACGTGTACATGTGGATACGAACACGTGTACATGTGGATACGAACACGTGTACATGTGGATACGAACACGGTTAACGTGGATATGAACACGTGTAACGTGGATATGAACACGTGTAACGTGGATATGAATACGTGTAACATGTGGATACGAACGCGTGTAACGTGGACATGAACGCGTGTAACATGTGGACATGAACGCGTGTAACATGTGGACATGAACGCGTGTAACGTGGATATGAACGCGTGTAACGTGGATATGAACGCGTGTGGCATGTGGATATGAACGCGTGTAACGTGGATATGAACGCGTGTAACATGTGGACATGAACGCGTGTAACGTGGATATGAACGCGTGTAACGTGGATATGAACGCGTGTGGCATGTGGATATGAACGCGTGTGGCATGTGGATATGAACGCGTGTAACGTGGATATGAACGCGTGTGGCATGTGGATATGAACGCGTGTAACGTTGATATGAACGCGTGTGGCATGTGGATATGAACGCGTGTGGCATGTGGATATGAACGCGTGTAACGTGGATATGAACGCGTGTAACGTGGATATTAACGCGTGTAACCTGGATATGAACGCGTGTGACGTGGATATGAACGCCTGTAACATGTGGATATGAACGCGTGTAACGTGGATACAAACACATGTAACGTGGATAAGAACACGTGTAACGTGGATACGAACACGTGTACATGTGGATATGAACGCGTGTAACGTGGATACGAACACGTGTAACGTGGATATGAACACGTGTAACATTTCGATATGAACACGTGTAACGTGGATATGAACGCGTGTAACATGTGGACATGAACGCGTGTAACGTGGATATGAACACGTGTACATGTGGATACGAACACGTGTACATGTGGATACGAACACGGTTAACGTGGATATGAACGCGTGTAACGTGGATATGAACACGTGTACATGTGGATACGAACACGTGTACATGTGGATACGAACACGGTTAACGTGGATATGAACACGTGTAACGTGGATATGAATACGTGTAACGTGGATATGAATACGTGTAACATATGGATACGAACACGTGTAACGTGGACATGAACGCGTGTAACATGTGGACATGAACGCGTGTAACGTGGATATGAACGCGTGTGGCATGTGGACATGAACGCGTGTAACGTGGATATGAACGCGTGTGGCATGTGGATATGAACGCGTGTAACGTGGATATGAACGCGTGTGGCATGTGGATATGAACGCGTGTAACGTGGATATGAACGCGTGTGGCATGTGGATATGAACGCGTGTGGCATGTGGATATGAACGCGTGTAACGTGGATATGAACGCGTGTGACATGTGGATATGAACGCGTGTGACATGTGGATATGAACGCCTGTAACATGTGGATATGAACGCGTGTAACGTGGATACAAACACATGTAACGTGGATAAGAACACGTGAAACATGTGGATACGAACACGTGTACATGTGGATACGAACACGTGTACATGTGGATATGAACGCGTGTAACGTGGATACAAACACGTGTAACGTGGATATGAACACGTGTAACGTGGATATGAACGCGTGTAACATGTGGACATGAACGCGTGTAACGTGGATATGAACGCGTGTGGCATGTGGATATGAACGCGTGTAACGTGGATATGAATACGTGTAACATGTGGATACGAACACGTGTAACGTGGATATGAACGCGTGTGGCATGTGGATATGAACGCGTGTAACGTGGATATGAACGCGTGTAACGTGGATATGAACGCGTGTAACGTGGATATGAACGCGTGTGACATGTGGATATGAACACCTGTAACATGTGGATATGAACGCGTGTAACGTGGATACAAACACATGTAACATGGATAAGAACACGTGTAACATGTGGATACGAACACGTGTACATGTGGATACGAACACGTGTACATGTGGATATGAACGCGTGTAACGTGGATACAAACACGTGTAACGTGGATATGAATACGTGTAACGTGGATATGAACACGTGTAACGTGGATATGAACGCATGTAACGTGGATATGAACGCGTGTAACGTGGATATGAACGCGTGTAACGTGGATATGAACGCGTGTAACATGTGGATACGAACACGGTTAACGTGGATATGAACACGTGTAACGTGGATATGAACACGTGTAACATTTCGATATAAACACGTGTAACGTGGATATGAACATGTGTAACATGTGGATACGAACACGTGTACCGTGGACATGAACACATGTAACATGTGGATACGAACACGTGTACATGTGGATACTAACACATGTAACGTGGATAAGAACACGTGTAACATGTGGATACGAACACGTGTACATGTGGATACGAACACGTGTACATGTGGATACGAACACGTGTACATGTGGATACGAACACGGTTAACGTGGATATGAACACGTGTAACGTGGATATGAATACGTGTAACGTGGATATGAATACGTGTAACATATGGATACGAACACGTGTAACGTGGACATGAACGCGTGTAACATGTGGACATGAACGCGTGTAACGTGGACATGAACGCGTGTAACATGTGGACATGAACGCGTGTAACGTGGATATGAACGCGTGTGACATGTGGATATGAACGCGTGTAACGTGGATATGAACGCGTGTAACGTGGATATGAACGCGTGTAACGTGGATATGAATGCGTGTAACATGTGGATATGAACGTGTGTAACGTGGATATGAACATGTGTAACGTGAATATGAACACGTGTAACGTGGACATGAACACATGTAACATGTGGATATGAACGCGTGTAACGTGGATACAAACACATGTAACGTGGATAAGAACACGTGTAACGTGGATAAGAACACGTGAAACATGTGGATACGAACACGTGTACATGTGGATACGAACACGTGTACATGTGGATATGAACGCGTGTAACGTGGATACAAACACGTGTAACGTGGATATGAACACGTGTAACGTGGATATGAACGCGTGTAACATGTGGACATGAACGCGTGTAACGTGGATATGAACGCGTGTGGCATGTGGATATGAATGCGTGTAACGTGGATATGAATACGTGTAACATGTGGATACGAACACGTGTAACGTGGATATGAACGCGTGTGGCATGTGGATATGAACGCGTGTAACGTGGATATGAACGCGTGTAACGTGGATATGAACGCGTGTAACGTGGATATGAACGCGTGTGACATGTGGATATGAACGCCTGTAACATGTGGATATGAACGCGTGTAACGTGGATACAAACACATGTAACATGGATAAGAACACGTGTAACATGTGGATACGAACACGTGTACATGTGGATACGAACACGTGTACATGTGGATATGAACGCGTGTAACGTGGATACAAACACGTGTAACGTGGATATGAATACGTGTAACGTGGATATGAACACGTGTAACGTGGATATGAACGCATGTAACGTGGATATGAACGCGTGTAACGTGGATATGAACGCGTGTAACGTGGATATGAACGCGTGTAACATGTGGATACGAACACGGTTAACGTGGATATGAACACGTGTAACGTGGATATGAACACGTGTAACATTTCGATATAAACACGTGTAACGTGGATATGAACATGTGTAACATGTGGATACGAACACGTGTACCGTGGACATGAACACATGTAACATGTGGATACGAACACGTGTACATGTGGATACTAACACATGTAACGTGGATAAGAACACGTGTAACATGTGGATACGAACACGTGTACATGTGGATACGAACACGTGTACATGTGGATACGAACACGTGTACATGTGGATACGAACACGGTTAACGTGGATATGAACACGTGTAACGTGGATATGAATACGTGTAACGTGGATATGAATACGTGTAACATATGGATACGAACACGTGTAACGTGGACATGAACGCGTGTAACATGTGGACATGAACGCGTGTAACATGTGGACATGAACGCGTGTAACGTGGATATGAACGCGTGTGACATGTGGATATGAACGCGTGTAACGTGGATATGAACGCGTGTAACGTGGATATGAACGCGTGTAACGTGGATATGAACGCGTGTAACGTGGATATGAATGCGTGTAACATGTGGATATGAACGTGTGTAACGTGGATATGAACATGTGTAACGTGAATATGAACACGTGTAACGTGGACATGAACACATGTAACATGTGGATATGAACGCGTGTAACGTGGATACAAACACATGTAACGTGGATAAGAACACGTGTAACATGTGGATACGAACACGTGTACATGTGGATACGAACACGTGTACATGTGGATATGAACGCGTGTAACGTGGATATGAATGCGTGTAACGTGGATATGAACACGTGTAACATTTCGATATGAACACGTGTAACGTGGATATGAACATGTGTAACGTGGATATGAACATGTGTAACGTGAATATGAACGCGTGTAACATGTGGACATGAACGCGTGTAACATGTGGATACGAACACGTGTAACGTGGATATGAATACGTGTAACATTTCGATATGAACACGTGTAACGTGGATATGAACATGTGTAACGTGGATATGAACATGTGTAACGTGAATATGAACGCGTGTAACATGTGGACATGAACATGTGTAACGTGGATATGAACATGTGTAACGTGAATATGAACGCGTGTAACGTGGATACGAACGCGTGTAACATGTGGATACGAACACGTGTAACGTGGATATGAACACGTGTAACATTTCGATATGAACACGTGTAACGTGGATATGAACATGTGTAACGTGGATATGAACATGTGTAACGTGAATATGAACGCGTGTAACATGTGGACATGAACGCGTGTAACGTGGATATGAACGCGTGTAACGTGGATATGAACGCGTGTGGCATGTGGATACGAACGCGTGTAACGTGGATATGAACGCGTGTAACGTGGATATGAACACGTGTAACGTGGATACAAACACGGTTAACGTGGATATGAATACGTGTAACATGTGGATACGAACACGTGTAACGTGGACATGAACGCGTGTAACATGTGGATACGAACACGTGTACATGTGGATATGAACGCGTGTAACGTGGATACAAACACGTGTAACGTGGATATGAATACGTGTAACGTGGATATGAACACGTGTAACGTGGATATGAACGCGTGTAACGTGGATATGAACGCGTGTAACGTGGATATGAATGCGTGTAACATGTGGATATGAACGTGTGTAACGTGGATATGAACATGTGTAACATGTGAATATGAACACGTGTAACGTGGACATGAACACATGTAACATGTGGATATGAACGCGTGTAACGTGGATAAGAACACATGTAACGTGGATAAGAACACGTGTAACATGTGGATACGAACACGTGTACATGTGGATACGAACACGTGTACATGTGGATACGAACACGTGTACATGTGGATACTAACACGGTTAACGTGGATACGAACACGGTTAACGTGGATATGAACACGTGTAACGTGGATATGAACGCGTGTAACCTGGATATGAATGCGTGTAACGTGGATATGAACGCGTGTAACGTGGATATGAATGCGAGTAACGTGGATATGAACGCGTGTAACGTGGATATGAATGCGTGTAACGTGAATATGAACGCGTGTAACATGTGGACATGAACGCGTGTAACGTGGATTTGAACGCGTGTAACGTGGATATGAACGCGTGTAACGTGTGGATATGAACACGTGTACATGTGGATACGAACACGTGTACATGTGGATATGAACGCGTGTAACGTGGATACAAACACGTGTAACGTGGATATGAATACGTGTAACGTGGATATGAACACGTGTAACGTGGATATGAACGCATGTAACGTGGATATGAACGCGTGTAACGTGGATATGAACGCGTGTAACGTGGATATGAACGCGTGTAACATGTGGATATGAACACGTGTACATGTGGATACGAACACGTGTACATGTGGATATGAACGCGTGTAACGTGGATACAAACACGTGTAACGTGGATATGAATACGTGTAACGTGGATATGAACACGTGTAACGTGGATATGAACGCATGTAACGTGGATATGAACGCGTGTAACGTGGATATGAACGCGTGTAACGTGGATATGAACGCGTGTAACATGTGGATACGAACACGGTTAACGTGGATATGAACACGTGTAACGTGGATATGAACACGTGTAACATTTCGATATAAACACGTGTAACGTGGATATGAACATGTGTAACATGTGAATATGAACACGTGTAACGTGGACATGAACACATGTAACATGTGGATATGAACGCGTGTAACGTGGATAAGAACACATGTAACGTGGATAAGAACACGTGTAACATGTGGATACGAACACGTGTACATGTGGATACGAACACGTGTACATGTGGATACGAACACGTGTACATGTGGATACGAACACGGTTAACGTGGATATGAACACGTGTAACGTGGAT
The DNA here is from genome assembly GCF_933228915.1 of Telmatherina bonti. Lineage (NCBI taxonomy): Eukaryota > Metazoa > Chordata > Actinopteri > Atheriniformes > Telmatherinidae > Telmatherina > Telmatherina bonti. Next base: position 33,543,067 of record NC_136630.1, on the reverse strand, counting down.
ATGAATACGTGTAACGTGGATATGAATACGTGTAACATATGGATACGAACACGTGTAACGTGGACATGAACGCGTGTAACATGTGGACATGAACGCGTGTAACGTGGATATGAACGCGTGTGGCATGTGGATATGAACGCGTGTAACGTGGATATGAACGCGTGTGGCATGTGGATATGAACGCGTGTAACGTGGATATGAACGCGTGTGGCATGTGGATATGAACGCGTGTAACGTGGATATGAACGCGTGTGGCATGTGGATATGAACGCGTGTGGCATGTGGATATGAACGCGTGTAACGTGGATATGAACGCGTGTGACATGTGGATATGAACGCGTGTGACATGTGGATATGAACGCCTGTAACATGTGGATATGAACGCGTGTAACGTGGATACAAACACATGTAACGTGGATAAGAACACGTGAAACATGTGGATACGAACACGTGTACATGTGGATACGAACACGTGTACATGTGGATATGAACGCGTGTAACGTGGATACAAACACGTGTAACGTGGATATGAACACGTGTAACGTGGATATGAACGCGTGTAACATGTGGACATGAACGCGTGTAACGTGGATATGAACGCGTGTGGCATGTGGATATGAACGCGTGTAACGTGGATATGAATACGTGTAACATGTGGATACGAACACGTGTAACGTGGATATGAACGCGTGTGGCATGTGGATATGAACGCGTGTAACGTGGATATGAACGCGTGTAACGTGGATATGAACGCGTGTAACGTGGATATGAACGCGTGTGACATGTGGATATGAACGCCTGTAACATGTGGATATGAACGCGTGTAACGTGGATACAAACACATGTAACATGGATAAGAACACGTGTAACATGTGGATACGAACACGTGTACATGTGGATACGAACACGGTTAACGTGGATATGAACACGTGTAACGTGGATATGAATACGTGTAACGTGGATATGAATACGTGTAACATATGGATACGAACACGTGTAACGTGGACATGAACGCGTGTAACATGTGGACATGAACGCGTGTAACGTGGATATGAACGCGTGTGGCATGTGGATATGAACGCGTGTAACGTGGATATGAACGCGTGTGGCATGTGGATATGAACGCGTGTAACGTGGATATGAACGCGTGTGGCATGTGGATATGAACGCGTGTAACGTGGATATGAACGCGTGTGGCATGTGGATATGAACGCGTGTGGCATGTGGATATGAACGCGTGTAACGTGGATATGAACGCGTGTGACATGTGGATATGAACGCGTGTGACATGTGGATATGAACGCCTGTAACATGTGGATATGAACGCGTGTAACGTGGATACAAACACATGTAACGTGGATAAGAACACGTGAAACATGTGGATACGAACACGTGTACATGTGGATACGAACACGTGTACATGTGGATATGAACGCGTGTAACGTGGATACAAACACGTGTAACGTGGATATGAACACGTGTAACGTGGATATGAACGCGTGTAACATGTGGACATGAACGCGTGTAACGTGGATATGAACGCGTGTGGCATGTGGATATGAACGCGTGTAACGTGGATATGAATACGTGTAACATGTGGATACGAACACGTGTAACGTGGATATGAACGCGTGTGGCATGTGGATATGAACGCGTGTAACGTGGATATGAACGCGTGTAACGTGGATATGAACGCGTGTAACGTGGATATGAACGCGTGTGACATGTGGATATGAACGCCTGTAACATGTGGATATGAACGCGTGTAACGTGGATACAAACACATGTAACATGGATAAGAACACGTGTAACATGTGGATACGAACACGTGTACATGTGGATACGAACACGTGTACATGTGGATATGAACGCGTGTAACGTGGATATGAATGCGTGTAACGTGGATATGAACGCGTGTAACGTGAATATGAACGCGTGTAACATGTGGACATGAACGCGTGTAACGTGGACATGAACGCGTGTAACGTGGATTTGAACGCGTGTAACGTGGATATGAACGCGTGTAACGTGTGGATATGAACACGTGTACATGTGGATACGAACACGTGTACATGTGGATATGAACGCGTGTAACGTGGATACAAACACGTGTAACGTGGATATGAATACGTGTAACGTGGATATGAACACGTGTAACGTGGATATGAACGCATGTAACGTGGATATGAACGCGTGTAACGTGGATATGAACGCGTGTAACGTGGATATGAACGCGTGTAACGTGGATATGAACGCGTGTAACATGTGGATACGAACACGGTTAACGTGGATATGAACACGTGTAACGTGGATATGAACACGTGTAACATTTCGATATAAACACGTGTAACGTGGATATGAACATGTGTAACATGTGGATACGAACACGTGTACCGTGGACATGAACACATGTAACATGTGGATACGAACACGTGTACATGTGGATACTAACACATGTAACGTGGATAAGAACACGTGTAACATGTGGATACGAACACGTGTACATGTGGATACGAACACGTGTACATGTGGATACGAACACGTGTACATGTGGATACGAACACGGTTAACGTGGATATGAACACGTGTAACGTGGATATGAATACGTGTAACGTGGATATGAATACGTGTAACATATGGATACGAACACGTGTAACGTGGACATGAACGCGTGTAACATGTGGACATGAACGCGTGTAACGTGGATATGAACGCGTGTGGCATGTGGATATGAACGCGTGTAACGTGGATATGAACGCGTGTGGCATGTGGATATGAACGCGTGTAACGTGGATATGAACGCGTGTGGCATGTGGATATGAACGCGTGTAACGTGGATATGAATACGTGTAACATGTGGATACGAACACGTGTAACGTGGATATGAACGCGTGTGGCATGTGGATATGAACGCGTGTAACGTGGATATGAACGCGTGTGGCATGTGGATATGAACGCGTGTAACGTGGATATGAACGCGTGTAACATGTGGATACGAACACGTGTACATGTGGATATGAACGCGTGTAACGTGGATACAAACACGTGTAACGTGGATATGAATACGTGTAACGTGGATATGAACACGTGTAACGTGGATATGAACACGTGTAACGTGGATATGAACACGTGTAACATTTCGATATAAACACGTGTAACGTGGATATGAACATGTGTAACATGTGAATATGAACACGTGTAACGTGGACATGAACACATGTAACATGTGGATATGAACGCGTGTAACGTGGATAAGAACACATGTAACGTGGATACGAACACGTGTAACATGTGGATACGAACACGTGTACATGTGGATACGAACACGTGTACATGTGGATACGAACACGTGTACATGTGGATACGAACACGTGTACATGTGGATACGAACACGGTTAACGTGGATATGAACACGTGTAACGTGGACATGAACGCGTGTAACATGTGGACATGAACGCGTGTAACGTGGATATGAACGCGTGTGACATGTGGATATGAACGCGTGTAACGTGGATATGAACGCGTGTAACGTGGATATGAACGCGTGTAACGTGGATATGAACGCGTGTGGCATGTGGATATGAACGCGTGTAACGTGGATATGAACGCGTGTAACGTGGATATGAACGCGTGTAACGTGGATATGAACGCGTGTAACGTGGGTATTAACGCGTGTAACGTGGATATGAACGCGTGTAACGTGGATAAAAACACATGTAACGTGGATAAGAACACGTGTAACATTTCGATATGAACACGTGTAACGTGGATATGAACATGTGTAACGTGGATATGAACACGTGTAACGTGGATATGAACACGTGTAACATTTCGATATGAACACGTGTAACGTGGATATGAACATGTGTAACGTGGATATGAACATGTGTAACGTGAATATGAACGCGTGTAACATGTGGACATGAACGCGTGTAACATGTGGATACGAACACGTGTAACGTGGATATGAACACGTGTAACATTTCGATATGAACACGTGTAACGTGGATATGAACATGTGTAACGTGGATATGAACATGTGTAACGTGAATATGAACGCGTGTAACATGTGGACATGAACATGTGTAACGTGGATATGAACATGTGTAACGTGAATATGAACGCGTGTAACATGTGGATACGAACGCGTGTAACATGTGGATACGAACACGTGTAACGTGGATATGAACACGTGTAACATTTCGATATGAACACGTGTAACGTGGATATGAACATGTGTAACGTGGATATGAACATGTGTAACGTGAATATGAACGCGTGTAACATGTGGACATGAACGCGTGTAACGTGGATATGAACGCGTGTAACGTGGATATGAACGCGTGTGGCATGTGGATATGAACGCGTGTAACGTGGATATGAACGCGTGTGACATGTGGATATGAACACGTGTGACATGTGGATATGAACGCGTGTAACGTGGATATGAACACGTGTAACGTGGATACAAACACGGTTAACGTGGATATGAATACGTGTAACATGTGGATACGAACACGTGTAACGTGGACATGAACGCGTGTAACATGTGGATACGAACACGTGTACATGTGGATATGAACGCGTGTAACGTGGATACAAACACGTGTAACGTGGATATGAATACGTGTAACGTGGATATGAACACGTGTAACGTGGATATGAACGCGTGTAACGTGGATATGAACGCGTGTAACGTGGATATGAATGCGTGTAACATGTGGATATGAACGTGTGTAACGTGGATATGAACATGTGTAACATGTGAATATGAACACGTGTAACGTGGACATGAACACATGTAACATGTGGATATGAACGCGTGTAACGTGGATAAGAACACATGTAACGTGGATAAGAACACGTGTAACATGTGGATACGAACACGTGTACATGTGGATACGAACACGTGTACATGTGGATACGAACACGTGTACATGTGGATACGAACACGTGTACATGTGGATATGAACGCGTGTAACGTGGATACGAACACGTGTAACGTGGATATGAACACGTGTAACATTTCGATATGAACACGTGTAACGTGGATATGAACGCGTGTAACATGTGGACATGAACGCGTGTAACGTGGATATGAACGCGTGTGGCATGTGGATATGAACGCGTGTAACGTGGATATGAACGCGTGTAACGTGGATATGAACGCGTGTAACGTGGATATGAACGCGTGTAACGTGGATATGAACGCGTGTAACGTGTGGATATGAACACGTGTGACATGTGGATATGAACGCGTGTAACGTGGATATGAACACGTGTAACGTGGATACAAACACGGTTAACGTGGATATGAATACGTGTAACATGTGGATACGAACACGTGTAACGTGGACATGAACGCGTGTAACATGTGGATACGAACACGTGTACATGTGGATATGAACGCGTGTAACGTGGATACAAACACGTGTAACGTGGATATGAATACGTGTAACGTGGATATGAACACGTGTAACGTGGATATGAACGCGTGTAACGTGGATATGAACACGGTTAACGTGGATATGAATACGTGTAACATGTGGATACGAACACGTGTAACGTGGACATGAACGCGTGTAACATGTGGATACGAACACGTGTACATGTGGATATGAACGCGTGTAACGTGGATACAAACACGTGTAACGTGGATATGAATACGTGTAACGTGGATATGAACACGTGTAACGTGGATATGAACGCGTGTAACGTGGATATGAACGCGTGTAACGTGGATATGAATGCGTGTAACATGTGGGTATGAACGCGTGTAACGTGGATATGAACATGTGTAACATGTGAATATGAACACGTGTAACGTGGACATGAACACATGTAACATGTGGATATGAACGCGTGTAACGTGGATAAGAACACATGTAACGTGGATAAGAACACGTGTAACATGTGGATACGAACACGTGTACATGTGGATACGAACACGTGTACATGTGGATACGAACACGTGTACATGTGGATACGAACACGGTTAACGTGGATATGAACACGTGTAACGTGGATATGAATACGTGTAACGTGGATATGAATACGTGTAACATGTGGATACGAACACGTGTAACGTGGACATGAACGCGTGTAACATGTGGACATGAACGCGTGTAACATGTGGACATGAACGCGTGTAACGTGGATATGAACGCGTGTAACGTGGATATGAACGCGTGTGGCATGTGGATATGAACGCGTGTAACGTGGATATGAACGCGTGTAACATGTGGACATGAACGCGTGTAACGTGGATATGAACGCGTGTAACGTGGATATGAACGCGTGTGGCATGTGGATATGAACGCGTGTAACGTGGATATGAACGCGTGTAACGTGGATATGAACGCGTGTGGCATGTGGATATGAACGCGTGTGGCATGTGGATATGAACGCGTGTAACGTGGATATGAACGCGTGTAACGTGGATATTAACGCGTGTAACCTGGATATGAACGCGTGTGACGTGGATATGAACGCCTGTAACATGTGGATATGAACGCGTGTAACGTGGATAAGAACACGTGTAACGTGGATACGAACACGTGTACATGTGGATATGAACGCGTGTAACGTGGATACGAACACGTGTAACGTGGATATGAACACGTGTAACATTTCGATATGAACACGTGTAACGTGGATATGAACGCGTGTAACATGTGGACATGAACGCGTGTAACGTGGATATGAACGCGTGTGGCATGTGGATATGAACGCGTGTAACGTGGATATGAACGCGTGTGGCATGTGGATATGAACACGTGTAACGTGGATATGAATACGTGTAACGTGGATATGAACACGTGTAACATGTGGATACGAACGCGTGTAACGTGGACATGAACGCGTGTAACATGTGGACATGAACGCGTGTAACGTGGATATGAACACGTGTAACGTGGATATGAACGCGTGTGGCATGTGGATATGAACGCGTGTAACGTGGATACGAACACGTGTAACGTGGATATGAACACGTGTAACATTTCGATATGAACACGTGTAACGTGGATATGAACGCGTGTGGCATGTGGATATGAACGCGTGTAACGTGGATATGAACGCGTGTGGCATGTGGATATGAACACGTGTAACGTGGATATGAATACGTGTAACGTGGATATGAACACGTGTAACATGTGGATACGAACACGTGTAACGTGGACATGAACGCGTGTAACATGTGGACATGAATGCGTGTAACGTGGATATGAACGCGTGTAACGTGGATATGAACGCGTGTGGCATGTGGATATGAACGCGTGTAACGTGGATATGAACGCGTGTGGCATGTGGATATGAACGCGTGTAACGTGGATATGAACGTGTGTGGCATGTGGATATGAACGCGTGTAACGTGGATATGAACGCGTGTGGCATGTGGATATGAACGCGTGTAACGTGGATATGAACGCGTGTAACATGTGGATACGAACACGTGTACATGTGGATACGAACACGTGTACATGTGGATACGAACACGTGTACATGTGGATACGAACACGTGTACATGTGGATACGAACACGGTTAACGTGGATATGAACACGTGTAACGTGGATATGAATACGTGTAACGTGGATATGAATACGTGTAACATGTGGATACGAACATGTGTAACGTGGACATGAACGCGTGTAACATGTGGACATGAACGCGTGTAACGTGGATATGAACGCGTGTAACGTGGATATGAACGCGTGTAACGTGGATATGAACGCGTGTAACGTGGATATGAACGCGTGTAACGTGGACATGAACGCGTGTAACGTGGATATGAACGCGTGTAACGTGGATATGAACGCGTGTGGCATGTGGATATGAACGCGTGTAACGTGGATATGAACGCGTGTGGCATGTGGATATGAACGCGTGTAACGTGGATATGAACGCGTATGGCATGTGGATATGAACGCGTGTAACGTGGATATGAACGCGTGTGGCATGTGGATATGAACGCGTGTAACGTGGATATGAACGCGTGTAACATGTGGATACGAACACGTGTACATGTGGATACGAACACGTGTACATGTGGATACGAACACGTGTAACATGTGGATACGAACACGTGTACATGTGGATACGAACACGTGTACATGTGGATACGAACACGTGTACATGTGGATACGAACACGGTTAACGTGGATATGAACACGTGTAACGTGGATATGAACGCGTGTAACGTGGATATGAACGCGTGTGGCATGTGGATATGAACGCGTGTAACGTGGATATGAACGCGTGTGGCATGTGGATATGAACGCGTGTAACGTGGATATGAACGCGTGTAACGTGTAACGTGGCTATGAATACGTGTAACATGTGGATACGAACACGTGTAACATGTGGATACGAACGCGTATAACATGTGGACATGAACGCGTGTAACGTGGATATGAACGCGTGTAACGTGGATATGAACGCGTGTAACGTGGATATGAACGCGTGTGGCATGTGGATATGAACGCGTGTAACGTGGATATGAACGCGTGTGGCATGTGGATATGAACGCGTGTAACGTGGATATGAACGCGTGTAACGTGGATTTGAACGCGTGTAACGTGGATATTAACGCGTGTAACGTGGATATGAACGCGTGTAACGTGGATACAAACACATGTAACGTGGATAAGAACACGTGTAACATGTGGATACGAACACGTGTACATGTGGATACGAACACGTGTACATGTGGATACGAACACGTGTACATGTGGATACGAACACGTGTACATGTGGATATGAACGCGTGTAACGTGGATACAAACACGTGTAACGTGGATAAGAACACGTGTAACATGTGGATACGAACACGTGTACATGTGGATACGAACACGTGTACATGTGGATATGAACGCGTGTAACGTGGATACAAACACGTGTAACGTGGATATGAACGCGTGTAACGTGGATATGAACGCATGTGGCATGTGGATATGAACGCGTGTAACGTGGATATGAACGCGTGTGGCATGTGGATATGAACGCGTGTGGCATGTGGATATGAACGCGTGTAACGTGGATATGAACGCGTGTAACATGTGGATACGAACACGTGTACATGTGGATACGAACACGTGTACATGTGGATACGAACACGTGTAACATGTGGATACGAACACGTGTACATGTGGATACGAACACGTGTACATGTGGATACGAACACGGTTAACGTGGATATGAACACGTGTAACGTGGATATGAATACGTGTAACGTGGATATGAATACGTGTAACATGTGGATACGAAGACGTGTAACGTGGACATGAACGCGTGTAACATGTGGATATGAACGCGTGAAACGTGGATATGAACGCGTGTGGCATGTGGATATGAACGCGTGTAACGTGGATATGAACGCGTGTGGCATGTGGATATGAACGCGTGTAACGTGGATATGAACGCGTGTGGCATGTGGATATGAACGCGTGTAACGTGGATATGAACGCGTGTGGCATGTGGATATGAACGCGTGTAACGTGGATATGAACGCGTGTAACGTGGATTTGAACGCGTGTAACGTGGATATTAACGCGTGTAACGTGGATATGAACGCGTGTAACGTGGATACAAACACATGTAACGTGGATAAGAACACGTGTAACATGTGGATACGAACACGTGTACATGTGGATACGAACACGTGTACATGTGGATACGAACACGTGTACATGTGGATACGAACACGTGTACATGTGGATATGAACGCGTGTAACGTGGATACAAACACGTGTAACGTGGATAAGAACACGTGTAACATGTGGATACGAACACGTGTACATGTGGATACGAACACGTGTACATGTGGATATGAACGCGTGTAACGTGGATACAAACACGTGTAACGTGGATATGAACGCGTGTAACGTGGATATGAACGCATGTGGCATGTGGATATGAACGCGTGTAACGTGGATATGAACGCGTGTGGCATGTGGATATGAACGCGTGTGGCATGTGGATATGAACGCGTGTAACGTGGATATGAACGCGTGTAACATGTGGATACGAACACGTGTACATGTGGATACGAACACGTGTACATGTGGATACGAACACGTGTAACATGTGGATACGAACACGTGTACATGTGGATACGAACACGTGTACATGTGGATACGAACACGGTTAACGTGGATATGAACACGTGTAACGTGGATATGAATACGTGTAACGTGGATATGAATACGTGTAACATGTGGATACGAAGACGTGTAACGTGGACATGAACGCGTGTAACATGTGGATATGAACGCGTGAAACGTGGATATGAACGCGTGTGGCATGTGGATATGAACGCGTGTAACGTGGATATGAACGCGTGTGGCATGTGGATATGAACGCGTGTAACGTGGATATGAACGCGTGTAACGTGGATATGAACGCGTGTGGCATGTGGATATGAACGCGTGTAACGTGGATATGAACGCGTGTAACGTGGATATTAACGCGTGTAACCTGGATATGAACGCGTGTGACATGTGGATATGAACGCCTGTAACATGTGGATACGAACACGTGTAACATGTGGATACGAACGCGTATAACATGTGGACATGAACGCGTGTAACGTGGATATGAACGCGTGTAACGTGGATATGAACGCGTGTAACGTGGATATGAACGCGTGTAACGTGGATACAAACACATGTAACGTGGATAAGAACGCGTGTAACGTGGATACAAACACATGTAACGTGGATAAGAACACGTGTAACATGTGGATACGAACACGTGTACATGTGGATATGAACGCGTGTAACGTGGATATGAATGCGTGTAACGTGGATATGAACACGTGTAACATTTCGATATGAACATGTGTAACATGGATATGAACATGTGTAACGTGGATATGAACATGTGTAACGTGAATATGAACGCGTGTAACATGTGGACATGAACGCGTGTAACATGTGGATACGAACACGTGTAACGTGGATATGAACACGTGTAACATTTCGATATGAACACGTGTAACGTGGATATGAACATGTGTAACGTGGATATGAACATGTGTAACATGAATATGAACGCGTGTAACATGTGGACATGAACATGTGTAACGTGGATATGAACATGTGTAACGTGAATATGAACGCGTGTAACATGTGGATACGAACGCGTGTAACATGTGGATACGAACACGTGTAACGTGGATATGAACACGTGTAACATTTCGATATGAACACGTGTAACGTGGATATGAACATGTGTAACGTGGATATGAACATGTGTAACGTGAATATGAACGCGTGTAACATGTGGACATGAACGCGTGTAACGTGGATATGAACGCGTGTAACGTGGATATGAACGCGTGTGGCATGTGGATATGAACGCGTGTAACGTGGATATGAACGCGTGTGACATGTGGATATGAACACGTGTGACATGTGGATATGAACGCGTGTAACGTGGATATGAACACGTGTAACGTGGATACAAACACGGTTAACGTGGATATGAATACGTGTAACATGTGGATACGAACACGTGTAACGTGGACATGAACGCGTGTAACATGTGGATACGAACACGTGTACATGTGGATATGAACGCGTGTAACGTGGATACAAACACGTGTAACGTGGATATGAACACGTGTAACGTGGATATGAACGCGTGTAACGTGGATATGAACGCGTGTAACGTGGATATGAATGCGTGTAACATGTGGATATGAACGTGTGTAACGTGGATATGAACATGTGTAACATGTGAATATGAACACGTGTAACGTGGACATGAACACATGTAACATGTGGATATGAACGCGTGTAACGTGGATAAGAACACATGTAACGTGGATAAGAACACGTGTAACATGTGGATACGAACACGTGTACATGTGGATACGAACACGTGTACATGTGGATACGAACACGTGTACATGTGGATACTAACACGGTTAACGTGGATACGAACACGGTTAACGTGGATATGAACACGTGTAACGTGGATATGAATACGTGTAACGTGGATATGAATACGTGTAACATGTGGATACGAACACGTGTAACGTGGACATGAACGCATGTAACATGTGGACATGAACGCGTGTAACGTGGATATGAACGCGTGTAACGTGGATATGAACGCGTGTGGCATGTGGATATGAACGCGTGTAACGTGGATATGAACGCGTGTAACATGTGGATATGAACGCGTGTAACGTGGATATGAACGCGTGTAACGTGGATATGAACGCGTGTGGCATGTGGATATGAACGCGTGTGGCATGTGGATATGAACGCGTGTAACGTGGATATGAACGCGTGTGGCATGTGGATATGAACGCGTGTGGCATGTGGATATGAACGCGTGTAACGTGGATATGAACGCGTGTAACGTGGATATGAACGCGTGTAACGTGGATATGAACGCGTGTAACGTGGATATGAACGCGTGTGGCATGTGGATATGAACGCGTGTAACGTGGATATGAACGCGTGTGGCATGTGGATATGAACGCGTGTAACGTGGATATGAACGCGTATGGCATGTGGATATGAACGCGTGTAACGTGGATATGAACGCGTGTGGCATGTGGACATGAACGCGTGTAACATGTGGATACAAACACGTGTAACGTGGATATGAACGCGTGTAACGTGGATATGAACGCGTGTAACGTGGATATGAACGCGTGTAACGTGGACATGAACACATGTAACGTGGATATGAACGCGTGTAACGTGGATAAGAACACATGTAACGTGGATAAGAACACGTGTAACATGTGAATACGAACACGTGTACATGTGGATACGAACACGTGTACATGTGGATACGAACACGTGTACATGTGGATACGAACACGTGTACATGTGGATACGAACACGTGTACATGTGGATACGAACACGGTTAACGTGGATATGAACACGTGTAACGTGGATATGAATACGTGTAACGTGGATATGAATACGTGTAACATGTGGATACGAACACGTGTAACGTGGACATGAACGCGTGTAACATGTGGACATGAACGCGTGTAACGTGGATATGAACGCGTGTAACGTGGATATGAACGCGTGTGGCATGTGGATATGAACGTGTGTAACGTGGATATGAACATGTGTAACATGTGAATATGAACACGTGTAACGTGGACATGAACACATGTAACATGTGGATATGAACGCGTGTAACGTGGATAAGAACACATGTAACGTGGATAAGAACACGTGTAACATGTGGATACGAACACGTGTACATGTGGATACGAACACGTGTACATGTGGATACGAACACGTGTACATGTGGATACTAACACGGTTAACGTGGATACGAACACGGTTAACGTGGATATGAACACGTGTAACGTGGATATGAATACGTGTAACGTGGATATGAATACGTGTAACATGTGGATACGAACACGTGTAACGTGGACATGAACGCATGTAACATGTGGACATGAACGCGTGTAACGTGGATATGAACGCGTGTAACGTGGATATGAACGCGTGTGGCATGTGGATATGAACGCGTGTAACGTGGATATGAACGCGTGTAACATGTGGATATGAACGCGTGTAACGTGGATATGAACGCGTGTAACGTGGATATGAACGCGTGTGGCATGTGGATATGAACGCGTGTGGCATGTGGATATGAACGCGTGTAACGTGGATATGAACGCGTGTGGCATGTGGATATGAACGCGTGTGGCATGTGGATATGAACGCGTGTAACGTGGATATGAACGCGTGTAACGTGGATATGAACGCGTGTAACGTGGATATGAACGCGTGTAACGTGGATATGAACGCGTGTGGCATGTGGATATGAACGCGTGTAACGTGGATATGAACGCGTGTGGCATGTGGATATGAACGCGTGTAACGTGGATATGAACGCGTATGGCATGTGGATATGAACGCGTGTAACGTGGATATGAACGCGTGTGGCATGTGGACATGAACGCGTGTAACATGTGGATACAAACACGTGTAACGTGGATATGAACGCGTGTAACGTGGATATGAACGCGTGTAACGTGGATATGAACGCGTGTAACGTGGACATGAACACATGTAACGTGGATATGAACGCGTGTAACGTGGATAAGAACACATGTAACGTGGATAAGAACACGTGTAACATGTGAATACGAACACGTGTACATGTGGATACGAACACGTGTACATGTGGATACGAACACGTGTACATGTGGATACGAACACGTGTACATGTGGATACGAACACGTGTACATGTGGATACGAACACGGTTAACGTGGATATGAACACGTGTAACGTGGATATGAATACGTGTAACGTGGATATGAATACGTGTAACATGTGGATACGAACACGTGTAACGTGGACATGAACGCGTGTAACATGTGGACATGAACGCGTGTAACGTGGATATGAACGCGTGTAACGTGGATATGAACGCGTGTGGCATGTGGATATGAACGCGTGTAACGTGGATATGAACGCGTGTAACATGTGGACATGAACGCGTGTAACGTGGATATGAACGCGTGTAACGTGGATATGAACGCGTGTGGCATGTGGATATGAACGCGTGTGGCATGTGGATATGAACGCGTGTAACGTGGATATGAACGCGTGTGGCATGTGGATATGAACGCGTGTAACGTGGATATGAACGCGTGTGGCATGTGGATATGAACGCGTGTGGCATGTGGATATGAACGCGTGTAACGTGGATATGAACGCGTGTAACGTGGATATTAACGCGTGTAACCTGGATATGAACGCGTGTGACATGTGGATATGAACGCCTGTAACATGTGGATATGAACGCGTGTAACGTGGATACAAACACATGTAACGTGGATAAGAACACGTGTAACGTGGATACGAACACGTGTACATGTGGATATGAACGCGTGTAACGTGGATACGAACACGTGTAACGTGGATATGAACACGTGTAACATTTCGATATGAACACGTGTAACGTGGATATGAACGCGTGTAACATGTGGACATGAACGCGTGTAACGTGGATATGAACGCGTGTGGCATGTGGATATGAACGCGTGTAACGTGGATATGAACGCGTGTGGCATGTGGATATGAACACGTGTAACGTGGATATGAACACGTGTAACGTGGATATGAATACGTGTAACGTGGATATGAACACGTGTAACATGTGGATACGAACACGTGTAACGTGGACATGAACGCGTGTAACATGTGGACATGAACGCGTGTAACGTGGATATGAACGCGTGTAACGTGGATATGAACGCGTGTGGCATGTGGATATGAACGCGTGTAACGTCGATATGAACGCGTGTGGCATGTGGATATGAACGCGTGTAACGTGGATATGAACGCGTGTGGCATGTGGATATGAACGCGTGTAACGTGGATATGAACACGTGTACATGTGGATACGAACACGTGTACATGTGGATACGAACACGTGTACATGTGGATACGAACACGTGTACATGTGGATACGAACACGTGTACATGTGGATACGAACACGGTTAACGTGGATATGAACACGTGTAACGTGGATATGAATACGTGTAACGTGGATATGAATACGTGTAACATGTGGATACGAACATGTGTAACGTGGACATGAACGCGTGTAACATGTGGACATGAACGCGTGTAACGTGGATATGAACGCGTGTAACGTGGATATGAACGCGTGTAACGTGGATATGAACGCGTGTAACGTGGATATGAACGCGTGTAACATGTGGACATGAACGCGGTTAACGTGGATATGAACACGTGTACATGTGGATACGAACACGTGTAACATGTGGATACGAACACGTGTACATGTGGATACGAACACGTGTACATGTGGATACGAACACGTGTACATGTGGATACGAACACGGTTAACGTGGATATGAACACGTGTAACGTGGATATGAATACGTGTAACGTGGATATGAATACGTGTAACATGTGGATACGAACACGTGTAACGTGGACATGAACGCGTGTAACATGTGGACATGAACGCGTGTAACGTGGATATGAACGCGTGTAACGTGGATATGAACGCGTGTGGCATGTGGATATGAACACGTGTAACGTGGATATGAATACGTGTAACGTGGCTATGAATACGTGTAACATGTGGATACGAACACGTGTAACATGTGGATACGAACGCGTATAACATGTGGACATGAACGCGTGTAACGTGGATATGAACGCGTGTAATGTGGATATGAACGCGTGTAACGTGGATATGAACGCGTGTGGCATGTGGATATGAACGCGTGTAACGTGGATATGAACGCGTGTAACGTGGATATGAACGCGTGTGGCATGTGGATATGAACGCGTGTAACGTGGATATGAACGCGTGTAACGTGGATATGAACGCGTGTAACGTGGATTTGAACGCGTGTAACGTGGATATTAACGCGTGTAACGTGGATATGAACGCGTGTAACGTGGATACAAACACATGTAACGTGGATAAGAACACGTGTAACATGTGGATACGAACACGTGTACATGTGGATACGAACACGTGTACATGTGGATACGAACACGTGTACATGTGGATACGAACACGTGTACATGTGGATATGAACGCGTGTAACGTGGATACAAACACGTGTAACGTGGATAAGAACACGTGTAACATGTGGATACGAACACGTGTACATGTGGATACGAACACGTGTACATGTGGATATGAACGCGTGTAACGTGGATACAAACACGTGTAACGTGGATATGAATACGTGTAACGTGGATATGAACACGTGTAACGTGGATATGAACGCGTGTAACGTGGATATGAACGCGTGTAACGTGGATACGAACGCGTGTAACGTGGATACGAACGCGTGTAACGTGGATATGAACGCGTGTAACGTGGATATGAACACGTGTAACGTGGATACAAACACGGTTAACGTGGATATGAATACGTGTAACATGTGGATATGAACGCGTGTAATGTGGATATGAACGCGTGTAACGTGGATACAAACGCGTGTAACATGTGGATATGAACACGGTTAACGTGGATATGAACACGTGTAACCTGGATATGAATGCGTGTAATGTGGATATGAACGCGTGTAACGTGGATATGAACGCGTGTAACATGGATATGAATACGTGTAACGTGGATATGAACACGTGTAACGTGGATATGAACACGTGTAACGTGGATACGAACGCGTGTAACGTGGATACGAACGCGTGTAACGTGGATATGAACGCGTGTAACGTGGATATGAACGCGTGTAACGTGGATATGAACGCGTGTAACGTGGATACAAACGCGTGTAACATGTGGATATGAACACGTGTAACGTGTGGATATGAACACGTGTAACGTGGATATGAACGCGTGTAACCTGGATATGAATGCGTGTAACATGTGGATATGAACGCGTGTAACGTGGATATGAACGCGTGTAACGTGGATATGAACGCGTGTAACATGTGGATAGGAACGCGTGTAACATGTGGATACGAACACGTGTAACGTCGATATGAACACGTGTAACATTTCGATATGAACACGTGTAACGTGGATATGAACATGTGTAACGTGAATATGAACGCGTGTAACATGTGGACATGAACGCGTGTAACGTGGATTTGAACGCGTGTGACATGTGGATATGAACGCATGTAACATGTGGATATGAACGCATGTAACGTGGATATGAACGCGTGTAACGTGGATATGAACGCGTGTGGCATGTGGATATGAACGCGTGTGACATGTGGATATGAACGCGTGTGACATGTGGATATGAACGCGTGTAACGTGGATATGAACGCGTGTAACATGTGGATATGAACGCGTGTAACGTGGATATGAACACGTGTAACGTGGATATGAACGCGTGTAACGTGGATATGAACACGTGTAACGTGGATACAAACACGGTTAACGTGGATATGAATACGTGTAACATGTGGATACGAACACGTGTAACGTGGACATGAACGCGTGTAACATGTGGATATGAACACGTGTACATGTGGATACGAACACGTGTACATGTGGATATGAACGCGTGTAACGTGGATACAAACACGTGTAACGTGGATATGAATACGTGTAACGTGGATATGAACACGTGTAACGTGGATATGAACGCGTGTAACGTGGATATGAACGCGTGTAACGTGGATATGAATACGTGTAACATGTGGATACGAACACGTGTAACATGTGGATACGAACGCGTATAACATGTGGACATGAACGCGTGTAACGTGGATATGAACGCGTGTAATGTGGATATGAACGCGTGTAACGTGGATATGAACGCGTGTGGCATGTGGATATGAACGCGTGTAACGTGGATATGAACGCGTGTAACGTGGATATGAACGCGTGTGGCATGTGGATATGAACGCGTGTAACGTGGATATGAACGCGTGTAACGTGGATATGAACGCGTGTAACGTGGATTTGAACGCGTGTAACGTGGATATTAACGCGTGTAACGTGGATATGAACGCGTGTAACGTGGATACAAACACATGTAACGTGGATAAGAACACGTGTAACATGTGGATACGAACACGTGTACATGTGGATACGAACACGTGTACATGTGGATACGAACACGTGTACATGTGGATACGAACACGTGTACATGTGGATATGAACGCGTGTAACGTGGATACAAACACGTGTAACGTGGATAAGAACACGTGTAACATGTGGATACGAACACGTGTACATGTGGATACGAACACGTGTACATGTGGATATGAACGCGTGTAACGTGGATACAAACACGTGTAACGTGGATATGAATACGTGTAACGTGGATATGAACACGTGTAACGTGGATATGAACGCGTGTAACGTGGATATGAACGCGTGTAACGTGGATACGAACGCGTGTAACGTGGATATGAACGCGTGTAACGTGGATATGAACGCGTGTAACATGTGGATATGAACGCGTGTAACGTGGATATGAACGCGTGTAACGTGGATACAAACGCGTGTAACATGTGGATATGAACACGGTTAACGTGGATATGAACACGTGTAACCTGGATATGAATGCGTGTAATGTGGATATGAACGCGTGTAACGTGGATATGAACGCGTGTAACATGGATATGAATACGTGTAACGTGGATATGAACACGTGTAACGTGGATACGAACACGTGTAACGTGGATACGAACGCGTGTAACGTGGATACGAACGCGTGTAACGTGGATATGAACGCGTGTAACATGTGGATATGAACGCGTGTAACGTGGATATGAACGCGTGTAACATGTGGATATGAACGCGTGTAACGTGGATATGAACGCGTGTAACGTGGATACAAACGCGTGTAACATGTGGATATGAACACGTGTAACGTGTGGATATGAACACGTGTAACGTGGATATGAACGCGTGTAACCTGGATATGAATGCGTGTAACATGTGGATATGAACGCGTGTAACGTGGATATGAACGCGTGTAACGTGGATATGAACGCGTGTAACATGTGGATAGGAACGCGTGTAACATGTGGATACGAACACGTGTAACGTGGATATGAACACGTGTAACATTTCGATATGAACACGTGTAACGTGGATATGAACATGTGTAACGTGAATATGAACGCGTGTGGCATGTGGATATGAACGCGTGTAACGTGGATATGAACGCGTGTGACATGTGGATATGAACGCGTGTGACATGTGGATATGAACGCGTGTAACGTGGATATGAACGCGTGTAACATGTGGATATGAACGCGTGTAACGTGGATATGAACACGTGTAACGTGGATATGAACGCGTGTAACGTGGATATGAACACGTGTAACGTGGATACAAACACGGTTAACGTGGATATGAATACGTGTAACATGTGGATACGAACACGTGTAACGTGGACATGAACGCGTGTAACATGTGGATATGAACACGTGTACATGTGGATACGAACACGTGTACATGTGGATATGAACGCGTGTAACGTGGATACAAACACGTGTAACGTGGATATGAATACGTGTAACGTGGATTTGAACGCGTGTGACATGTGGATATGAACGCATGTAACATGTGGATATGAACGCATGTAACGTGGATATGAACGCGTGTAACGTGGATATGAACGCGTGTGGCATGTGGATATGAACGCGTGTAACGTGGATATGAACGCGTGTGACATGTGGATATGAACGCGTGTGACATGTGGATATGAACGCGTGTAACGTGGATATGAACGCGTGTAACATGTGGATATGAACGCGTGTAACGTGGATATGAACACGTGTAACGTGGATATGAACGCGTGTAACGTGGATATGAACACGTGTAACGTGGATACAAACACGGTTAACGTGGATATGAATACGTGTAACATGTGGATACGAACACGTGTAACGTGGACATGAACGCGTGTAACATGTGGATATGAACACGTGTACATGTGGATACGAACACGTGTACATGTGGATATGAACGCGTGTAACGTGGATACAAACACGTGTAACGTGGATATGAATACGTGTAACGTGGATATGAACACGTGTAACGTGGATATGAACGCGTGTAACGTGGATATGAACGCGTGTAACGTGGATATGAACGCGTGTAACGTGGATATGAACACGTGTAACGTGGATATGAACACGTGTAACATTTCGATATAAACACGTGTAACGTGGATATGAACATGTGTAACATGTGAATATGAACACGTGTAACGTGGACATGAACACATGTAACATGTGGATATGAACGCGTGTAACGTGGATAAGAACACATGTAACGTGGATAAGAACACGTGTAACATGTGGATACGAACACGTGTACATGTGGATACGAACACGTGTACATGTGGATACGAACACGTGTACATGTGGATACGAACACGGTTAACGTGGATATGAACACGTGTAACGTGGATATGAATACGTGTAACGTGGATATGAATACGTGTAACATGTGGATACGAACACGTGTAACGTGGATATGAACGCGTGTAACATGTGGACATGAACGCGTGTAACGTGGATATGAACGCGTGTAACGTGGATATGAACGCGTGTGGCATGTGGATATGAACGCGTGTAACGTGGATATGAACGCGTGTAACGTGGACATGAACGCGTGTAACGTGGATATGAACGCGTGTAACGTGGATATGAACGCGTGTGGCATGTGGATATGAACGCGTGTAACGTGGATATGAACGCGTGTAACGTGGATACAAACACGTGTAACGTGGATACGAACGCGTGTAACGTGGATATGAACGCGTGTAACATGTGGATATGAACACGTGTAACGTGGATATGAACGCTTGTAACGTGGATACAAACACGTGTAACGTGGATACAAACACGTGTAACATGTGGATACGAACACGGTTAACGTGGATATGAACACGTGTAACGTGGATACGAATACGTGTAACGTGGATACAAACACGTGTAACGTGGATACAAACACGTGTAACATGTGGATACGAACACGGTTAACGTGGATATGAAAGCGTGTAACATGGATACAAACGCGTGTAACATGTGGATATGAACACGGTTAACGTGGATATGAACACGTGTAACCTGGATATGAATGCGTGTAATGTGGATATGAACGCGTGTAACGTGGATATGAACGCGTGTAACATGGATATGAATACGTGTAACGTGGATATGAACACGTGTAACGTGGATATGAACACGTGTAACGTGGATACGAACGCGTGTAACGTGGATACGAACGCGTGTAACGTGGATATGAACGCGTGTAACATGTGGATATGAACGCGTGTAACGTGGATATGAACGCGTGTAACGTGGATACAAACGCGTGTAACATGTGGATATGAACACGTGTAACGTGTGGATATGAACACGTGTAACGTGGATATGAACGCGTGTAACCTGGATATGAATGCGTGTAACATGTGGATATGAACGCGTGTAACGTGGATATGAACGCGTGTAACGTGGATATGAACGCGTGTAACGTGGATAGGAACGCGTGTAACATGTGGATACGAACACGTGTAACGTGGATATGAACACGTGTAACATTTCGATATGAACACGTGTAACGTGGATATGAACATGTGTAACGTGAATATGAACGCGTGTAACGTGGACATGAACGCGTGTAACGTGGATTTGAACGCGTGTGACATGTGGATATGAACGCATGTAACATGTGGATATGAACGCATGTAACGTGGATATGAACGCGTGTGGCATGTGGATATGAACGCGTGTAACGTGGATATGAACGCGTGTGACATGTGGATATGAACGCGTGTGACATGTGGATATGAACGCGTGTAACGTGGATATGAACGCGTGTAACATGTGGATATGAACGCGTGTAACGTGGATATGAACACGTGTAACGTGGATATGAACGCGTGTAACGTGGATATGAACACGTGTAACGTGGATACAAACACGGTTAACGTGGATATGAATACGTGTAACATGTGGATACGAACACGTGTAACGTGGACATGAACGCGTGTAACATGTGGATATGAACACGTGTACATGTGGATACGAACACGTGTACATGTGGATATGAACGCGTGTAACGTGGATACAAACACGTGTAACGTGGATATGAATACGTGTAACGTGGATATGAACACGTGTAACGTGGATATGAACGCGTGTAACGTGGATATGAACGCGTGTAACGTGGATATGAACGCGTGTAACGTGGATATGAACACGTGTAACGTGGATATGAACACGTGTAACATTTCGATATAAACACGTGTAACGTGGATATGAACATGTGTAACTTTTGTATATGAAAACGTGTAACGTGGACATGAACACATGTAACATGTGGATATGAACGCGTGTAACGTGGATAAGAACACATGTAACGTGGATAAGAACACGTGTAACATGTGGATACGAACACGTGTACATCTGGATACGAACACGTGTACATGTGGATACGAACACGTGTACATGTGGATACGAACACGGTTAACGTGGATATGAACACGTGTAACGTGGATATGAATACGTGTAACGTGGATATGAATACGTGTAACATGTGGATACGAACACGTGTAACGTGGATATGAACGCGTGTAACATGTGGACATGAACGCGTGTAACGTGGATATGAACGCGTGTAACGTGGATATGAACGCGTGTGGCATGTGGATATGAACGCGTGTAACGTGGATATGAACGCGTGTAACATGTGGACATGAACGCGTGTAACGTGGATATGAACGCGTGTAACGTGGATATGAACGCGTGTGGCATGTGGATATGAACGCGTGTAACGTGGATATGAACGCGTGTAACGTGGATACAAACACGTGTAACGTGGATACGAACGCGTGTAACGTGGATATGAACGCGTGTAACATGTGGATATGAACACGTGTAACGTGGATATGAACGCTTGTAACGTGGATACAAACACGTGTAACGTGGATACAAACACGTGTAACATGTGGATACGAACACGGTTAACGTGGATATGAACACGTGTAACGTGGATACGAATACGTGTAACGTGGATACAAACACGTGTAACGTGGATACAAACACGTGTAACATGTGGATACGAACACGGTTAACGTGGATACGAACATGTGTAACGTGGATACGAATACGTGTAACATGTGGATATGAACACGTGTAACGTGTGGATATGAACACGTGTAACGGGGATATGAATATGTGTAACGTGGATATGAACACGTGTAACGTGGATATGAACGCATGTAACGTGGATATGAACGCGTGTAACGTGGATACAAACACGTGTAACGTGGATATGAACGCGTGTAACGTGGATATGAACGCGTGTAACATGTGGATATGAACACATGTAACATGTGGATATGAACGCGTGTAACGTGGATATGAACGCGTGTAACGTGGATATGAACGCATGTAACATGTGGATATGAAAGCGTGTAACGTGGATATGAACGCGTGTGACATGTGGATATGAACGCCTGTAACATGTGGATATGAACACGTGTAACGTGGATACAAACACGGTTAACGTGGATACGAACACGGTTAACGTGGACATGAACACGGTTAACGTGGATACAAACACGTGTAACATGTGGATACGAACACGGTTAACGTGGATATGAACGCGTGTAACGTGGATACAAACGCGTGTAACATGTGGATATGAACACGGTTAACGTGGATATGAACACGTGTAACCTGGATATGAATGCGTGTAATGTGGATATGAACGCGTGTAACGTGGATATGAACGCGTGTAACCTGGATATGAATACGTGTAACGTGGATATGAACACGTGTAACGTGGATATGAACACGTGTAACGTGGATACGAACGCGTGTAACGTGGATACGAACGCGTGTAACGTGGATATGAACGCGTGTAACATGTGGATATGAACGCGTGTAACGTGGATATGAACGCGTGTAACGTGGATATGAACGCGTGTAACGTGGATACAAATGCGTGTAACATGTGGATATGAACACGTGTAACGTGTGGATATGAACACGTGTAACGTGGATATGAACGCGTGTAACCTGGATATGAATGCGTGTAACATGTGGATATGAACGCGTGTAACGTGGATATGAACGCGTGTAACGTGGATATGAACGCGTGTAACATGTGGATAGGAACGCGTGTAACATGTGGATACGAACACGTGTAACGTGGATATGAACACGTGTAACATTTCGATATGAACACGTGTAACGTGGATATGAACATGTGTAACGTGAATATGAACGCGTGTAACATGTGGACATGAACGCGTGTAACGTGGATTTGAACGCGTGTGACATGTGGACATGAACGCATGTAACATGTGGATATGAACGCATGTAACGTGGATATGAACGCGTGTAACGTGGATATGAACGCGTGTGGCATGTGGATATGAACGCGTGTAACGTGGATATGAACGCGTGTGACATGTGGATATGAACGCGTGTAACGTGGATATGAACGCGTGTAACATGTGGATATGAACGCGTGTAACGTGGATATGAACACGTGTAACGTGGATATGAACGCGTGTAACGTGGATATGAACACGTGTAACGTGGATACAAACACGGTTAACGTGGATATGAATACGTGTAACATGTGGATACGAACACGTGTAACGTGGACATGAACGCGTGTAACATGTGGATATGAACACGTGTACATGTGGATACGAACACGTGTACATGTGGATATGAACGCGTGTAACGTGGATACAAACACGTGTAACGTGGATATGAATACGTGTAACGTGGATTTGAACGCGTGTGACATGTGGATATGAACGCATGTAACATGTGGATATGAACGCATGTAACGTGGATATGAACGCGTGTAACGTGGATATGAACGCGTGTGGCATGTGGATATGAACGCGTGTAACGTGGATATGAACGCGTGTGACATGTGGATATGAACGCGTGTGACATGTGGATATGAACGCGTGTAACGTGGATATGAACGCGTGTAACATGTGGATATGAACGCGTGTAACGTGGATATGAACACGTGTAACGTGGATATGAACGCGTGTAACGTGGATATGAACACGTGTAACGTGGATACAAACACGGTTAACGTGGATATGAATACGTGTAACATGTGGATACGAACACGTGTAACGTGGACATGAACGCGTGTAACATGTGGATATGAACACGTGTACATGTGGATACGAACACGTGTACATGTGGATATGAACGCGTGTAACGTGGATACAAACACGTGTAACGTGGATATGAATACGTGTAACGTGGATATGAACACGTGTAACGTGGATATGAACGCGTGTAACGTGGATATGAACGCGTGTAACGTGGATATGAACGCGTGTAACGTGGATATGAACACGTGTAACGTGGATATGAACACGTGTAACATTTCGATATAAACACGTGTAACGTGGATATGAACATGTGTAACATGTGAATATGAACACGTGTAACGTGGACATGAACACATGTAACATGTGGATATGAACGCGTGTAACGTGGATAAGAACACATGTAACGTGGATAAGAACACGTGTAACATGTGGATACGAACACGTGTACATGTGGATACGAACACGTGTACATGTGGATACGAACACGTGTACATGTGGATACGAACACGGTTAACGTGGATATGAACACGTGTAACGTGGATATGAATACGTGTAACGTGGATATGAATACGTGTAACATGTGGATACGAACACGTGTAACGTGGATATGAACGCGTGTAACATGTGGACATGAACGCGTGTAACGTGGATATGAACGCGTGTAACGTGGATATGAACGCGTGTGGCATGTGGATATGAACGCGTGTAACGTGGATATGAACGCGTGTAACGTGGACATGAACGCGTGTAACGTGGATATGAACGCGTGTAACGTGGATATGAACGCGTGTGGCATGTGGATATGAACGCGTGTAACGTGGATATGAACGCGTGTAACGTGGATACAAACACGTGTAACGTGGATACGAACGCGTGTAACGTGGATATGAACGCGTGTAACATGTGGATATGAACACGTGTAACGTGGATATGAACGCTTGTAACGTGGATACAAACACGTGTAACGTGGATACAAACACGTGTAACATGTGGATACGAACACGGTTAACGTGGATATGAACACGTGTAACGTGGATACGAATACGTGTAACGTGGATACAAACACGTGTAACGTGGATACAAACACGTGTAACATGTGGATACGAACACGGTTAACGTGGATATGAAAGCGTGTAACATGGATACAAACGCGTGTAACATGTGGATATGAACACGGTTAACGTGGATATGAACACGTGTAACCTGGATATGAATGCGTGTAATGTGGATATGAACGCGTGTAACGTGGATATGAACGCGTGTAACATGGATATGAATACGTGTAACGTGGATATGAACACGTGTAACGTGGATATGAACACGTGTAACGTGGATACGAACGCGTGTAACGTGGATACGAACGCGTGTAACGTGGATATGAACGCGTGTAACATGTGGATATGAACGCGTGTAACGTGGATATGAACGCGTGTAACGTGGATACAAACGCGTGTAACATGTGGATATGAACACGTGTAACGTGTGGATATGAACACGTGTAACGTGGATATGAACGCGTGTAACCTGGATATGAATGCGTGTAACATGTGGATATGAACGCGTGTAACGTGGATATGAACGCGTGTAACGTGGATATGAACGCGTGTAACGTGGATAGGAACGCGTGTAACATGTGGATACGAACACGTGTAACGTGGATATGAACACGTGTAACATTTCGATATGAACACGTGTAACGTGGATATGAACATGTGTAACGTGAATATGAACGCGTGTAACGTGGACATGAACGCGTGTAACGTGGATTTGAACGCGTGTGACATGTGGATATGAACGCATGTAACATGTGGATATGAACGCATGTAACGTGGATATGAACGCGTGTGGCATGTGGATATGAACGCGTGTAACGTGGATATGAACGCGTGTGACATGTGGATATGAACGCGTGTGACATGTGGATATGAACGCGTGTAACGTGGATATGAACGCGTGTAACATGTGGATATGAACGCGTGTAACGTGGATATGAACACGTGTAACGTGGATATGAACGCGTGTAACGTGGATATGAACACGTGTAACGTGGATACAAACACGGTTAACGTGGATATGAATACGTGTAACATGTGGATACGAACACGTGTAACGTGGACATGAACGCGTGTAACATGTGGATATGAACACGTGTACATGTGGATACGAACACGTGTACATGTGGATATGAACGCGTGTAACGTGGATACAAACACGTGTAACGTGGATATGAATACGTGTAACGTGGATATGAACACGTGTAACGTGGATATGAACGCGTGTAACGTGGATATGAACGCGTGTAACGTGGATATGAACGCGTGTAACGTGGATATGAACACGTGTAACGTGGATATGAACACGTGTAACATTTCGATATAAACACGTGTAACGTGGATATGAACATGTGTAACTTTTGTATATGAAAACGTGTAACGTGGACATGAACACATGTAACATGTGGATATGAACGCGTGTAACGTGGATAAGAACACATGTAACGTGGATAAGAACACGTGTAACATGTGGATACGAACACGTGTACATCTGGATACGAACACGTGTACATGTGGATACGAACACGTGTACATGTGGATACGAACACGGTTAACGTGGATATGAACACGTGTAACGTGGATATGAATACGTGTAACGTGGATATGAATACGTGTAACATGTGGATACGAACACGTGTAACGTGGATATGAACGCGTGTAACATGTGGACATGAACGCGTGTAACGTGGATATGAACGCGTGTAACGTGGATATGAACGCGTGTGGCATGTGGATATGAACGCGTGTAACGTGGATATGAACGCGTGTAACATGTGGACATGAACGCGTGTAACGTGGATATGAACGCGTGTAACGTGGATATGAACGCGTGTGGCATGTGGATATGAACGCGTGTAACGTGGATATGAACGCGTGTAACGTGGATACAAACACGTGTAACGTGGATACGAACGCGTGTAACGTGGATATGAACGCGTGTAACATGTGGATATGAACACGTGTAACGTGGATATGAACGCTTGTAACGTGGATACAAACACGTGTAACGTGGATACAAACACGTGTAACATGTGGATACGAACACGGTTAACGTGGATATGAACACGTGTAACGTGGATACGAATACGTGTAACGTGGATACAAACACGTGTAACGTGGATACAAACACGTGTAACATGTGGATACGAACACGGTTAACGTGGATACGAACATGTGTAACGTGGATACGAATACGTGTAACATGTGGATATGAACACGTGTAACGTGTGGATATGAACACGTGTAACGGGGATATGAATATGTGTAACGTGGATATGAACACGTGTAACGTGGATATGAACGCATGTAACGTGGATATGAACGCGTGTAACGTGGATACAAACACGTGTAACGTGGATATGAACGCGTGTAACGTGGATATGAACGCGTGTAACATGTGGATATGAACACATGTAACATGTGGATATGAACGCGTGTAACGTGGATATGAACGCGTGTAACGTGGATATGAACGCATGTAACATGTGGATATGAAAGCGTGTAACGTGGATATGAACGCGTGTGACATGTGGATATGAACGCCTGTAACATGTGGATATGAACACGTGTAACGTGGATACAAACACGGTTAACGTGGATACGAACACGGTTAACGTGGACATGAACACGGTTAACGTGGATACAAACACGTGTAACATGTGGATACGAACACGGTTAACGTGGATATGAACGCGTGTAACGTGGATACAAACGCGTGTAACATGTGGATATGAACACGGTTAACGTGGATATGAACACGTGTAACCTGGATATGAATGCGTGTAATGTGGATATGAACGCGTGTAACGTGGATATGAACGCGTGTAACCTGGATATGAATACGTGTAACGTGGATATGAACACGTGTAACGTGGATATGAACACGTGTAACGTGGATACGAACGCGTGTAACGTGGATACGAACGCGTGTAACGTGGATATGAACGCGTGTAACATGTGGATATGAACGCGTGTAACGTGGATATGAACGCGTGTAACGTGGATATGAACGCGTGTAACGTGGATACAAATGCGTGTAACATGTGGATATGAACACGTGTAACGTGTGGATATGAACACGTGTAACGTGGATATGAACGCGTGTAACCTGGATATGAATGCGTGTAACATGTGGATATGAACGCGTGTAACGTGGATATGAACGCGTGTAACGTGGATATGAACGCGTGTAACATGTGGATAGGAACGCGTGTAACATGTGGATACGAACACGTGTAACGTGGATATGAACACGTGTAACATTTCGATATGAACACGTGTAACGTGGATATGAACATGTGTAACGTGAATATGAACGCGTGTAACATGTGGACATGAACGCGTGTAACGTGGATTTGAACGCGTGTGACATGTGGACATGAACGCATGTAACATGTGGATATGAACGCATGTAACGTGGATATGAACGCGTGTAACGTGGATATGAACGCGTGTGGCATGTGGATATGAACGCGTGTAACGTGGATATGAACGCGTGTGACATGTGGATATGAACGCGTGTAACGTGGATATGAACGCGTGTAACATGTGGATATGAACGCGTGTAACGTGGATATGAACACGTGTAACGTGGATATGAACGCGTGTAACGTGGATATGAACACGTGTAACGTGGATACAAACACGGTTAACGTGGATATGAATACGTGTAACATGTGGATACGAACACGTGTAACGTGGACATGAACGCGTGTAACATGTGGATATGAACACGTGTACATGTGGATACGAACACGTGTACATGTGGATATGAACGCGTGTAACGTGGATACAAACACGTGTAACGTGGATATGAATACGTGTAACGTGGATATGAACACGTGTAACGTGGATATGAACGCGTGTAACGTGGATATGAACGCGTGTAACGTGGATATGAACGCGTGTAACGTGGATATGAACACGTGTAACGTGGATATGAACACGTGTAACATTTCGATATAAACACGTGTAACGTGGATATGAACATGTGTAACATGTGAATATGAACACGTGTAACGTGGACATGAACACATGTAACATGTGGATATGAACGCGTGTAACGTGGATAAGAACACATGTAACGTGGATAAGAACACGTGTAACATGTGGATACGAACACGTGTACATGTGGATACGAACACGTGTACATGTGGATACGAACACGTGTACATGTGGATACGAACACGGTTAACGTGGATATGAACACGTGTAACGTGGATATGAATACGTGTAACGTGGATATGAATACGTGTAACATGTGGATACGAACACGTGTAACGTGGATATGAACGCGTGTAACATGTGGACATGAACGCGTGTAACGTGGATATGAACGCGTGTAACGTAGATATGAACGCGTGTGGCATGTGGATATGAACGCGTGTAACGTGGATATGAACGCGTGTAACATGTGGACATGAACGCGTGTAACGTGGATATGAACGCGTGTAACGTGGATATGAACGCGTGTGGCATGTGGATATGAACGCGTGTAACGTGGATATGAACGCGTGTAACGTGGATACAAACACGTGTAACGTGGATACGAACGCGTGTAACGTGGATATGAACGCGTGTAACATGTGGATATGAACACGTGTAACGTGGATATGAACGCTTGTAACGTGGATACAAACACGTGTAACGTGGATACAAACACGTGTAACATGTGGATACGAACACGGTTAACGTGGATATGAACACGTGTACATGTGGATACGAACACGTGTACATGTGGATATGAACGCGTGTAACGTGGATACAAACACGTGTAACGTGGATATGAATACGTGTAACGTGGATATGAACACGTGTAACGTGGATATGAACGCGTGTAACGTGGATATGAACGCGTGTAACGTGGATATGAACGCGTGTAACGTGGATATGAACACGTGTAACGTGGATATGAACACGTGTAACATTTCGATATAAACACGTGTAACGTGGATATGAACATGTGTAACATGTGAATATGAACACGTGTAACGTGGACATGAACACATGTAACATGTGGATATGAACGCGTGTAACGTGGATAAGAACACATGTAACGTGGATAAGAACACGTGTAACATGTGGATACGAACACGTGTACATCTGGATACGAACACGTGTACATGTGGATACGAACACGTGTACATGTGGATACGAACACGGTTAACGTGGATATGAACACGTGTAACGTGGATATGAATACGTGTAACGTGGATATGAATACGTGTAACATGTGGATACGAACACGTGTAACGTGGATATGAACGCGTGTAACATGTGGACATGAACGCGTGTAACGTGGATATGAACGCGTGTAACGTGGATATGAACGCGTGTGGCATGTGGATATGAACGCGTGTAACGTGGATATGAACGCGTGTAACATGTGGACATGAACGCGTGTAACGTGGATATGAACGCGTGTAACGTGGATATGAACGCGTGTGGCATGTGGATATGAACGCGTGTAACGTGGATATGAACGCGTGTAACGTGGATACAAACACGTGTAACGTGGATACGAACGCGTGTAACGTGGATATGAACGCGTGTAACATGTGGATATGAACACGTGTAACGTGGATATGAACGCTTGTAACGTGGATACAAACACGTGTAACGTGGATACAAACACGTGTAACATGTGGATACGAACACGGTTAACGTGGATATGAACACGTGTAACGTGGATACGAATACGTGTAACGTGGATACAAACACGTGTAACGTGGATACAAACACGTGTAACATGTGGATACGAACACGGTTAACGTGGATACGAACATGTGTAACGTGGATACGAATACGTGTAACATGTGGATATGAACACGTGTAACGTGTGGATATGAACACGTGTAACGGGGATATGAATATGTGTAACGTGGATATGAACACGTGTAACGTGGATATGAACGCATGTAACGTGGATATGAACGCGTGTAACGTGGATACAAACACGTGTAACGTGGATATGAACGCGTGTAACGTGGATATGAACGCGTGTAACATGTGGATATGAACACATGTAACATGTGGATATGAACGCGTGTAACGTGGATATGAACGCGTGTAACGTGGATATGAACGCATGTAACATGTGGATATGAAAGCGTGTAACGTGGATATGAACGCGTGTGACATGTGGATATGAACGCCTGTAACATGTGGATATGAACACGTGTAACGTGGATACAAACACGGTTAACGTGGATACGAACACGGTTAACGTGGACATGAACACGGTTAACGTGGATACAAACACGTGTAACATGTGGATACGAACACGGTTAACGTGGATATGAACGCGTGTAACGTGGATACAAACGCGTGTAACATGTGGATATGAACACGGTTAACGTGGATATGAACACGTGTAACCTGGATATGAATGCGTGTAATGTGGATATGAACGCGTGTAACGTGGATATGAACGCGTGTAACCTGGATATGAATACGTGTAACGTGGATATGAACACGTGTAACGTGGATATGAACACGTGTAACGTGGATACGAACGCGTGTAACGTGGATACGAACGCGTGTAACGTGGATATGAACGCGTGTAACATGTGGATATGAACGCGTGTAACGTGGATATGAACGCGTGTAACGTGGATATGAACGCGTGTAACGTGGATACAAATGCGTGTAACATGTGGATATGAACACGTGTAACGTGTGGATATGAACACGTGTAACGTGGATATGAACGCGTGTAACCTGGATATGAATGCGTGTAACATGTGGATATGAACGCGTGTAACGTGGATATGAACGCGTGTAACGTGGATATGAACGCGTGTAACATGTGGATAGGAACGCGTGTAACATGTGGATACGAACACGTGTAACGTGGATATGAACACGTGTAACATTTCGATATGAACACGTGTAACGTGGATATGAACATGTGTAACGTGAATATGAACGCGTGTAACATGTGGACATGAACGCGTGTAACGTGGATTTGAACGCGTGTGACATGTGGATATGAACGCATGTAACGTGGATATGAACGCGTGTAACGTGGATATGAACGCGTGTGGCATGTGGATATGAACGCGTGTAACGTGGATATGAACGCGTGTGACATGTGGATATGAACGCGTGTAACGTGGATATGAACGCGCGTAACATGTGGATATGAACGCGTGTAACGTGGATATGAACACGTGTAACGTGGATATGAACGCGTGTAACGTGGATATGAACACGTGTAACGTGGATACAAACACGGTTAACGTGGATATGAATACGTGTAACATGTGGATACGAACACGTGTAACGTGGACATGAACGCGTGTAACATGTGGATATGAACACGTGTACATGTGGATACGAACACGTGTACATGTGGATATGAACGCGTGTAACGTGGATACAAACACGTGTAACGTGGATATGAATACGTGTAACGTGGATATGAACACGTGTAACGTGGATATGAACGCGTGTAACGTGGATATGAACGCGTGTAACGTGGATATGAACGCGTGTAACGTGGATATGAACACGTGTAACGTGGATATGAACACGTGTAACATTTCGATATAAACACGTGTAACGTGGATATGAACATGTGTAACATGTGAATATGAACACGTGTAACGTGGACATGAACACATGTAACATGTGGATATGAACGCGTGTAACGTGGATAAGAACACATGTAACGTGGATAAGAACACGTGTAACATGTGGATACGAACACGTGTACATGTGGATACGAACACGTGTACATGTGGATACGAACACGTGTACATGTGGATACGAACACGGTTAACGTGGATATGAACACGTGTAACGTGGATATGAATACGTGTAACGTGGATATGAATACGTGTAACATGTGGATACGAACACGTGTAACGTGGATATGAACGCGTGTAACATGTGGACATGAACGCGTGTAACGTGGATATGAACGCGTGTAACGTAGATATGAACGCGTGTGGCATGTGGATATGAACGCGTGTAACGTGGATATGAACGCGTGTAACATGTGGACATGAACGCGTGTAACGTGGATATGAACGCGTGTAACGTGGATATGAACGCGTGTGGCATGTGGATATGAACGCGTGTAACGTGGATATGAACGCGTGTAACGTGGATACAAACACGTGTAACGTGGATACGAACGCGTGTAACGTGGATATGAACGCGTGTAACATGTGGATATGAACACGTGTAACGTGGATATGAACGCGTGTAACATGTGGATACGAACACGTGTACATGTGGATACGAACACGTGTACATGTGGATACGAACACGTGTAACATGTGGATACGAACACGTGTACATGTGGATACGAACACGTGTACATGTGGATACGAACACGGTTAACGTGGATATGAACACGTGTAACGTGGATATGAATACGTGTAACGTGGATATGAATACGTGTAACATGTGGATACGAAGACGTGTAACGTGGACATGAACGCGTGTAACATGTGGATATGAACGCGTGTAACGTGGATATGAACGCGTGTAACGTGGATATGAACGCGTGTGGCATGTGGATATGAACGCGTGTAACGTGGATATGAACGCGTGTGGCATGTGGATATGAACGCGTGTAACGTGGATATGAACGCGTGTGGCATGTGGATATGAACGCGTGTAACGTGGATATGAACGCGTGTAACGTGGATATGAACGCGTGTGGCATGTGGATATGAACGCGTGTAACGTGGATATGAATACGTGTAACGTGGCTATGAATACGTGTAACATGTGGATACGAACACGTGTAACATGTGGATACGAACGCGTATAACATGTGGACATGAACGCGTGTAACGTGGATATGAACGCGTGTAACGTGGATATGAACGCGTGTAACGTGGATATGAACGCGTGTGGCATGTGGATATGAACGCGTGTAACGTGGATATGAAAGCGTGTAACGTGGATATGAACGCGTGTAACGTGGATTTGAACGCGTGTAACGTGGATATTAACGCGTGTAACGTGGATATGAACGCGTGTAACGTGGATACAAACACATGTAACGTGGATAAGAACACGTGTAACATGTGGATACGAACACGTGTACATGTGGATACGAACACGTGTACATGTGGATACGAACACGTGTACATGTGGATACGAACACGTGTACATGTGGATAGGAACGCGTGTACATGTGGATAGGAACGCGTGTAACGTGGATACAAACACGTGTAACGTGGATATGAACACGTGTAACGTGGATATGAACACGTGTAACGTGGATATGAACGCGTGTAACGTGGATATGAACGCGTGTAACATGTGGATATGAACGCGTGTAACGTGGATACAAACACGTGTAACGTGGATACGAACGCGTGTAACGTGGATATGAACGCGTGTAACATGTGGATATGAACACGTGTAACGTGGATATGAACGCGTGTAACATGTGGATACGAACACGTGTACATGTGGATACGAACACGTGTACATGTGGATACGAACACGTGTAACATGTGGATACGAACACGTGTACATGTGGATACGAACACGTGTACATGTGGATACGAACACGGTTAACGTGGATATGAACACGTGTAACGTGGATATGAATACGTGTAACGTGGATATGAATACGTGTAACATGTGGATACGAAGACGTGTAACGTGGACATGAACGCGTGTAACATGTGGATATGAACGCGTGTAACGTGGATATGAACGCGTGTGGCATGTGGATATGAACGCGTGTAACGTGGATATGAACGCGTGTGGCATGTGGATATGAACGCGTGTAACGTGGATATGAACGCGTGTGGCATGTGGATATGAACGCGTGTAACGTGGATATGAACGCGTGTAACGTGGATATGAACGCGTGTGGCATGTGGATATGAACGCGTGTAACGTGGATATGAATACGTGTAACGTGGCTATGAATACGTGTAACATGTGGATACGAACACGTGTAACATGTGGATACGAACGCGTATAACATGTGGACATGAACGCGTGTAACGTGGATATGAACGCGTGTAACGTGGATATGAACGCGTGTAACGTGGATATGAACGCGTGTGGCATGTGGATATGAACGCGTGTAACGTGGATATGAAAGCGTGTAACGTGGATATGAACGCGTGTAACGTGGATTTGAACGCGTGTAACGTGGATATTAACGCGTGTAACGTGGATATGAACGCGTGTAACGTGGATACAAACACATGTAACGTGGATAAGAACACGTGTAACATGTGGATACGAACACGTGTACATGTGGATACGAACACGTGTACATGTGGATACGAACACGTGTACATGTGGATACGAACACGTGTACATGTGGATAGGAACGCGTGTACATGTGGATAGGAACGCGTGTAACGTGGATACAAACACGTGTAACGTGGATATGAACACGTGTAACGTGGATATGAACACGTGTAACGTGGATATGAACGCGTGTAACGTGGATATGAACGCGTGTAACATGTGGATATGAACGCGTGTAACGTGGATACAAACACATGTAACGTGGATAAGAACACGTGTAACATGTGGATACGAACACGTGTACATGTGGATACGAACACGTGTACATGTGGATATGAACGCGTGTAACGTGGATACAAACACGTGTAACGTGGATATGAATACGTGTAACGTGGATATGAACACGTGTAACGTGGATATGAACACGTGTAACGTGGATATGAACGCGTGTAACGTGGATACGAACGCGTGTAACGTGGATATGAACGCGTGTAACATGTGGATATGAACGCGTGTAACGTGGATATGAACACGTGTAACCTGGATATGAATACGTGTAACGTGGATATGAACGCGTGTAACGTGTGGATATGAACGCGTGTAACGTGTGGATATGAACACGTGTAACGTGTGGATATGAACACGTGTAACGTGGATATGAACGCGTGTAACCTGGATATGAATGCGTGTAACATGTGGATATGAACGCGTGTAACGTGGATATGAACGCGTGTAACGTGGATATGAACGCGTGTAACATGTGGATAGGAACGCGTGTAACATGTGGATACGAACACGTGTAACGTGGATATGAACACGTGTAACATTTCGATATGAACACGTGTAACGTGGATATGAACATGTGTAACATGTGGATACGAAGACGTGTAACGTGGACATGAACGCGTGTAACATGTGGATATGAACGCGTGTAACGTGGATATGAACGCGTGTGGCATGTGGATATGAACGCGTGTAACGTGGATATGAACGCGTGTGGCATGTGGATATGAACGCGTGTAACGTGGATATGAACGCGTGTGGCATGTGGATATGAACGCGTGTAACGTGGATATGAACGCGTGTAACGTGGATATGAACGCGTGTGGCATGTGGATATGAACACGTGTAACGTGGATATGAATACGTGTAACGTGGCTATGAATACGTGTAACATGTGGATACGAACACGTGTAACATGTGGATACGAACGCGTATAACATGTGGACATGAACGCGTGTAACGTGGATATGAACGCGTGTAACGTGGATATGAACGCGTGTGGCATGTGGATATGAACGCGTGTAACGTGGATATGAAAGCGTGTAACGTGGATATGAACGCGTGTAACGTGGATTTGAACGCGTGTAACGTGGATATTAACGCGTGTAACGTGGATATGAACGCGTGTAACGTGGATACAAACACATGTAACGTGGATAAGAACACGTGTAACATGTGGATACGAACACGTGTACATGTGGATACGAACACGTGTACATGTGGATACGAACACGTGTACATGTGGATACGAACACGTGTACATGTGGATAGGAACGCGTGTAACGTGGATACAAACACGTGTAACGTGGATATGAACGCGTGTAACGTGGATATGAACGCGTGTGGCATGTGGATATGAACGCGTGTGGCATGTGGATATGAACGCGTGTAACGTGGATATGAACGCGTGTAACATGTGGATACGAACACGTGTAACGTGGATATGAAAGCGTGTAACGTGGATATGAACGCGTGTAACGTGGATTTGAACGCGTGTAACGTGGATATTAACGCGTGTAACGTGGATATGAACGCGTGTAACGTGGATACAAACACATGTAACGTGGATAAGAACACGTGTAACATGTGGATACGAACACGTGTACATGTGGATACGAACACGTGTACATGTGGATACGAACACGTGTACATGTGGATACGAACACGTGTACATGTGGATAGGAACGCGTGTACATGTGGATAGGAACGCGTGTAACGTGGATACAAACACGTGTAACGTGGATATGAACACGTGTAACGTGGATATGAACACGTGTAACGTGGATATGAACGCGTGTAACGTGGATATGAACGCGTGTAACATGTGGATATGAACGCGTGTAACGTGGATACAAACACATGTAACGTGGATAAGAACACGTGTAACATGTGGATACGAACACGTGTACATGTGGATACGAACACGTGTACATGTGGATATGAACGCGTGTAACGTGGATACAAACACGTGTAACGTGGATATGAATACGTGTAACGTGGATATGAACACGTGTAACGTGGATATGAACACGTGTAACGTGGATATGAACGCGTGTAACGTGGATACGAACGCGTGTAACGTGGATATGAACGCGTGTAACATGTGGATATGAACGCGTGTAACGTGGATATGAACACGTGTAACCTGGATATGAATACGTGTAACGTGGATATGAACGCGTGTAACGTGTGGATATGAACACGTGTAACGTGTGGATATGAACACGTGTAACGTGTGGATATGAACACGTGTAACGTGGATATGAACGCGTGTAACCTGGATATGAATGCGTGTAACGTGGATATGAACGCGTGTAACGTGGATATGAACGCGTGTAACATGTGGATAGGAACGCGTGTAACATGTGGAT
This sequence comes from Telmatherina bonti, assembly GCF_933228915.1. Taxonomy (NCBI): domain Eukaryota; kingdom Metazoa; phylum Chordata; class Actinopteri; order Atheriniformes; family Telmatherinidae; genus Telmatherina; species Telmatherina bonti. Next base: position 33,503,538 of record NC_136630.1, on the reverse strand, counting down.
ACGAACACGTGTAACGTGGATATGAACACGTGTAACATTTCGATATGAACACGTGTAACGTGGATATGAACATGTGTAACATGTGGATACGAAGACGTGTAACGTGGACATGAACGCGTGTAACATGTGGATATGAACGCGTGTAACGTGGATATGAACGCGTGTGGCATGTGGATATGAACGCGTGTAACGTGGATATGAACGCGTGTGGCATGTGGATATGAACGCGTGTAACGTGGATATGAACGCGTGTGGCATGTGGATATGAACGCGTGTAACGTGGATATGAACGCGTGTAACGTGGATATGAACGCGTGTGGCATGTGGATATGAACACGTGTAACGTGGATATGAATACGTGTAACGTGGCTATGAATACGTGTAACATGTGGATACGAACACGTGTAACATGTGGATACGAACGCGTATAACATGTGGACATGAACGCGTGTAACGTGGATATGAACGCGTGTAACGTGGATATGAACGCGTGTGGCATGTGGATATGAACGCGTGTAACGTGGATATGAAAGCGTGTAACGTGGATATGAACGCGTGTAACGTGGATTTGAACGCGTGTAACGTGGATATTAACGCGTGTAACGTGGATATGAACGCGTGTAACGTGGATACAAACACATGTAACGTGGATAAGAACACGTGTAACATGTGGATACGAACACGTGTACATGTGGATACGAACACGTGTACATGTGGATACGAACACGTGTACATGTGGATACGAACACGTGTACATGTGGATAGGAACGCGTGTAACGTGGATACAAACACGTGTAACGTGGATATGAACGCGTGTAACGTGGATATGAACGCGTGTGGCATGTGGATATGAACGCGTGTGGCATGTGGATATGAACGCGTGTAACGTGGATATGAACGCGTGTAACATGTGGATACGAACACGTGTACATGTGGATACGAACACGTGTACATGTGGATACGAACACGTGTAACATGTGGATACGAACACGTGTACATGTGGATACGAACACGTTTAACGTGGATATGAACACGTGTAACGTGGATATGAATACGTGTAACGTGGATATGAATACGTGTAACATGTGGATACGAAGACGTGTAACGTGGACATGAACGCGTGTAACATGTGGATATGAACGCGTGTAACGTGGATATGAACGCGTGTGGCATGTGGATATGAACGCGTGTGGCATGTGGATATGAACGCGTGTAACGTGGATATGAACGCGTGTAACATGTGGATACGAACACGTGTACATGTGGATACGAACACGTGTACATGTGGATACGAACACGTGTAACATGTGGATACGAACACGTGTACATGTGGATACGAACACGTGTACATGTGGATACGAACACGGTTAACGTGGATATGAACACGTGTAACGTGGATATGAATACGTGTAACGTGGATATGAATACGTGTAACATGTGGATACGAAGACGTGTAACGTGGATATGAACGCGTGTAACATGTGGATATGAACGCGTGTAACGTGGATATAAACGCGTGTGGCATGTGGATATGAACGCGTGTAACGTGGATATGAACGCGTGTGGCATGTGGATATGAACGCGTGTAACGTGGATATGAACGCGTGTGGCATGTGGATATGAACGCGTGTAACGTGGATATGAACGCGTGTAACGTGGATATGAACGCGTGTGGCATGTGGATATGAACACGTGTAACGTGGATATGAATACGTGTAACGTGGCTATGAATACGTGTAACATGTGGATACGAACGCGTGTAACATGTGGATACGAACGCGTATAACATGTGGACATGAACGCGTGTAACGTGGATATGAACGCGTGTAACGTGGATATGAACGCGTGTGGCATGTGGATATGAACGCGTGTAACGTGGATATGAACGCGTGTAACGTGGATATGAACGCGTGTGGCATGTGGATATGAACGCGTGTAACGTGGATATGAACGCGTGTAACGTGGATATGAACGCGTGTAACGTGGATTTGAACGCGTGTAACGTGGATATTAACGCGTGTAACGTGGATATGAACGCGTGTAACGTGGATACAAACACATGTAACGTGGATAAGAACACGTGTAACATGTGGATACGAACACGTGTACATGTGGATACGAACACGTGTACATGTGGATACGAACACGTGTACATGTGGATACGAACACGTGTACATGTGGATAGGAACGCGTGTAACGTGGATACAAACACGTGTAACGTGGATATGAATACGTGTAACGTGGATATGAACACGTGTAACGTGGATATGAACGCGTGTAACGTGGATATGAACGCGTGTAACATGTGGATATGAACGCGTGTAACGTGGATACAAACACATGTAACGTGGATAAGAACACGTGTAACATGTGGATATGAACACGTGTAACGTGGATATGAATACGTGTAATGTGGCTATGAATACGTGTAACATGTGGATACGAACACGTGTAACATGTGGATACGAACGCGTATAACATGTGGACATGAACGCGTGTAACGTGGATATGAACGCGTGTAACGTGGATATGAACGCGTGTAACGTGGATATGAACGCGTGTGGCATGTGGATATGAACGCGTGTAACGTGGATATGAACGCGTGTAACGTGGATATGAACGCGTGTGGCATGTGGATATGAACGCGTGTAACGTGGATATGAAAGCGTGTAACGTGGATATGAACGCGTGTAACGTGGATTTGAACGCGTGTAACGTGGATATTAACGCGTGTAACGTGGATATGAACGCGTGTAACGTGGATACAAACACGTGTAACGTGGATAAGAACACGTGTAACATGTGGATACGAACACGTGTACATGTGGATACGAACACGTGTACATGTGGATACGAACACGTGTACATGTGGATACGAACACGTGTACATGTGGATAGGAACGCGTGTAACGTGGATACAAACACGTGTAACGTGGATATGAACGCGTGTAACGTGGATATGAACGCGTGTGGCATGTGGATATGAACGCGTGTAACGTGGATATGAACGCGTGTAACATGTGGATACGAACACGTGTACATGTGGATACGAACACGTGTACATGTGGATACGAACACGTGTAACATGTGGATACGAACACGTGTACATGTGGATACGAACACGTGTACATGTGGATACGAACACGGTTAACGTGGATACGAACACGTGTAACGTGGATATGAATACGTGTAACGTGGATATGAATACGTGTAACATGTGGATACGAAGACGTGTAACGTGGACATGAACGCGTGTAACATGTGGATATGAACGCGTGTAACGTGGATATGAACGCGTGTAACGTGGATATGAACGCGTGTGGCATGTGGATATGAACGCGTGTGGCATGTGGATATGAACGCGTGTGGCATGTGGATATGAACGCGTGTAACGTGGATATGAACACGTGTAACGTGGATATGAACACGTGTAACATTTCGATATAAACACGTGTAACGTGGATATGAACGCGTGTAACGTGGATACAAACGCGTGTAACATGTGGATATGAACACGTGTAACGTGTGGATATGAACACGTGTAACGTGGATATGAACGCGTGTAACCTGGATATGAATGCGTGTAACATGTGGATATGAACGCGTGTAACGTGGATATGAACGCGTGTAACGTGGATATGAACGCGTGTAACATGTGGATAGGAACGCGCGTAACATGTGGATACGAACACGTGTAACGTGGATATGAACACGTGTAACATTTCGATATGAACACGTGTAACGTGGATATGAACATGTGTAACGTGAATATGAACGCGTGTAACATGTGGACATGAACGCGTGTAACGTGGATTTGAACGCGTGTGACATGTGGATATGAACGCATGTAACGTGGATATGAACGCATGTAACGTGGATATGAACGCGTGTAACGTGGATATGAACGCGTGTGGCATGTGGATATGAACGCGTGTAACGTGGATATGAACGCGTGTGACATGTGGATATGAACGCGTGTGACATGTGGATATGAACGCGTGTAACGTGGATATGAACGCGTGTAACATGTGGATATGAACGCGTGTAACGTGGATATGAACACGTGTAACGTGGATATGAACGCGTGTAACGTGGATATGAACACGTGTAACGTGGATACAAACACGGTTAACGTGGATATGAATACGTGTAACATGTGGATACGAACACGTGTAACGTGGACATGAACGCGTGTAACATGTGGATATGAACACGTGTACATGTGGATACGAACACGTGTACATGTGGATATGAACGCGTGTAACGTGGATACAAACACGTGTAACGTGGATATGAATACGTGTAACGTGGATATGAACACGTGTAACGTGGATATGAACGCGTGTAACGTGGATATGAACGCGTGTAACGTGGATATGAACGCGTGTAACGTGGATATGAACGCGTGTAACGTGGATATGAACACGTGTAACGTGGATATGAACACGTGTAACATTTCGATATAAACACGTGTAACGTGGATATGAACATGTGTAACATGTGAATATGAACACGTGTAACGTGGACATGAACACATGTAACATGTGGATATGAACGCGTGTAACGTGGATAAGAACACATGTAACGTGGAAAAGAACACGTGTAACATGTGGATACGAACACGTGTACATGTGGATACGAACACGTGTACATGTGGATACGAACACGTGTACATGTGGATACGAACACGGTTAACGTGGATATGAACACGTGTAACGTGGATATGAATACGTGTAACGTGGATATGAATACGTGTAACATGTGGATACGAACACGTGTAACGTGGATATGAACGCGTGTAACATGTGGACATGAACGCGTGTAACGTGGATATGAACGCGTGTAACGTGGATATGAACGCGTGTGGCATGTGGATATGAACGCGTGTAACGTGGATATGAACGCGTGTAACATGTGGACATGAACGCGTGTAACGTGGATATGAACGCGTGTAACGTGGATATGAACGCGTGTGGCATGTGGATATGAACGCGTGTAACGTGGATATGAACGCGTGTAACGTGGATACAAACACGTGTAACGTGGATACGAACGCGTGTAACGTGGATATGAACGCGTGTAACATGTGGATATGAACACGTGTAACGTGGATATGAACGCTTGTAACGTGGATACAAACACGTGTAACGTGGATACAAACACGTGTAACATGTGGATACGAACACGGTTAACGTGGATATGAACACATGTAACGTGGATACGAATACGTGTAACGTGGATACAAACACGTGTAACGTGGATACAAACACGTGTAACATGTGGATACGAACACGGTTAACGTGGATACGAACATGTGTAACGTGGATACGAATACGTGTAACATGTGGATATGAACACGTGTAACGTGTGGATATGAACACGTGTAACGGGGATATGAATATGTGTAACGTGGATATGAACACGTGTAACGTGGATATGAACGCATGTAACGTGGATATGAACGCGTGTAACGTGGATACAAACACGTGTAACGTGGATATGAACGCGTGTAACGTGGATATGAACGCGTGTAACATGTGGATATGAACACATGTAACATGTGGATATGAACGCGTGTAACGTGGATATGAACGCGTGTAACGTGGATATGAACGCATGTAACATGTGGATATGAAAGCGTGTAACGTGGATATGAACGCGTGTGACATGTGGATATGAACGCCTGTAACATGTGGATATGAACACGTGTAACGTGGATACAAACACGGTTAACGTGGATACGAACACGGTTAACGTGGACATGAACACGGTTAACGTGGATATGAACACGGTTAACGTGAATATGAACGCGTGTAACGTGGATATGAACGCGTGTGGCATGTGGATATGAACGCGTGTAACGTGGATATGAACGCGTGTGGCATGTGGATATGAACGCGTGTAACGTGGATATGAACGCGTGTGGCATGTGGATATGAACGCGTGTGGCATGTGGATATGAACGCGTGTAACGTGGATACAAACACGGTTAACGTGGATACGAACACGGTTAACGTGGACATGAACACGGTTAACGTGGATATGAACACGGTTAACGTGAATATGAACGCGTGTAACGTGGATATGAACGCGTGTGGCATGTGGATATGAACGCGTGTAACGTGGATATGAACGCGTGTGGCATGTGGATATGAACGCGTGTAACGTGGATATGAACGCGTGTGGCATGTGGATATGAACGCGTGTGGCATGTGGATATGAACGCGTGTAACGTGGATATGAACGCGTGTAACATGTGGATACGAACATGTGTACATGTGGATACGAACACGTGTACATGTGGATACGAACACGTGTAACATGTGGATACGAACACGTGTACATGTGGATACGAACACGTGTACATGTGGATACGAACACGGTTAACGTGGATATGAACACGTGTAACGTGGATATGAATACGTGTAACGTGGATATGAATACGTGTAACATGTGGATACGAAGACGTGTAACGTGGACATGAACGCGTGTAACATGTGGATACGAACGCGTGTAACGTGGATATGAACGCGTGTGGCATGTGGATATGAACGCGTGTAACGTGGATATGAACGCGTGTGGCATGTGGATATGAACGCGTGTAACGTGGATATGAACGCGTGGCATGTGGATATGAACGCGTGTAACGTGGATATGAACGCGTGTAACGTGGATATGAACGCGTGTGGCATGTGGATATGAACGCGTGTAACGTGGATATGAATACGTGTAACGTGGCTATGAATACGTGTAACATGTGGATACGAACACGTGTAACATGTGGATACGAACGCGTATAACATGTGGACATGAACGCGTGTAACGTGGATATGAACGCGTGTAACGTGGATATGAACGCGTGTAACGTGGATATGAACGCGTGTGGCATGTGGATATGAACGCGTGTAACGTGGATATGAAAGCGTGTAACGTGGATATGAACGCGTGTAACGTGGATTTGAACGCGTGTAACGTGGATATTAACGCGTGTAACGTGGATATGAACGCGTGTAACGTGGATACAAACACATGTAACGTGGATAAGAACACGTGTAACATGTGGATACGAACACGTGTACATGTGGATACGAACACGTGTACATGTGGATACGAACACGTGTACATGTGGATACGAACACGTGTACATGTGGATAGGAACGCGTGTACATGTGGATAGGAACGCGTGTAACGTGGATACAAACACGTGTAACGTGGATATGAATACGTGTAACGTGGATATGAACACGTGTAACGTGGATATGAACGCGTGTAACGTGGATATGAACGCGTGTAACATGTGGATATGAACGCGTGTAACGTGGATACAAACACATGTAACGTGGATAAGAACACGTGTAACATGTGGATACGAACACGTGTACATGTGGATACGAACACGTGTACATGTGGATATGAACGCGTGTAACATGGATACAAACACGTGTAACGTGGATATGAATACGTGTAACGTGGATATGAACACGTGTAACGTGGATATGAACACGTGTAACGTGGATATGAACGCGTGTAACGTGGATACGAACGCGTGTAACGTGGATATGAACGCGTGTAACATGTGGATATGAACGCGTGTAACGTGGATATGAACGCGTGTAACGTGGATATGAACGCGTGTAACGTGGATACAAACGCGTGTAACATGTGGATATGAACACGGTTAACGTGGATATGAACACGTGTAACCTGGATATGAATACGTGTAACGTGGATATGAACGCGTGTAACGTGGATATGAACGCGTGTAACGTGTGGATATGAACACGTGTAACGTGTGGATATGAACACGTGTAACGTGGATATGAACGCGTGTAACCTGGATATGAATGCGTGTAACATGTGGATATGAACGCGTGTAACGTGGATATGAACGCGTGTAACATGTGGATAGGAACGCGTGTAACATGTGGATACGAACACGTGTAACGTGGATATGAACACGTGTAACATTTCGATATGAACACGTGTAACGTGGATATGAACATGTGTAACATGTGGATACGAAGACGTGTAACGTGGACATGAACGCGTGTAACATGTGGATATGAACGCGTGTAACGTGGATATGAACGCGTGTGGCATGTGGATATGAACGCGTGTAACGTGGATATGAACGCGTGTGGCATGTGGATATGAACGCGTGTAACGTGGATATGAACGCGTGTGGCATGTGGATATGAACGCGTGTAACGTGGATATGAACGCGTGTAACGTGGATATGAACGCGTGTGGCATGTGGATATGAACACGTGTAACGTGGATATGAATACGTGTAACGTGGCTATGAATACGTGTAACATGTGGATACGAACACGTGTAACATGTGGATACGAACGCGTATAACATGTGGACATGAACGCGTGTAACGTGGATATGAACGCGTGTAACGTGGATATGAACGCGTGTAACGTGGATATGAACGCGTGTGGCATGTGGATATGAACGCGTGTAACGTGGATATGAACGCGTGTAACGTGGATATGAACGCGTGTGGCATGTGGATATGAACGCGTGTAACGTGGATATGAACGCGTGTGGCATGTGGATATGAACGCGTGTGGCATGTGGATATGAACGCGTGTAACGTGGATATGAACGCGTGTAACATGTGGATACGAACACGTGTACATGTGGATACGAACACGTGTACATGTGGATACGAACACGTGTAACATGTGGATACGAACACGTGTACATGTGGATACGAACACGTGTACATGTGGATACGAACACGGTTAACGTGGATATGAACACGTGTAACGTGGATATGAATACGTGTAACGTGGATATGAATACGTGTAACATGTGGATACGAAGACGTGTAACGTGGACATGAACGCGTGTAACATGTGGATATGAACGCGTGTAACGTGGATATAAACGCGTGTGGCATGTGGATATGAACGCGTGTAACGTGGATATGAACGCGTGTGGCATGTGGATATGAACGCGTGTAACGTGGATATGAACGCGTGTGGCATGTGGATATGAACGCGTGTAACGTGGATATGAACGCGTGTAACGTGGATATGAACGCGTGTGGCATGTGGATATGAACACGTGTAACGTGGATATGAATACGTGTAACGTGGCTATGAATACGTGTAACATGTGGATACGAACACGTGTAACATGTGGATACGAACGCGTATAACATGTGGACATGAACGCGTGTAACGTGGATATGAACGCGTGTAACGTGGATATGAACGCGTGTAACGTGGATATGAACGCGTGTGGCATGTGGATATGAACGCGTGTAACGTGGATATGAACGCGTGTAACGTGGATATGAACGCGTGTGGCATGTGGATATGAACGCGTGTAACGTGGATATGAACGCGTGTAACGTGGATATGAACGCGTGTAACGTGGATTTGAACGCGTGTAACGTGGATATTAACGCGTGTAACGTGGATATGAACGCGTGTAACGTGGATACAAACACATGTAACGTGGATAAGAACACGTGTAACATGTGGATACGAACACGTGTACATGTGGATACGAACACGTGTACATGTGGATACGAACACGTGTACATGTGGATACGAACACGTGTACATGTGGATAGGAACGCGTGTAACGTGGATACAAACACGTGTAACGTGGATATGAATACGTGTAACGTGGATATGAACACGTGTAACGTGGATATGAACGCGTGTAACGTGGATATGAACGCGTGTAACATGTGGATATGAACGCGTGTAACGTGGATACAAACACATGTAACGTGGATAAGAACACGTGTAACATGTGGATATGAACACGTGTAACGTGGATATGAATACGTGTAATGTGGCTATGAATATGTGTAACATGTGGATACGAACACGTGTAACATGTGGATACGAACGCGTATAACATGTGGACATGAACGCGTGTAACGTGGATATGAACGCGTGTAACGTGGATATGAACGCGTGTAACGTGGATATGAACGCGTGTGGCATGTGGATATGAACGCGTGTAACGTGGATATGAACGCGTGTAACGTGGATATGAACGCGTGTGGCATGTGGATATGAACGCGTGTAACGTGGATATGAAAGCGTGTAACATGGATATGAACGCGTGTAACGTGGATTTGAACGCGTGTAACGTGGATATTAACGCGTGTAACGTGGATATGAACGCGTGTGGCATGTGGATATGAACGCGTGTGGCATGTGGATATGAACGCGTGTAACGTGGATATGAACGCGTGTAACATGTGGATACGAACACGTGTACATGTGGATACGAACACGTGTACATGTGGATACGAACACGTGTAACATGTGGATACGAACACGTGTACATGTGGATACGAACACGTGTACATGTGGATACGAACACGGTTAACGTGGATATCAACACGTGTAACGTGGATATGAATACGTGTAACGTGGATATGAATACGTGTAACATGTGGATACGAAGACGTGTAACGTGGACATGAACGCGTGTAACATGTGGATATGAACGCGTGTAACGTGGATATGAACGCGTGTGGCATGTGGATATGAACGCGTGTAACGTGGATATGAACGCGTGTGGCATGTGGATATGAACGCGTGTAACGTGGATATGAACGCGTGTGGCATGTGGATATGAACGCGTGTAACGTGGATATGAACGCGTGTAACGTGGATATGAACGCGTGTGGCATGTGGATATGAACACGTGTAACGTGGATATGAATACGTGTAACGTGGCTATGAATACGTGTAACATGTGGATACGAACACGTGTAACATGTGGATACGAACGCGTATAACATGTGGACATGAACGCGTGTAACATGTGGATATGAACGCGTGTAACGTGGATATGAACGCGTGTAACGTGGATACAAACGCGTGTAACATGTGGATATGAACACGGTTAACGTGGATATGAACACGTGTAACGTGGATATGAACGCGTGTAACGTGGATACGAACGCGTGTAACGTGGATATGAACGCGTGTAACATGTGGATATGAACGCGTGTAACATGTGGATATGAACGCGTGTAACGTGGATATGAACGCGTGTAACGTGGATACAAACGCGTGTAACATGTGGATATGAACACGGTTAACGTGGATATGAACGCGTGTAACGTGGATACAAACACGTGTAACGTGGATATGAATACGTGTAACGTGGATATGAACACGTGTAACGTGGATATGAACACGTGTAACGTGGATATGAACGCGTGTAACGTGGATATGAACGCGTGTAACGTGGATACGAACGCGTGTAACGTGGATATGAACGCGTGTAACATGTGGATATGAACGCGTGTAACATGTGGATATGAACGCGTGTAACGTGGATATGAACGCGTGTAACGTGGAGACAAACGCGTGTAACATGTGGATATGAACACGGTTAACGTGGATATGAACGCGTGTAACGTGGATATGAACGCGTGTAACATGTGGATATGAACGCGTGTAACATGTGGATATGAACGCGTGTAACATGTGGATATGAACGCGTGTAACGTGGATATGAACGCGTGTAACGTGGATACAAACGCGTGTAACATCTGGATATGAACACGGTTAACGTGGATATGAACACGTGTAACCTGGATATGAATGCGTGTAATGTGGATATGAACGCGTGTAACGTGGATATGAACGCGTGTAACATGGATATGAATACGTGTAACGTGGATATGAACACGTGTAACATGTGGACATGAACACGTGTAACGTGGATATGAACGCGTGTAACGTGGATACGAACGCGTGTAACGTGGATATGAACGCGTGTAACATGTGGATATGAACGCGTGTAACATGTGGATATGAACGCGTGTAACGTGGATATGAACGCGTGTAACGTGGATACAAACGCGTGTAACATGTGGATATGAACACGTGTAACCTGGATATGAATACGTGTAACGTGGATATGAACGCGTGTAACGTGGATATGAACGCGTGTAACGTGTGGATATGAACACGTGTAACGTGTGGATATGAACACGTGTAACGTGGATATGAACGCGTGTAACCTGGATATGAATGCATGTAACATGTGGATATGAACGCGTGTAACGTGGATATGAACGCGTGTAACATGTGGATAGGAACGCGTGTAACATGTGGATACGAACACGTGTAACGTGGATATGAACACGTGTAACATTTCGATATGAACACGTGTAACGTGGATATGAACATGTGTAACGTGAATATGAACGCGTGTGGCATGTGGATATGAACGCGTGTAACGTGGATATGAACGCGTGTGGCATGTGGATATGAACGCGTGTAACGTGGATATGAACGCGTGTGGCATGTGGATATGAACGCGTGTGGCATGTGGATATGAACGCGTGTAACGTGGATATGAACGCGTGTAATGTGGATACGAACACGTGTACATGTGGATACGAACACGTGTACATGTGGATACGAACACGTGTAACGTGGATACAAACGCGTGTAACATGTGGATATGAACACGGTTAACGTGGATATGAACACGTGTAACCTGGATATGAATGCGTGTAATGTGGATATGTACGCGTGTAACGTGGATATGAACGCGTGTAACATGGATATGAATACGTGTAACGTGGATATGAACACGTGTAACGTGGATATGAACACGTGTAACGTGGATATGAACGCGTGTAACGTGGATATGAACACGGTTAACGTGGATATGAACACGTGTAACCTGGATATGAATACGTGTAACGTGGATATGAACGCGTGTAACGTGGATATGAACGCGTGTAACGTGTGGATATGAACACGTGTAACGTGTGGATATGAACACGTGTAACGTGGATATGAACGCGTGTAACCTGGATATGAATGCGTGTAACATGTGGATATGAACGCGTGTAACGTGGATATGAACGCGTGTAACATGTGGATAGGAACGCGTGTAACATGTGGATACGAACACGTGTAACGTGGATATGAACACGTGTAACATTTCGATATGAACACGTGTAACGTGGATATGAACATGTGTAACGTGAATATGAACGCGTGTGGCATGTGGATATGAACGCGTGTAACGTGGATATGAACGCGTGTGGCATGTGGATATGAACGCGTGTAACGTGGATATGAACGCGTGTGGCATGTGGATATGAACGCGTGTGGCATGTGGATATGAACGCGTGTAACGTGGATATGAACGCGTGTAACATGTGGATACGAACACGTGTACATGTGGATACGAACACGTGTACATGTGGATACGAACACGTGTAACATGTGGATACGAACACGTGTACATGTGGATACGAACACGTGTACATGTGGATACGAACACGGTTAACGTGGATATGAACACGTGTAACGTGGATATGAATACGTGTAACGTGGATATGAATACGTGTAACATGTGGATACGAAGACGTGTAACGTGGACATGAACGCGTGTAACATGTGGATATGAACGCGTGTAACGTGGATATGAACGCGTGTGGCATGTGGATATGAACACGTGTAACGTGGATATGAACGCGTGTGGCATGTGGATATGAACGCGTGTAACGTGGATATGAACGCGTGTGGCATGTGGATATGAACGCGTGTAACGTGGATATGAACGCGTGTAACGTGGATATGAACGCGTGTGGCATGTGGATATGAACACGTGTAACGTGGATATGAATACGTGTAACGTGGCTATGAATACGTGTAACATGTGGATACGAACACGTGTAACATGTGGATACGAACGCGTATAACATGTGGACATGAACGCGTGTAACGTGGATATGAACGCGTGTAACGTGGATATGAACGCGTGTAACGTGGATATGAACGCGTGTGGCATGTGGATATGAACGCGTGTAACGTGGATATGAACGCGTGTAACGTGGATATGAACGCGTGTGGCATGTGGATATGAACGCGTGTAACGTGGATATGAAAGCGTGTAACGTGGATATGAACGCGTGTAACGTGGATTTGAACGCGTGTAACGTGGATATTAACGCGTGTAACGTGGATATGAACGCGTGTAACGTGGATACAAACACATGTAACGTGGATACAAACACATGTAACGTGGATAAGAACACGTGTAACATGTGGATACGAACACGTGTACATGTGGATACGAACACGTGTACATGTGGATACGAACACGTGTACATGTGGATACGAACACGTGTACATGTGGATAGGAACGCGTGTAACGTGGATACAAACACGTGTAACGTGGATATGAATACGTGTAACGTGGATATGAACACGTGTAACGTGGATATGAACGCGTGTAACGTGGATATGAACGCGTGTAACGTGGATACAAACACATGTAACGTGGATAAGAACACGTGTAACATGTGGATACGAACACGTGTACATGTGGATATGAACACGTGTACATGTGGATATGAACGCGTGTAACGTGGATACAAACACGTGTAACGTGGATATGAATACGTGTAACGTGGATATGAACACGTGTAACGTGGATATGAACGCGTGTAACGTGGATACGAACGCGTGTAACGTGGATATGAACGCGTGTAACATGTGGATATGAACGCGTGTAACATGTGGATATGAACGCGTGTAACGTGGATATGAACGCGTGTAACGTGGATACAAACGCGTGTAACATGTGGATATGAACACGGTTAACGTGGATATGAACACGTGTAACCTGGATATGAATGCGTGTAATGTGGATATGAAAGCGTGTAACGTGGATATGAACGCGTGTAACATGGATATGAATACGTGTAACGTGGATATGAACACGTGTAACGTGGATATGAACACGTGTAACGTGGATATGAACGCGTGTAACGTGGATACGAACGCGTGTAACGTGGATATGAACGCGTGTAACGTGGATATGAACGCGTGTAACATGTGGATATGAACGCGTGTAACGTGGATATGAACGCGTGTAACGTGGATACAAACGCGTGTAACATGTGGATATGAACACGGTTAACGTGGATATGAACACGTGTAACCTGGATATGAATACGTGTAACGTGGATATGAACGCGTGTAACGTGGATATGAACGCGTGTAACGTGTGGATATGAACACGTGTAACGTGTGGATATGAACACGTGTAACGTGGATATGAACGCGTGTAACCTGGATATGAATGCGTGTAACATGTGGATATGAACGCGTGTAACGTGGATATGAACGCGTGTAACATGTGGATAGGAACGCGTGTAACATGTGGATACGAACACGTGTAACGTGGATATGAACATGTGTAACGTGAATATGAACGCGTGTAACATGTGGACATGAACGCGTGTAACGTGGATTTGAACGCGTGTGACATGTGGATATGAACGCATGTAACATGTGGATATGAACGCATGTAACGTGGATATGAACGCGTGTAACGTGGATATGAACGCGTGTGGCATGTGGATATGAACGCGTGTAACGTGGATATGAACGCGTGTGGCATGTGGATATGAACGCGTGTAACGTGGATATGAACGCGTGTGACGTGGATATGAACGCGTGTGACGTGGATATGAACGCGTGTGACGTGGATATGAACGCGTGTGACATGTGGATATGAACGCGTGTGACATGTGGATATGAACGCGTGTAACGTGGATATGAACGCGTGTAACATGTGGATATGAACGCGTGTTACGTGGATATGAACACGTGTAACGTGGATACAAACACGGTTAACGTGGATATGAATACGTGTAACATGTGGATACGAACACGTGTAACGTGGACATGAACGCGTGTAACATGTGGATATGAACACGTGTACATGTGGATACGAACACGTGTACATGTGGATATGAACGCGTGTAACGTGGATACAAACACGTGTAACGTGGATATGAATACGTGTAACGTGGATATGAACACGTGTAACGTGGATATGAACGCGTGTAACGTGGATATGAACGCGTGTAACGTGGATATGAACGCGTGTAACGTGGATATGAACGCGTGTAACGTGGATATGAACACGTGTAACGTGGATATGAACACGTGTAACATTTCGATATAAACACGTGTAACGTGGATATGAACATGTGTAACATGTGAATATGAACACGTGTAACGTGGACATGAACACATGTAACATGTGGATATGAACGCGTGTAACGTGGATAAGAACACATGTAACGTGGATAAGAACACGTGTAACATGTGGATACGAACACGTGTACATGTGGATACGAACACGTGTACATGTGGATACGAACACGTGTACATGTGGATACGAACACGGTTAACGTGGATATGAACACGTGTACATGTGGATACGAACACGGTTAACGTGGATATGAACACGTGTAACGTGGATATGAATACGTGTAACGTGGATATGAATACGTGTAACATGTGGATACGAACACGTGTAACGTGGATATGAACGCGTGTAACATGTGGACATGAACGCGTGTGGCATGTGGATATGAACGCGTGTAACGTGGATATGAACGCGTGTAACGTGGATACAAACACGTGTAACGTGGATACGAATACGTGTAACATGTGGATATGAACACGTGTAACGTGTGGATATGAACACGTGTAACGGGGATATGAATATGTGTAACGTGGATATGAACACGTGTAACGTGGATATGAACGCATGTAACGTGGATATGAACGCGTGTAACGTGGATACAAACACGTGTAACGTGGATATGAACGCGTGTAACGTGGATATGAACGCGTGTAACATGTGGATATGAACACATGTAACATGTGGATATGAACGCGTGTAACGTGGATATGAACGCGTGTAACGTGGATATGAACGCATGTAACGTGGATACGAACACGTGTACATGTGGATACGAACACGTGTACATGTGGATATGAACGCGTGTAACGTGGATATGAACGCGTGTAACGTGGATACGAACGCGTGTAACGTGGATATGAACGCGTGTAACATGTGGATATGAACGCGTGTAACGTGGATATGAACGCGTGTAACGTGGATACAAACGCGTGTAACATGTGGATATGAACATGGTTAACGTGGATATGAACACGTGTAACCTGGATATGAATGCGTGTAATGTGGATATGAACGCGTGTAACGTGGATATGAACGCGTGTAACATGGATATGAATACGTGTAACGTGGATATGAACACGTGTAACGTGGATATGAACGCGTGTAACGTGGATATGAACGCGTGTAACGTGGATACGAACGCGTGTAACGTGGATATGAACGCGTGTAACATGTGGATATGAACGCGTGTAACGTGGATATGAACGCGTGTAACGTGGATATGAACGCGTGTGGCATGTGGATATGAACGCGTGTAACGTGGATATGAACGCGTGTGGCATGTGGATATGAACGCGTGTAACGTGGATATGAAAGCGTGTAACGTGGATATGAACGCGTGTAACGTGGATTTGAACGCGTGTAACGTGGATATTAACGCGTGTAACGTGGATATGAACGCGTGTAACGTGGATACAAACACATGTAACGTGGATAAGAACACGTGTAACATGTGGATACGAACACGTGTACATGTGGATACGAACGCGTGTACATGTGGATAGGAACACGTGTACATGTGGATACGAACGCGTGTACATGTGGATAGGAACGCGTGTAACGTGGATACAAACACGTGTAACGTGGATATGAACGCGTGTAACGTGGATATGAACGCGTGTGGCATGTGGATATGAACGCGTGTGGCATGTGGATATGAACGCGTGTAACGTGGATATGAACGCGTGTAACATGTGGATACGAACACGTGTACATGTGGATACGAACACGTGTACATGTGGATACGAACACGTGTAACATGTGGATACGAACACGTGTACATGTGGATACGAACACGTGTACATGTGGATACGAACACGGTTAACGTGGATATGAACACGTGTAACGTGGATATGAATACGTGTAACGTGGATATGAATACGTGTAACATGTGGATACGAAGACGTGTAACGTGGACATGAACGCGTGTAACATGTGGATATGAACGCGTGTAACGTGGATATGAACGCGTGTAACGTGGATATGAACACGTGTAACGTGGATATGAACACGTGTAACGTGGATATGAACGCGTGTAACGTGGATACGAACGCGTGTAACGTGGATATGAACGCGTGTAACGTGGATATGAACGCGTGTAACATGTGGATATGAACGCGTGTAACGTGGATATGAACGCGTGTAACGTGGATACAAACGCGTGTAACATGTGGATATGAACACGGTTAACGTGGATATGAACACGTGTAACCTGGATATGAATACGTGTAACGTGGATATGAACGCGTGTAACGTGGATATGAACGCGTGTAACGTGTGGATATGAACACGTGTAACGTGTGGATATGAACACGTGTAACGTGGATATGAACGCGTGTAACCTGGATATGAACACGTGTAACATTTCGATATAAACACGTGTAACGTGGATATGAACATGTGTAACATGTGAATATGAACACGTGTAACGTGGACATGAACACATGTAACATGTGGATATGAACGCGTGTAACGTGGATAAGAACACATGTAACGTGGATAAGAACACGTGTAACATGTGGATACGAACACGTGTACATGTGGATACGAACACGTGTACATGTGGATACGAACACGTGTACATGTGGATACGAACACGGTTAACGTGGATATGAACACGTGTACATGTGGATACGAACACGGTTAACGTGGATATGAACACGTGTAACGTGGATATGAATACGTGTAACGTGGATATGAATACGTGTAACATGTGGATACGAACACGTGTAACGTGGATATGAACGCGTGTAACATGTGGACATGAACGCGTGTGGCATGTGGATATGAACGCGTGTAACGTGGATATGAACGCGTGTAACGTGGATACAAACACGTGTAACGTGGATACGAATACGTGTAACATGTGGATATGAACACGTGTAACGTGTGGATATGAACACGTGTAACGGGGATATGAATATGTGTAACGTGGATATGAACACGTGTAACGTGGATATGAACGCATGTAACGTGGATATGAACGCGTGTAACGTGGATACAAACACGTGTAACGTGGATATGAACGCGTGTAACGTGGATATGAACGCGTGTAACATGTGGATATGAACACATGTAACATGTGGATATGAACGCGTGTAACGTGGATATGAACGCGTGTAACGTGGATATGAACGCATGTAACGTGGATACGAACACGTGTACATGTGGATACGAACACGTGTACATGTGGATATGAACGCGTGTAACGTGGATATGAACGCGTGTAACGTGGATACGAACGCGTGTAACGTGGATATGAACGCGTGTAACATGTGGATATGAACGCGTGTAACGTGGATATGAACGCGTGTAACGTGGATACAAACGCGTGTAACATGTGGATATGAACATGGTTAACGTGGATATGAACACGTGTAACCTGGATATGAATGCGTGTAATGTGGATATGAACGCGTGTAACGTGGATATGAACGCGTGTAACATGGATATGAATACGTGTAACGTGGATATGAACACGTGTAACGTGGATATGAACGCGTGTAACGTGGATATGAACGCGTGTAACGTGGATACGAACGCGTGTAACGTGGATATGAACGCGTGTAACATGTGGATATGAACGCGTGTAACGTGGATATGAACGCGTGTAACGTGGATATGAACGCGTGTGGCATGTGGATATGAACGCGTGTAACGTGGATATGAACGCGTGTGGCATGTGGATATGAACGCGTGTAACGTGGATATGAACGCGTGTAACGTGGATATGAACGCGTGTAACGTGGATTTGAACGCGTGTAACGTGGATATTAACGCGTGTAACGTGGATATGAACGCGTGTAACGTGGATACAAACACATGTAACGTGGATAAGAACACGTGTAACATGTGGATACGAACACGTGTACATGTGGATACGAACACGTGTACATGTGGATACGAACACGTGTACATGTGGATACGAACGCGTGTACATGTGGATAGGAACGCGTGTAACGTGGATACAAACACGTGTAACGTGGATATGAACGCGTGTAACGTGGATATGAACGCGTGTGGCATGTGGATATGAACGCGTGTGGCATGTGGATATGAACGCGTGTAACGTGGATATGAACGCGTGTAACATGTGGATACGAACACGTGTACATGTGGATACGAACACGTGTACATGTGGATACGAACACGTGTAACATGTGGATACGAACACGTGTACATGTGGATACGAACACGTGTACATGTGGATACGAACACGGTTAACGTGGATATGAACACGTGTAACGTGGATATGAATACGTGTAACGTGGATATGAATACGTGTAACATGTGGATACGAAGACGTGTAACGTGGACATGAACGCGTGTACATGTGGATATGAACGCGTGTAACGTGGATATGAACGCGTGTAACGTGGATATGAACACGTGTAACGTGGATATGAACACGTGTAACGTGGATATGAACGCGTGTAACGTGGATACGAACGCGTGTAACGTGGATATGAACGCGTGTAACGTGGATATGAACGCGTGTAACATGTGGATATGAACGCGTGTAACGTGGATATGAACGCGTGTAACGTGGATACAAACGCGTGTAACATGTGGATATGAACACGGTTAACGTGGATATGAACACGTGTAACCTGGATATGAATACGTGTAACGTGGATATGAACGCGTGTAACGTGGATATGAACGCGTGTAACGTGTGGATATGAACACGTGTAACGTGTGGATATGAACACGTGTAACGTGGATATGAACGCGTGTAACCTGGATATGAATGCGTGTAACATGTGGATATGAACGCGTGTAACGTGGATATGAACGCGTGTAACATGTGGATAGGAACGCGTGTAACATGTGGATACGAACACGTGTAACGTGGATATGAACATGTGTAACGTGAATATGAACGCGTGTAACATGTGGACATGAACGCGTGTAACGTGGATTTGAACGCGTGTGACATGTGGATATGAACGCATGTAACATGTGGATATGAACGCATGTAACGTGGATATGAACGCGTGTAACGTGGATATGAACGCGTGTGGCATGTGGATATGAACGCGTGTAACGTGGATATGAACGCGTGTGGCATGTGGATATGAACGCGTGTAACGTGGATATGAACGCGTGTGACGTGGATATGAACGCGTGTGACGTGGATATGAACGCGTGTGACGTGGATATGAACGCGTGTGACATGTGGATATGAACGCGTGTGACATGTGGATATGAACGCGTGTAACGTGGATATGAACGCGTGTAACATGTGGATATGAACGCGTGTTACGTGGATATGAACACGTGTAACGTGGATACAAACACGGTTAACGTGGATATGAATACGTGTAACATGTGGATACGAACACGTGTAACGTGGACATGAACGCGTGTAACATGTGGATATGAACACGTGTACATGTGGATACGAACACGTGTACATGTGGATATGAACGCGTGTAACGTGGATACAAACACGTGTAACGTGGATATGAATACGTGTAACGTGGATATGAACACGTGTAACGTGGATATGAACGCGTGTAACGTGGATATGAACGCGTGTAACGTGGATATGAACGCGTGTAACGTGGATATGAACGCGTGTAACGTGGATATGAACACGTGTAACGTGGATATGAACACGTGTAACATTTCGATATAAACACGTGTAACGTGGATATGAACATGTGTAACATGTGGATATGAACATGTGTAACATGTGAATATGAACACGTGTAACGTGGACATGAACACATGTAACATGTGGATATGAACGCGTGTAACGTGGATAAGAACACATGTAACGTGGATAAGAACACGTGTAACATGTGGATACGAACACGTGTACATGTGGATACGAACACGTGTACATGTGGATACGAACACGTGTACATGTGGATACGAACACGGTTAACGTGGATATGAACACGTGTACATGTGGATACGAACACGGTTAACGTGGATATGAACACGTGTAACGTGGATATGAATACGTGTAACGTGGATATGAATACGTGTAACATGTGGATACGAACACGTGTAACGTGGATATGAACGCGTGTAACGTGGACATGAACGCGTGTGGCATGTGGATATGAACGCGTGTAACGTGGATATGAACGCGTGTAACGTGGATACAAACACGTGTAACGTGGATACGAATACGTGTAACGTGGATATGAACGCGTGTAACATGTGGATATGAACACGTGTAACGGGGATATGAATATGTGTAACGTGGATATGAACACGTGTAACGTGGATATGAACGCATGTAACGTGGATATGAACGCGTGTAACGTGGATACAAACACGTGTAACGTGGATATGAACGCGTGTAACGTGGATATGAACGCGTGTAACATGTGGATATGAACACATGTAACATGTGGATATGAACGCGTGTAACGTGGATATGAACGCGTGTAACGTGGATATGAACGCATGTAACGTGGCTACGAACACGTGTACATGTGGATACGAACACGTGTACATGTGGATATGAACGCGTGTAACGTGGATATGAACGCGTGTAACGTGGATACGAACGCGTGTAACGTGGATATGAACGCGTGTAACATGTGGATATGAACGCGTGTAACATGTGGATATGAACGCGTGTAACATGTGGATATGAACGCGTGTAACGTGGATATGAACGCGTGTAACGTGGATACAAACGCGTGTAACATGTGGATATGAACATGGTTAACCTGGATATGAACACGTGTAACCTGGATATGAATGCGTGTAATGTGGATATGAACGCGTGTAACGTGGATATGAACGCGTGTAACATGGATATGAATACGTGTAACGTGGATATGAACACGTGTAACGTGGATATGAACACGTGTAACGTGGATATGAACGCGTGTAACGTGGATACGAACGCGTGTAACGTGGATATGAACGCGTGTAACATGTGGATATGAACGCGTGTAACGTGGATATGAACGCGTGTAACGTGGATACAAACGCGTGTAACGTGGATATGAACACGGGTAACGTGGATATGAACACGTGTAACCTGGATATGAATACGTGTAACGTGGATATGAACGCGTGTAACGTGGATATGAACGCGTGTAACGTGTGGATATGAACACGTGTAACGTGTGGATATGAACACGTGTAACGTGGATATGAACGCGTGTAACCTGGATATGAATGCGTGTAACATGTGGATATGAACGCGTGTAACGTGGATATGAACGCGTGTAACGTGGATATGAACGCGTGTAACATGTGGATAGGAACGCGTGTAACATGTGGATACGAACACGTGTAACGTGGATATGAACACGTGTAACATTTCGATATGAACACGTGTAACGTGGATATGAACATGTGTAACGTGAATATGAACGCGTGTAACATGTGGACATGAACGCGTGTAACGTGGATTTGAACGCGTGTAACATGTGGATATGAACGCGTGTAACGTGGATATGAACACGTGTAACGTGGATACAAACACGGTTAACGTGGATACGAACACGTGTACATGTGGATACGAACACGGTTAACGTGTATATGAACACGTGTACATGTGGATACGAACACGGTTAACGTGGATATGAACACGTGTAACGTGGATATGAATACGTGTAACGTGGATATGAATACGTGTAACATGTGGATACGAACACGTGTAACGTGGATATGAACGCGTGTAACATGTGGACATGAACGCGTGTGGCATGTGGATATGAACGCGTGTAACGTGGATATGAACGCGTGTAACGTGGATACAAACACGTGTAACGTGGATACGAACGCGTGTAACGTGGATATGAACGCGTGTAACATGTGGATATGAACACGTGTAACGTGGATATGAACGCTTGTAACGTGGATACAAACACGTGTAACGTGGATACAAACACGTGTAACATGTGGATACGAACACGGTTAACGTGGATATGAACACGTGTAACGTGGATACGAATACGTGTAACGTGGATACAAACACGTGTAACGTGGATACAAACACGTGTAACATGTGGATACGAACACGGTTAACGTGGATACGAACACGTGTAACGTGGATACGAATACGTGTAACATGTGGATATGAACACGTGTAACGTGTGGATATGAACACGTGTAACGGGGATATGAATATGTGTAACGTGGATATGAACACGTGTAACGTGGATATGAACGCATGTAACGTGGATATGAACGCGTGTAACGTGGATACAAACACGTGTAACGTGGATATGAACGCGTGTAACGTGGATATGAACGCGTGTAACATGTGGATATGAACACATGTAACATGTGGATATGAACGCGTGTAACGTGGATATGAACGCGTGTAACGTGGATATGAACGCATGTAACGTGGATACGAACACGTGTACATGTGGATACGAACACGTGTACATGTGGATACGAACGCGTGTAACATGGATATGAACGCGTGTAACGTGGATACGAACGCGTGTAACGTGGATATGAACGCGTGTAACGTGGATATGAACGCGTGTAACATGTGGATATGAACGCGTGTAACATGTGGATATGAACGCGTGTAACGTGGATATGAACGCGTGTAACGTGGATACAAACGCGTGTAACATGTGGATATGAACATGGTTAACCTGGATATGAACACGTGTAACCTGGATATGAATGCGTGTAATGTGGATATGAACGCGTGTAACGTGGATATGAACGCGTGTAACATGGATATGAATACGTGTAACGTGGATATGAACACGTGTAACGTGGATATGAACACGTGTAACGTGGATATGAACGCGTGTAACGTGGATACGAACGCGTGTAACGTGGATATGAACGCGTGTAACATGTGGATATGAACGCGTGTAACGTGGATATGAACGCGTGTAACGTGGATACAAACGCGTGTAACGTGGATATGAACACGGGTAACGTGGATATGAACACGTGTAACCTGGATATGAATACGTGTAACGTGGATATGAACGCGTGTAACGTGGATATGAACGCGTGTAACGTGTGGATATGAACACGTGTAACGTGTGGATATGAACACGTGTAACGTGGATATGAACGCGTGTAACCTGGATATGAATGCGTGTAACATGTGGATATGAACGCGTGTAACGTGGATATGAACGCGTGTAACGTGGATATGAACGCGTGTAACATGTGGATAGGAACGCGTGTAACATGTGGATACGAACACGTGTAACGTGGATATGAACACGTGTAACATTTCGATATGAACACGTGTAACGTGGATATGAACATGTGTAACGTGAATATGAACGCGTGTAACATGTGGACATGAACGCGTGTAACGTGGATTTGAACGCGTGTAACATGTGGATATGAACGCGTGTAACGTGGATATGAACACGTGTAACGTGGATACAAACACGGTTAACGTGGATATGAATACGTGTAACATGTGGATACGAACACGTGTAACGTGGACATGAACGCGTGTAACATGTGGATATGAACACGTGTACATGTGGATACGAACACGTGTACATGTGGATATGAACGCGTGTAACGTGGATACAAACACGTGTAACGTGGATATGAATACGTGTAACGTGGATATGAACACGTGTAACGTGGATATGAACGCGTGTAACGTGGATATGAACGCGT
This sequence comes from Telmatherina bonti, assembly GCF_933228915.1. NCBI lineage: Eukaryota > Metazoa > Chordata > Actinopteri > Atheriniformes > Telmatherinidae > Telmatherina > Telmatherina bonti. The sequence goes on along the minus strand of NC_136630.1, from coordinate 33,477,927 downwards.
GTAACGTGGATATGAACGCGTGTAACGTGGATATGAACACGTGTAACATTTCGATATAAACACGTGTAACGTGGATATGAACATGTGTAACATGTGAATATGAACACGTGTAACGTGGACATGAACACATGTAACGTGGATATGAACGCGTGTAACGTGGATAAGAACACATGTAACGTGGATAAGAACACGTGTAACGTGGATACGAACACGTGTACATGTGGATACGAACATGTGTACATGTGGATACGAACACGTGTACATGTGGATACGAACACGGTTAACGTGGATATGAACACGTGTACATGTGGATACGAACACGGTTAACGTGGATATGAACACGTGTAACGTGGATATGAATACGTGTAACGTGGATATGAATACGTGTAACATGTGGATACGAACACGTGTAACGTGGATATGAACGCGTGTAACATGTGGACATGAACGCGTGTAACGTGGATATGAACAGGTGTAACGTGGATATGAACGCGTGTGGCATGTGGATATGAACGCGTGTAACGTGGATATGAACACGTGTAACGTGGATACAAACACGTGTAACGTGGATACGAACGCGTGTAACGTGGATATGAACGCGTGTAACATGTGGATATGAACACGTGTAACGTGGATATGAACGCTTGTAACGTGGATACAAACACGTGTAACGTGGATACGAACACGTGTAACATGTGGATACGAACACGGTTAACGTGGATACGAATACGTGTAACGTGGATACAAACACGTGTAACGTGGATACAAACACGTGTAACATGTGGATACGAACACGGTTAACGTGGATACGAACACGTGTAACGTGGATACGAATACGTGTAACATGTGGATATGAACACGTGTAACGTGTGGATATGAACACGTGTAACGGGGATATGAATATGTGTAACGTGGATATGAACACGTGTAACGTGGATATGAACGCATGTAACGTGGATATGAACGCGTGTAACGTGGATACAAACACGTGTAACGTGGATATGAACGCGTGTAACGTGGATATGAACGCGTGTAACATGTGGATATGAACACATGTAACATGTGGATATGAACGCGTGTAACGTGGATATGAACGCGTGTAACGTGGATATGAACGCATGTAACGTGGATATGAACGCGTGTAACGTGGATATGAACGCGTGTGACATGTGGATATGAACGCCTGTAACATGTGGATATGAACACGTGTAACGTGGATACAAACACGGTTAACGTGGATACGAACACGGTTAACGTGGATATGAACACGGTTAACGTGAATATGAACGCGTGTAACGTGGATACAAACACGTGTAACGTGGATATGAACGCGTGTAACGTGGATATGAACGCGTGTAATGTGGATATGAACGCGTGTAACGTGGATATGAACGCGTGTAACGTGGATATGAACGCGTGTAACGTGGATACAAACACGTGTAACGTGGATACAAACACGTGTAACATGTGGATACGAACACGGTTAACGTGGATATGAACACGTGTAACGTGGATACGAATACGTGTAACGTGGATACAAACACGTGTAACGTGGATACAAACACATGTAACATGTGGATACGAACACGGTTAACGTGGATATGAACACGTGTAACGTGGATACGAATACGTGTAACATGTGGATATGAACACGTGTAACGTGTGGATATGAACACGTGTAACGGGGATATGAATATGTGTAACGTGGATATGAACACGTGTAACGTGGATATGAACGCGTGTAACGTGGATATGAACGCGTGTAACGTGGATACAAACACGTGTAACGTGGATATGAACGCGTGTAACGTGGATACAAACACGTGTAACGTGGATATGAACGCGTGTAACGTGGATATGAACGCGTGTAACATGTGGATATGAACACATGTAACATGTGGATATGAACGCGTGTAACGTGGATATGAACGCGTGTAACGTGGATATGAACGCATGTAACATGTGGATATGAACGAATGTAACGTGGATATGAACGCGTGTAACGTGGATATGAACGCGTGTAACGTGGATATGAACGCGTGTGGCATGTGGATATGAACGCGTGTAACGTGGATATGAACGCGTGTGGCATGTGGATATGAATGTGTGTAACGTGGATATGAACGCCTGTAACGTGGATATGAACGCGTGTAACGTGGATATGAACGCCTGTAACGTGGATATGAACGCCTGTAACGTGGATATGAACACGTGTAACATGTGGATACAAACACATGTAACGTGGATAAGAACACATGTAACGTGGATAAGAACACGTGTAACATGTGGATACGAACACGTGTACATGTGGATACGAACACGTGTACATGTGGATACGAACACGGTTAACGTGGATATGAACACGTGTAACGTGGATATGAATACGTGTAACGTGGATATGAACACGTGTAACATGTGGATATGAACACGTGTAACATGTGGATATGAACACGTAACATGTGGATATGAACACGTGTAACGTGGATATGAACACATGTAACGTGAATATGAACACGTGTAACGTGGACATGAACACGTGTAACGTGGATTTCGAACGCGTGTACCATGGATATGAACATGTGTAACATGTGGATATGAACATGTGTAACATGGATATGAACATGTGTAACATGGATATGAACATGTGTAACATGAAGATATGAACATGTGTAACATGAGGATATGAACATGTGTACCATGTGGATATGAACATGTGTAACATGCACAAATGTAAATATACCAACTGTCAAAACCAACTGTCAGCTGACTGCTCACCTGTCTGTTGGGTCGAGGGTTTCTTATTTTGTTTCTCTTGTTCTCATTGGACACCAGGTCCTGAAACACAACAGATCATGTGACCTGTGCACCCGCCCACAAACAAACAATCATACACACACACACACACACACACACCTCCACTTCACAACTCTTCCTCTTCCTGCCAGTAGTTCTTGGGGTTTTCTGTCTTTCAGCCATGTTGGACCTCAGAGTAGGGACGTCCTGCATGGAGAGTACATGAGAATACATGGAGAACGTGGAGGATATGTGGAACATGTAGAACATGGAGGGCATGTAGAACATGTAGAACATGGAGGACATGGAGAACACGGAGAACATGGAGGGCATGTAGAACATGGAGGATATGAAGAACATGGAGAACATGAAGGCCATGTAGAACATGGAGCACATGGAGGATATGTAGAACATGTAGGACATGGAGGACATGTAGAACGGGGAGGACATGTAGGACAGGGAGGACATGTAGGACATGTAGAACATGGAGGACATGTAGAACATGGAGGACATGGAGGACATGTAGGACATGGAGGACATGTAGAACATGGAGGGCATGTAGAACATGTAGAACATGGAGGACATGTAGAATATGGAGGACATGTAGGACATGGAGGAGATGTAGAACATGGAGGACATGTAGGACATGTAGGACATGGAGGACATGTAGAACATGGATGACATGTAGAACATGGACATGTAGGACAAGGAGGACATGTAGGACAAGGAGGACATGTAGAACATGGAGGGCATGTAGAACATGGAGAACATGGAGGGCATGTAGAACATGGAGAACATGGAGGGCATGGAGGATATGTAGAACATGGAGTATATGGAGAACATTGAGAACATGGAGGACATGTAGAACATGGATGACATGTAGAACATGTAGAACATGGACATGTAGGACATGGAGGACATGTAGAACATGGAGGACATGTAGAACATGGAGGACATGTAGAACATGGAGGACATGTAGAACAGGGAGGACATGGAGGACATGTAGGACATGTAGGACATGTAGAACATGGAGGACATGTAGGACATGGAGGACATGTAGAACATGGAGGGCACGTAGAACATGTAGAACATGGAGGACATGTAGAATATGGAGGACATGTAGGACATGGAGGACATGTAGAACATGTAGGACATGGAGGACATGTAGAACATGGATGACATGTAGAACATGGATGACATGTAGAACATGTAGAACATGGACATGTAGCACAAGGAGGACATGTAGAACATGGAGGACATGGAGGACATGTAGAACATGGAGGACATGTAGAACATGGAGGGCACGTAGAACATGGAGGACATGTAGAACATGGAGGACATGTAGAACATGGAGGGCACGTAGAACATGGAGGACATGTAGGACATGGAGGACATGTAGAACATGGAGGGCACGTAGAACATGGAGGACATGTAGAACATGGATGACATGTAGAACATGTAGAACAAGTAGGACATGTAGGACAAGGAGGACATGGAGGGCATGTAGAACATGGAGAACATGGAGGGCATGTAGAACATGGAGAACATGGAGGACATGGAGGATATGTAGAACATGTCGAACATGGAGTATATGTAGAACATGGAGGACATGAAGAAAATGTAAGAGACTGACAACATGGAGGACATGTAGAACATGGAGGGCATGGAGGGCATGTAGAACATGGAGGACATGGAGGGCATGTAGAACATGGAGGACATGTAGAACATGTAGAACATGGAGAACATGGAGGACATGTAGAACATGTAGAACATGGAGAACATGGAGGACATGTAGAACATGTAGAACATGGAGGGCATGTAGAACATGGAGAACACGGAGGACATGTGGAACAAGGAGAACATGGAGGACATGTAGAACATGGAGGACATGGAGGGTATGTAGAACATGGAGGGCATGTAGAACATGGAGGACATGTAGGACATGGAGGACATGGAGGGCATGTAGAACATGGAGGACATGTAGAACATGGAGGGCATGTAGAAGATGGAGGACATGTAGAACATGTAGAAAATGAAAGAGACTGACAACACGGAGAACATGTAGCACATAGACATTTAGAACATGGAAGAAACCGACAACATGGGGAACATGTAGAACATGGAGAAAATGTAAGACACCGACAACACGGAGAACATGAACATGGAGAACATGGAGGACATGTAGAACAAGGAGAACATGGAGGACATGGAGGACATGGAGGGCATGTAGAACATGGAGGACATGTAGAACATGTAGAAAATGAAAGAGACTGACAACATAGAACATGGAAGAAATCGACAACATGGAGAACATGTAGAACATGGAGGACATGTAGAACATGGAGGGCATGTAGAAGATGGAGGACATGTAGAACATGTAGAAAATGAAAGAGACTGACAACACGGAGAACATGTAGAACATAGACATTTAGAACATGGAAGAAACCGACAACATGGGGAACATGTAGAACATGGAGAAAATGTAAGACACCGACAACACGGAGAACATGAACATGGAGAACATGGAGGACATGGAGAACACGGAGAACATGGAGGGCATGTAGAACATGGAGGATATGAAGAACATGGAGAACATGAAGGCCATGTAGAACATGGAGCACATGGAGGATATGTAGAACATGTAGGACATGGAGGACATGTAGAACGGGGAGGACATGTAGGACAGGGAGGACATGTAGGACATGTAGAACATGGAGGACATGTAGAACATGGAGGACATGGAGGACATGTAGGACATGGAGGACATGTAGAACATGGAGGGCATGTAGAACATGTAGAACATGGAGGACATGTAGAATATGGAGGACATGTAGGACATGGAGGAGATGTAGAACATGGAGGACATGTAGGACATGGAGGACATGTAGGACATGGAGGACATGTAGAACATGGAGGGCACGTAGAACATGGATGACATGTAGAACATGGATGACATGTAGAACATGGATGACATGTAGAACATGTAGAACATGGACATGTAGGACAAGGAGGACATGTAGAACATGGAGAACATGGAGGGCATGTAGAACATGGAGAACATGGAGGGCATGTAGAACATGGAGAACATGGAGGACATGGAGGATATGTAGAACATGGAGTATATGGAGAACATTGAGAACATGGAGGACATGTAGAACATGGATGACATGTAGAACATGGACATGTAGGACATGTAGAACATGGAGGACATGTAGGACATGGAGGACATGTAGAACATGGAGGACATGTAGAACATGGAGGACATGTAGAACAGGGAGGACATGTAGGACATGGAGGACATGTAGGACATGTAGAACATTGAGGACATGTAGGACATTGAGGACATGTAGAACATGGAGGACATGTAGGACATGGAGGACATGTAGAACATGGAGGACATGTAGAACATGGAGGACATGTAGAACAGGGAGGACATGTAGGACATGGAGGACATGTAGGACATGTAGAACATGGAGGACATGTAGGACATTGAGGACATGTAGAACATGGAGGGCACGTAGAACATGTAGAACATGGAGGACATGTAGAATATGGAGGACATGTAGGACATGGAGGACATGTAGAACATGTAGAACAGGGAGGACATGTAGGACATGTAGAACATGTAGGACATGGAGGACATGTAGAACATGGATGACATGTAGAACATGGATGACATGTAGAACATGTAGAACATGGACATGTAGCACAAGGAGGACATGTAGAACATGGAGGACATGTAGAACATGGAGGACATGTAGAACATGGAGGGCACGTAGAACATGGAGGACATGTAGAACATGGAGGACATGTAGAACATGGAGGGCACGTAGAACATGGAGGACATGTAGGACATGGAGGACATGTAGAACATGGAGGGCACGTAGAACATGGAGGACATGTAGAACATGGATGACATGTAGAACATGTAGAACAAGTAGGACATGTAGGACAAGGAGGACATGGAGGGCATGTAGAACATGGAGAACATGGAGGGCATGTAGAACATGGAGAACATGGAGGACATGAAGGATATGTAGAACATGTCGAACATGGAGTATATGTAGAACATGGAGGACATGAAGAAAATGTAAGAGACTGACAACATGGAGGACATGTAGAACATGGAGGGCATGGAGGGCATGTAGAACATGGAGGACATGTAGAACATGTAGAACATGGAGAACATGGAGGACATGTAGAACATGTAGAACATGGAGGGCATGTAGAACATGGAGAACACGGAGGACATGTAGAACAAGGAGAACATGGAGGACATGTAGAACATGGAGGACATGGAGGGTATGTAGAACATGGAGGACATGTAGGACATGGAGGACATGGAGGGCATGTAGAACATGGAGGACATGTAGAACATGGAGGGCATGTAGAAGATGGAGGACATGTAGAACATGTAGAAAATGAAAGAGACTGACAACACGGAGAACATGTAGAACATAGACATTTAGAACATGGAAGAAACCGACAACATGGGGAACATGTAGAACATGGAGAAAATGGAAGACACCGACAACACGGAGAACATGAACATGGAGAACATGGAGGACATGTAGAACAAGGAGAACATGGAGGACATGGAGGGCATGTAGAACATGGAGGACATGTAGAACATGTAGAAAATGAAAGAGACTGACAACATAGAACATGGAAGAAATCGACAACATGGAGAACATGTAGAACATGGAGAAAATGGAAGACACCGACAACATGGAGAACATGAACATGGAGAACATGGAGAACATGTAGAACATAGAGGACATTTAGAACATGGAAGAAACCGACAACATGGTGAACATGTAGAAAATGGAAGAGACTGAGAACATGGAGAAATGTAGAACATGTAGAACATGTAGAAAATGGAGGAGACTGAGAACATGGAGAAATGTAGAACATGTAGAACATGTAGAAAATGGAGGAGACTGACAACATGGAGAACATGGAGAACATGTAGAAAAAGAAGGAGACCGACAACATGGAGAACATGGAGGACACCGGCAAACATGTAAAACATGGAGAACATGTAAAAAATGGAGGACACCGACAACATGGAGAACATGGAGGACACCGACGAACATGGAAAACATGGTATAACATGTAAAAAATGGAGGACACCGACAACATGGAGAACATGGAGGACACCGGCAAACATGTAAAACATGGAGAACATGTAAAAAATGGAGGACACCGACAACATGGAGAACATGGAGGACACCGACAACATGGAAAACATGGACAACATGGATAACGTGGAGGACACATAACATGGAGAACATGGAGAACATGGAGAACGTGGAGGACACAGACAACATGGAGAACGTGGAGGACACACATAACATGGAGAACATGAACAACATGGAGAACGTGGAGGACACAGACAACATGGAGAACATGGAGAACATGGAGAACGTGGAGGACACAGACAACATGGAGAACATGTAGAACATGTAAGACATGAGAAACAGAGCAGCTTTGGTGGAACCAGAATCACATCCAGGATCATATCCTGGATGTGATTAATCCAGGTTAACTCACCTGAGTCTCTCTCTTGCTCTCTGTTTCTGTCTTCAATGGCTGGAACTCCCTCCTCTTGCCCTCTTCCTGCTCCTGCAGCCTCCTCTTGCCCTCTTCCTGCTCCTGCAGCCTCCTCTTGCCCTCTTCCTGCTCCTGCAGCCTCCTCTTGCCCTCTTCCTGCTCCTGCAGCCTCCTCTCCCTCAGCTTCTCCTTTGCCACCTTGTTTTCCTTGTCCTCACTTCTCTGCAGGAACTCCTGAAGCTGCTGCAGCTCTGGAAGGGAAGAAGAAGACATCTGCAGGTTGGGTGTAGATCCGAAGGAGTAGTAGCAGTAGAAGCCGGACATCGGCTCCAGTGTTAAAGCTGAATGCACATCATGCTGCGTTCAGGTGCAGCTGTGTGTGTGTGTGTGTGTGTGTGTGTGTGTGTGTGTGTGTGTGTGTGTGTGTGTGTGTGTGTGCTTTCAGTGGGAGCTTCTGTCCTGTCCATCAGTCAGTGGTCATTATCAGCTGATTGTGCGTTTCAGTCTGATTGGTTACCTCGTCTCAGAGTCTCTGAGGCCTGATGGCTGTCCTCTAGAAGTCTGTCCTTCTCCAACAAGAGTCCTTGCAGTTCTGAAAAACAAGCATCCATCATCTGATCAGGATTTATCATCATCACCTGCTGATCTACAGGCTCTGCCCTACCTTCCTCCTCACCTGACACTTGCTTCTCCAGCTGTCTCCTCCTCTCCTCCTCTGATCTCTCCATCTCCTCTAGCCTCCTCCATAGAGCCCCGCCCTCTGACTCAAGCTCCGCCCCCAGAGTCTGCAGCTGGCAGCTGAACGCTGATCTCTGATTGGCCAGTTCCTGTCTTAGCTGCTCACACCTATCCACAGGTTAACAGACACAAACATGGTTTACAGTCAACTAAGTATGGATCAGGGAGACCTTAAGGGAGACGATGTTGATCAGAGTATCGATCAGAGGCAGTATTGATCACCTGTGAGCCAGCTCTTCCTTCATCACCCTCTTCTCTCTCTGCAGTTCTTGGATCTGTTTGGACTTCTGAGCGGATCTTTGGAGCGCCACTTCGCTCTCCTTCTTCAACTCCTTCATGGTGTCGTGAAAAACACTGCTGGTAACCCGTCCCTTCTCCTCCTGAAATGACCAACCAATCAATCAATAAATATGGACCGATTAACTTGATAAACCTCATTCATTCACGATCCAGAGAGACAGAACCTTCAATTCCTGTTTCAGATGCTCCACTTCCTGTGTCAGACTGCTGAGGTAGCTGTTCTTCTCTGATTGCATCTCTAGGTCCTGGAGGCGGGACTTTGCTGTGCTGACCTGTTCTGATAGGCTGTTGGACTTGTCAGTCTGCTGCCGGAGCTCCGCCTTTAGACCCGTCACCTGGAGGTTGAACATCTGATTAGAAGCTGCAGAGCGCTTCAGTTAGAGCAGCGACATTTGCAGAGACGTTCATAGAAGGAATGGAAAGCTGAAGTCTCGTTCATGGTGGTTCTTAGTGGTTTCTGGTGGTTCATAGTGGTTCATGGTGGTTCTACAGAGGTATGTAGTGGTTCATTGAGGTTCATAGCAGTTCATGTTGTTTTGTAGCGGTTCACAGTGGTTCCTAGTGGTTCCTGGTGGTTCATGATGGTTTGTAGTGGTTCATGGTGTTTCGTAGTGGTTCATGGTGGTTTGTAGTGATTCATGGTGGTTTGTAGTGGTTCATGGTGTTTCGTAGTGGTTCATGGTGGTTTGTAGTGGTTCATGGTGGTTTGTAGTGGTTCATGGTGGTTTGTAGTGGTTCATGGTGGTTTGTAGTGGTTCATGGTGGTTTGTAGTGATTCATGGTGCTTTGTAGTGGTTCATGGTGTTTCGTAGTGGATCATGGTGTTTCGTAGTGGTTCATGGTGGTTTGTAGTGGTTCATGGTGGTTTGTAGTGATTCATGGTGGTTTGTAGTGGTTCATGGTGGTTTGTAGCGATTCATGGTGCTTTGTAGTGGTTCATGGTGGTTTGTAGTGGTTCATGGTGTTTCATAGTGGTTCATGGTGTTTCGTAGTGGTTCATGGTGGTTTGTAGTGGTTCATGGTGGTTTGTAGTGATTCATGGTGGTTTGTAGTGATTCATGGTGCTTTGTAGTGGTTCATGGTGGTTTGTAGTGATTCATGGTGCTTTGTAGTGGTTCATGGTGGTTTGTAGTGATTCATGGTGGTTTGTAGTGGTTCATGGTGGTTTGTAGTGATTCATGATGTTTCGTAGTGGTTCATGGTGGTTCCTAGTGGTTCATGGTGGTTCCTAGTGGTTCCTGGTGGTTCATGGTGTTTCGTAGTGGTTCATGGTGTTTCGTAGTGGTTCATGGTGGTTTGTAGTGGTTCATGGTGGTTTGTAGTGATTCATGGTGGTTTGTAGTGATTCATGGTGCTTTGTAGTGGTTCATGGTGGTTTGTAGTGATTCATGGTGGTTTGTAGTGGTTCATGGTGGTTTGTAGTGATTCATGGTGGTTTGTAGTGGTTCATGGTGGTTTGTAGTGATTCATGATGTTTCGTAGTGGTTCATGGTGGTTTGTAGTGATTCATGGTGCTTTGTAGTGATTCATGGTGCTTTGTAGTGGTTCATGGTGGTTTGTAGTGATTCATGGTGCTTTGTAGTGATTCATGGTGCTTTGTAGTGGTTCATGGTGGTTTGTAGTGATTCATGGTGCTTTGTAGTGGTTCATGGTGGTTTGTAGTGATTCATGGTGGTTTGTAGTGATTCATGATGTTTCGTAGTGGTTCATGGTGGTTTTTAGTGATTCATGGTGCTTTGTAGTGGTTCATGGTGGTTTGTAGTGATTCATGGTGCTTTGTAGTGGTTCATGGTGGTTTGTAGTGATTCATGGTGGTTTGTAGTGATTCATGATGTTTCGTAGTGGTTCATGGTGGTTTTTAGTGATTCATGGTGCTTTGTAGTGGTTCATGGTGGTTTGTAGTGGTTCATGGTGGTTTGTAGTGGTTCATGGTGGTTTGTAGTGGTTCATGGTGTTTCGTAGTGGTTCATGGTGGTTTGTAGTGGTTCATGGTGGTTTGTAGTGATTCATGGTGCTTTGTAGTGGTTCATGGTGGTTTGTAGTGGTTCATGGTGGTTTGTGGTGATTCATGGTGGTTTGTAGTGGTTCATGGTGGTTTGTAGTGATTCATGGTGGTTTGTAGTGATTCATGGTGCTTTGTAGTGGTTCATGGTGGTTTGTAGTGGTTCATGGTGGTTTGTAGTGATTCATGGTGGTTTGTAGTGATTCATGGTGCTTTGTAGTGGTTCATGATGTTTCGTAGTGGTTCATTGTGGTTTATAGTGGGCCATGGTGGTTTGTAGTTGTTCATGGTTCTGTGTCTCCACCGCTTAATCTGGGTGTTTTGGAAATATTTTCTTTTGTAAGCGGTTGAAATGAAGACATTTATTGTGTAAGTCATTAGCTGAATATTCTGCAACAAATGACGTCAGCTGTGTTCTTTCATTTGGCTAGTTTTAGTTAATTAGTTGCGTAATTAACTACTAGTGGTAGTTTAGACCAGGCATGGGCAAACTACGGCCCCGGGGCCACAACGTTTTAATCCGGCCCGCCGAACTTGAAAAAATTAAATGAATAAACCTTGTTAATGTTTTATTTTCCCTAAATTCGGATGTTTTCCCACTAGATGGCACACTGTATATTGGCTGTAGGCGTAGGCCTATTACTTCACGTTTGCACTTTACCTTCTGACCCATCAGCCCTTCTGTAAAGATGAGTGGACCTAAGAAACGGAAAGTGGACAAAGAATGTCGAGTGTTCAATAAGGAGTGGACAACTAAATATTTTTTCACTGAACACCAATCATCTGCTGTTTGCCTCATATGCCAAGAAACTGTGGCGGTTTTTAAAGAGTATAATACTAGCCGTCACTTTGCCACAAAGCATGCTAACTATGCTAGCAAGCTGTCAACAAAAGAATGGGAAGCTGCTGCTCAGAAGTTGGCAGCTAATTTAAAAGCTCAACAAAGTTTTTTTCACCGTCAAACTGCCATTCAAGAGTCAAGTACCAAGGCCAGTTTTATGCTTTCATTCAAAATAGCAAAGGCCAGCAAACCTCTGTCTGAGGGCGAGTTTTTAAAAGAATGCATGGTGGAGACAGCAGGTATTTTGTGCCCGAAGAGCAAAGACAAATTTGAGAAAATCAGCTTATCACAGCGGACAGTGACTCGCCGCGTGGAACTAATAGATGGAGATATCACCAGCAGCTTAAATAAAAAGACGGAGTCGTTCACGTTTTATTCTTTAGCACTGGATGAAAGCAATGATGTCAAAGACACTGCTCAGCTCCTCATTTTTATCCGAGGTATCAACGACACGTTTCAAATAACGCAGGAATTTTTGACAATGGAGTCTCTGAAAGGACAAACACGGGGAGAAGACTTGTTTGATCAGGTGTCTGCTGCTTCCTTGGAGTAAGCTTGTCAACGTCACCACAGACGGATCTCCAAATTTAACAGGGTAAAACGTTGGCCTGCTGAGGAGAATCCAGAATAAAGTGAAAGATGAAAACCCTGACCAGGATGTCATTTTCCTCCACTGCATCATCCACCAGGAATCTCTCTGTAAATCGGTATTACAGCTGAATCATGTTGTGAATCCTGTCGTGAAACTCGTCAACTTCATACGCGCAAGGGGACTTCAGCACCGTCAGTTTATTGTGTTCCTGGAGGGAACTGATGCGGATCACCAGGACCTGCTGTATCATTCCCGTGTCTGCTGGTTGAGTTTGGGCAAAGTGTTTCAACGCGTGTGGGAGCTCAAAGAGGAAATTGGCGTGTTTTTGGAGCGACTGGGGAAGGCTGATGAATTTCCTGAGCTGAGCAACAATAGCTGGATTTGTGGCTTTGCATTCGCTACAGACACACAAAACTGCAGGGGAAGGATCAGTTTGTGCACGACATGTACACAAACGTGAAAGCCTTCAAATCCAAGCTGGCTTTATTCTCCAGGCAAATTTTGAACAAGTCATTCACTCATTTTCCTACACTAGCCATGCTGAAAGAGGCCGGAGCAAAAGTGAAGAAATACAGTGAGTCACTGGATGCACTGCACGGAGAATTCTGCCGTCGCTTCTCGGATTTCCACAAAATTGACAAGTCACTTCAGTTGGTGGCCTGTCCTCTGTCACAAGACCCCGAAACAGCTCCAGAGGAGCTGCAGCTCGAACTGATCGACCTTCAGTCCGACCCAGTCTCAAAAGAGAAGTTCAACTCTCTGAAACTAAATGACTTCTATGTGTCACTCAGCACAGCAGCGTTTCCAAGGCTCCGGCGGACAGCGCAGAAGATGCTGGCGTTGTTCGGCTCGACCTACGTGTGTGAACAGACCTTCAGCATCATGAACATCAACAAAGCCAGCCACAGATCCAAGTTAACAGACCAACACCTCAGATCCATTCTGAGAATCTCCACAACAAAACTAACTCCAGACTTTGATGCGCTGGCTAAAAAAGGAGACCAACAACACTGTTCCCATTAAAGTGGAAAGTGTCTCCCTGATGCGCACGCAGATAACGCCGCTCCACAGACTTACTTGCTGCCACTGTTTCCTCCTTGCACTGTTCCTTGTTGACTTTTAGCACCGGGGAAACAAACTGAATGGAAGAAGGAGGACAAGTACATCTGCATCTGCTACCGTTTTGGAAAAAAAAAAAAAAAAAAAGTCAGGAGGAGAGTGGTGATATCCTGAAGGATTACAGAACTTTCAGTGCTTTAAATAGAAATGGTTATTAATTTTTAAAAAGGCACATTTTATTCATTTGATTTTCAGTGTTTTAAGACTCATTCCAAAGTCAGAAATTTTGTTGTAATGTTTTTCTTCATTTTCATTTGAAATTAAAGCACATGTTTTCTCCATATCCCAAGATGTGTATTTTTTCTCCAATGAGGTGAGGTTACCAAAGCACTCCATCCATCTGCTCCTAGTCCGGCCCCTTTGTCAAATGTTAGAACCCATTGTGGCCCACGAATCAAAAAGTTTGCCCATCCCTGGTTTAGACTGTAGTTAGCTAACAGGAGCTAGACTCCGGTCTCAGTAGACGCTGCCGCAACCGCTGTATTAGTCCAGGGTTCTTACACTTTTTCACCAGTGATTTTCCTTGACTTTTATATGACTTCTCCAAAACTTTTTACGGAATTTCCATGATCAACAAAAACTGATTACCATAACAATATGTAAGATAGAGCCTAAATATTGCCCCTTCCGGTAGGAACCATGAGACCTAAGCACTGATCACTAAAAAATACACGCAATAGGAGATGAAAAAGATGCTTGATCATAAGAGGTCAGTGCTTTGGGCCCATGGGGCCCGACTGAAGAAAGGCTGTATTAGGGCCAAGTCTGAGATGTACAGTATGGTGACTGTAAAACCTAAAAACACCAGACAAGTGCACAATACATTTTAATTTCACATTATGCATGTGTAAATGCACAATAAATCTGTGGAGTACAAGTCTTTGTATTCACCTTCAAAACAATTACAGAAAACTTGAAATAAAATTCTTCCAATGTGAGCTCTTCCTAAAAAACTATACTTTAGGGCCCATAGTACCTCCGCTTTAAGCACTTCATTATTGGCAGAAACGGTGATAGTTGCCTGCTTTGTTGCTGTGTAAACTGAAGAACAGCTTCTGGATGTCCCAGCTTTCATAAAATCACTTAGTGTTACTGCGCTGTTAGCACTTGCAGCTACAGCTTGGTGTTTCTTTCCTTTCAAGTGGCTCATGAGCGCTGATTTGCCTATATTTGATATATTGATTTAACACAAAATTTACATCTGGCACATCTCGTGTCAGTGTCCCTATCGAGCCACAGATTATATTGTTCTTTTGAAAGCCACGTTATTAAAATGTCATTTTCCTGGCGTGCGGTCGCGGTCACCTTTTCCGTTTACTGAACTTAGGCCGGTCTCCCCTACAAGTGTGGGTGTGCTTTCAATCCAAAGGCGCATGAACGCCGCCAAATTGAATAAACCCTTTCACCACCAAAAACTTGTGACGATCCGAGGCAATTTGCATTTTATTGCGACACATACATTTTATTTGGATATTTAATTAAACATTATATATTTCCATGACTTTTCCAAGACTTCTGACAAAATAGATATTTTTAATAACTTTTCCAGGGCCTGGAAATTGTATTTTAAAATTCCATAACTTTTCCAGGTTTTTCATGACTGTATGAACCCTGATTAATCACTAATTTATCGCCATTATCCGTTTTTTGCTTCCATTTAAACATTTTTTTCCCCTCCCTGAGCAGTCACCTTATTGTGGAGGAGGGGTTTGTTTATGTCCCATGTAGGGTCACCCAAGGCAAACAGGTGTCCAACAGACCAAGTGCGGCTCACAGATCTCTATGACGACGACAAACATGGGCATAATTGTTTCCTTGCCTGGACGCGGGTTACCGGGGACCCCCCTCTGGAGCCAGGCCTGGGGGTGGGGCCCAAAAGCAAGTGTCTGGTGGCTGGGCCTTCGCCCATGGGGCCTGGTCGGGACTCTGCGCCGGTCTATCATGGTGAAGAAGGAGCCGAGTCAGAAGGCGAAGCTCTCGATTTACCAGTCGATCTACGTTCCTACCCTCACCTATGGTCATGAGCTGTGGGTCGTGACCGAAAGAAGGAGATCTCGTATACAGGCGGCTGAAATGAGTTTCCTCCGCAGGGTGGCCGGGCTCTCCCTTAGAGATAGGGTGAGGAGCTCGGTCATCCGGGAGGAGATCAGAGTAGAGCCGCTGCTCCTCCGCATCGAGAGGAACCAGTTGAGGTGGCTCGGGCATCTGGTCAGGATGCCTCCTGGACCTCCCTGGTGAGGTGCTCCAGGCACGTCCCTCTGGGAGGAGACCCCAGGGAAGACCCAGGACACGCTGGAGGGATTATATCTCTCGGCTGGCCTGGGTCTGCTTTGAAGAACAGTGTAGTGTATTATAGAAAGGTGTAGTACAGTGTAGTATACAAAGGTGTATTACAGTGTAGTATAGAATGGTGTAGTACAGTGTAGTATAGAATGGTGTAGTACAGTGTAGTATAGAATGGTGCAGTACAGTGTAGTATAGAATGGTGTAGTACAGTGTGGTATAGAATGATGTAGTACAGCGTGGTATAGAATGGTGTAGTACAGTATGGTATAGAATGATGTAGTACAGTGTAGTGTAGTATACAATAGTGTAGTACAGTGCAGTGTATTATAGAATAGTGTAGTACAGTGTAGTATAGAATGGTGTAGTACAGTGTAGTACAGAATGGTGTAGTACAGTGTAGTACAGAATGGTGTAGTACAGTGTAGTACAGAATGGTGTAGTACAGTAGTATAGAATGGTGTAGTACAGTGTAGTACAGAATGGTGTAGTACAGTAGTATAGAATGGTGTAGTACAGTATAGTATAGATTGGTGTATTACAGTGTATTACAGATTGGTGTAATACAGTGTATTACAGATTGGTGTATTACAGTGTACTATAGAATGGTGTTGTACAGTGTGGTATAGAATGATGTCGAACAGTGTGGTGTAGAATAGTGTAAAGTGTAGTGTAGAATGGTGTAGTACAGTGTAGTATAGAATGGTGTCGTACAGTCTAGTATAGAATGGTGTAGCAGTGTAGTATAGAATGATGTAGTACAGTGTAGTATAGAATGGTGTAGTACAGCAGTATAGAATGGTGTAGCACAGTGTAGTATTGAATGGTGTAGTGCAGTATAGTAGAGTGTAGTATAGAATGGTGTAGTACAGCAGTATAGAATGGTGTAGTACAGTGTAGTATAGAATGGTGTAGTACAGTATAGTAGAGAGTAGTATAGAATAGTGTAGTACAGTAGTACAGAACGGTGTAGTACAGCGTAGTATAGAATAGTGTAGTACAGGGTAGTATTGAATGATGTAGTACAGTATAGTATTGAATGATGTAGTATAGTATAGTACAATGTAGTATAGAATGGTGTAGTACAGCGTAGTATAGAATGGTGTAGTACAGTATAGTAGAGTGTAGTATAGAATGGTGTAGTACAGTAGTACAGAATGGTGTAATAGAGTAGTACAGAATGATGTAGTACAGTGTAGTATAGAATTGTGTAGTACAGTGTAGTATAAAATGGTGTAGTACAGTGTAGTATAGAATGGTGTAGTACAGTGTAGTATAGAATGGTGTAGTACAGTAGTATAGAATGGTGTAGTACAGTATAGTAGAATGAAGTATAGAATGGTGTAGTACAGTGTAGTATAGAATGGTGTAGTACAGTAGTATAGAATGGTGTAGTACAGTGTAGTATAGAATGGTGTAGTACAGTGTAGTATAGAATGGTGTAGTACAGTGTAGTATTGAATGGTGTAGTACAGTATAGTAGAGTGTAGTATAGAATGGTGTAGTACAGTGTAGTATAGAATGATGTAGTACAGTGTAGTATAGAATGGTGCAGTACAGTGTAGTATAGAATGATGCAGTACAGTGTAGTATAGAATGTTGTAGAGTGTAGTATAGAATGGTGTAGTACAAAACGGTGTAGTTCAGAATGGTGTAGTACAGTGTAGTATAGAATGGTGCAGTACAGTGTAGTATAGAATGATGTAGTACAGTGTAGTATAGAATGATGTAGTACAGTGTAGTATAGAATGGTGCAGTACAGTGTAGTATAGAATGGTGCAGTACAGTGTAGTATAGAATGGTGCAGTACAGTGTAGTATAGAATGATGTAGTACAGTGTAGTATAGAATGATGCAGTACAGTGTAGTATAGAATGATGCAGTACAGTGTAGTATAGAATGATGCAGTACAGTGTAGTACAGAATGATGCAGTACAGTGTAGTATAGAATGATGCAGTACAGTGTAGTATAGAATGATGTAGTACAGTGTAGTATAGAATGATGTAGTACAGTGTAGTATAGAATGGTGCAGTACAGTGTAGTATAGAATGGTGCAGTACAGTGTAGTATAGAATGATGCAGTACAGTGTAGTATAGAATGATGTAGTACAGTGTAGTATAGAATGATGTAGTACAGTGTAGTATAGAATGATGCAGTACAGTGTAGTATAGAATGATGCAGTACAGTGTAGTATAGAATGATGTAGTACAGTGTAGTATAGAATGATGCAGTACAGTGTAGTATAGAATGATGCAGTACAGTGTAGTATAGAATGATGTAGTACAGTGTAGTATAGAATGATGTAGTACAGTGTAGTATAGAATGGTGCAGTACAGTGTAGTATAGAATGATGCAGTACAGTGTAGTATAGAATGATGTAGTACAGTGTAGTATAGAATGATGTAGTACAGTGTAGTATAGAATGGTGTAGTACAGTGTAGTATAGAATGATGTAGTACAGTGTAGTATAGAATGGTGCAGTACAGTGTAGTATAGAATGTTGTAGAGTGTAGTATAGAATGGTGTAGTACAAAACGGTGTAGTTCAGAATGGTGTAGTACAGTGTAGTATAGAATGGTGTAGTACAGTGTAGTATAGAATGATGCAGTACAGTGTAGTATAGAATGATGTAGTACAGTGTAGTATAGAATGATGTAGTACAGTGTAGTATAGAATGATGTAGTACAGTGTAGTATAGAATGATGCAGTACAGTGTAGTATAGAATGATGTAGTACAGTGTAGTATAGAATGATGTAGTACAGTGTAGTATAGAATGATGTAGTACAGTGTAGTATAGAATGGTGCAGTACAGTGTAGTATAGAATGGTGCAGTACAGTGTAGTATAGAATGGTGTAGTACAGTGTAGTATAGAATGATGTAGTACAGTGTAGTATAGAATGATGTAGTACAGTGTAGTATAGAATGGTGCAGTACAGTGTAGTATAGAATGGTGCAGTACAGTGTAGTATAGAATGATGTAGTACAGTGTAGTATAGAATGGTGCAGTACAGTGTAGTATAGAATGATGCAGTACAGTGTAGTATAGAATGATGCAGTACAGTAGTATAGAATGGTGCAGTACAGTGTAGTATAGAATGGTGCAGTACAGTGTAGTATAGAATGATGCAGTACAGTGTAGTATAGAATGGTGTAGTACAGTGTAGTATAGAATGATGCAGTACAGTGTAGTATAGAATGATGTAGTACAGTGTAGTATAGAATGATGTAGTACAGTGTAGTATAGAATGATGTAGTACAGTGTAGTATAGAATGATGTAGT